>NC_134582.1:4425000-4765000 GCF_037038515.1 Microtus pennsylvanicus
TCCTCTTTCATGCTGGGTGTATTCCCACCTACATGCCAGCCTTGCTGTGGAAGAGGCCAAGGGCAAAGGTTAACTGCCGTGTGCGGGCCAATCATGTGAAGGACTGCTTTCACCAGCACATTCCTGATCAATGGTGCCTGTCCTGGAGGCCAGCTCCAGCTGTGGAGGAAAGAACCCCAGCCAGGGGTTGCCAAGAGTTTTGGCTGCTGAGGCCTAGACCAGGGTCCCTGTGGGTGGAGCGGAGCCTCGGCTCCTGCAGTGAGCTCTTTGAGCCTTAGGAAAGATGAACAAATAGAACATCTCAAGAAATAGATAATTATTGATTGTGTGGATCTGAATTGACAAAGAACTTGCGACAATAATTTCATCGTAGGCAAACAACTCAAAGTACGTGGGATTTTCGGATTGGATTATTAAAAACCAGCTTCCCTCTCCCCCACTCTCCTAAGCCACCACTTCTGTCTGTCTTTTATTTTCTAGACTAAACGGATCCCTCTCCATGGCAGCTCTCTCAATAGTGGAAAGGAGGGCGGACTGCTGTACTCTGGAGACAGTAGTACAGTTGTAAATTATATATTCTGGATTATCCTAAAAAAAAATAAAAAGCAAAGCAGATTGTCCTTTAGAGTGAGGAAACCCTGCGCACTTATGCCTTTGAACCCCTCCCTCTCTGCCAGACCACAGCTCAGTGTCGCCAGGCTTTTGCACTCCCTACACATCATCATGCCAGTGTGTCTACCTGTGCAGGGTGGGAAAGGGGCGTGGAGGGACTTCATGTTCCCAAGTCCAAGGAACTAGGAATCAGGGTGACAATGGAATAGTGACATCCATCTGTCTGGAAGTGAGAAGAGCCAAAATAAGTTTTTTAAATAAATTAAAAATATACAGACCGTTCAGTACGTCCTACCTTGCTGAGTTCTTCTGGATTTTCGATACACCCTCCCATCGCCTTTTCATTTTCCTAATCAAACCCTAAAACCTTTACTTTATGAATACGATGGGTGAGATTATTAAATCATAGACGGGCAGATATTAGGAAGGGATTAGCTGCTTCCAAAACCCAGGTTTCAAACAAAAGCCAGGACAATTTAGGTAGATTAGAGCAAAGGAAAAAAAAACTACGTGCATAGGAAGGGTATTAAAGCTGACAGATGAACAGAGCGAGGGACGGAGTCTCCTGCAGCAGCTGCGACTGCGCCATTATCTTGACAGGTGTCAATTAAGAATTACTGCCGGCTGGAGTCGTTTTTTCCAGCCCAGCTGTCTGCGTGTGAAAGAAATAACACTTTACCCTTGTCACTTTGTTAGTTCTTAGCTATAGCCTCAAAATGAGTGCTGGTGTGCTAATCGATAACTAGTGTATTAGCAATTTTGCACATTGATTTATGACGGGAGCAGCTCCTCCCGTGCGGTTATTAGCTGCTGATTAAATGTGCTTGTGCCCAGCTCAGGGTGGATATATGTTCCCTGAGAGGCCAGGTCTAGAACAATCTTCTACGAGACTATGGTTCAAAACACTTTCATCATTGTAAGTCGTTAACTAGACAAGCCCCACTTAGCCAAGGGCAGGAGCCGCACCTGTGCACGGGAGCCGCGGGTGAGAGTCCCCATCCGGGCAACCTGCCCTTACCACATACTGTCATTGTTGTCCCGGTTCCTCTCGGAAAACCCTAGAAAAAGTATTGGTAAATTCTTCCAAGACAGGCTCAAGTTCACAGTGCACAAAGAACAGAAGGCATTTTATTGGCACCTTCTTAGGAAGGAGGTGGCACCTCCCACCGCCTACCTGTCTACCAGGAAAGACAGTGCCCTTGACAAGGGATGGTTTCTTGGCTCAGGGGAAAGGGACATATGACTTTTTTTCTTAGCTCGATTTTTTTCCCAAGTCAAGAATAGCATTTATGATAATAATACAAATAGATCACGACACAGACTATTAAAGATCACGAGAACCAAAGACAACATGGATATGTGATAAAGCGTTGGGACATTTGTGAATGAATTCCTTTGTCATGAGGGGGTAGATATATATTATTAAGATATTATTTTAGTATTGATTAAAGGTAACAGGAAGCTGCTGACACAATTTCCAAGGAAAGACTCTGACCTGGGGAAGCGGGGTGGTGAAATGGACACTTCAGATGCTTGACGTGCGCACCAGGAAGGTGTGGCTTGGCAGAGCAGAAGCAGGTAATTTTTAAAGTTTTTATCAATAGGGTTGATAGAGAAGGCCCTCACCAACACCGCTGCATTTCTCACCCAGGAAGGTATTTATTTATTAAGTTGATAACATTTTGAAAAGCAATGAATATAATTTTTGGGACAACAGTTTGCTGGAGCGATAACACTCCTTGAATTGTACCCAGCCGGGAAGGATCATTTGTCCTTGAGACACGCGAAGCACCATTGTTATGACATCAGTTAGGTGGAAGGAAAGGTTAAAGTGTACACATACTTCAGGGTCTTTCTCTGGTTACAGAAAAAGAGGCTTCTCCTTACAGTGGCTGCTTTTTGATAGAGCCCTGTTCGTTTGCTTTGTTGTTCTTGTTCGTTTGTTTGTATCTGGAGCTTTTTTTTAAAGACTAATTTTGGGAAATTACCACCACTACCACCACCAGTCTTCTTCAAGATTCTCAGTATTTTCTAATCACGGTGATTTTTGATAATAGACCTCACGGCTAGGAACGTTAAAGCGAGATCGCGAGCTGATCATGGAGCCACTGTCCTCCCGTGATGCTGTTTGTGCACATGTGTGTGGAGGGGATTGGTTCGGAGGCAGAGGTGCTTAGGTGTGTATTTGCTCACGCCCCTGGAGGTGTGATAACTGAGGTGGTCACAGTCTCTTCTGGAGACAGCAGCTCCCAGGGTGGCACGCTGTGCTGCCAAGCCTGCTGATTATTTATGTGACCCACCCCAAAATTAAAAATCTTAGCACTGCCAGGAGGAAGGGGCTGAACACACCAAGCAGTCTTGTTCCCTTTTAAAGCCAGTTGCTGGTGTTTGCTACTGGGGAAGCCTAGTGGGTGCACGAAAGCCTGCCCTTCCAGGCAGGTCCTTCTGCCTTTAAAATGCGGTGCTCTGTGGACGGCTGAAGAAGGGGCTGACAGTGACTTAAAAGATTAGTGTTGTGTGTTCCTATTTTTTTTAATAGACATGGACAAATGCTGAGTTGGGTAGGCATACCTGAAGCCCTTTTTACATTTTAACTTTACTGAAGAAATACACTGTCAAATTTATGGACTTAAGGAAATCCATCAGTGTTGTTCCTGAGACTGCAGTAAACAGGCCTCCAGTTACTATTTTTAATGGTTATTGTCAGGCAAGGAAAAGAAGGTCATTTTTAGAGGGATTTTTGGGCTCAGGTCTGTTCTAGTACTTCCTGCATTAAATCACCTGCCTGGATTCTCTGGCTTGGGAATATCTGGATTGGGTTTCTATTTTAATTAGCATTAAATTGTTTATAGACTCCCCTGTTCCACTGTGAAATACGCTAGCAGGGAGGGAGAGGCACAACTTTGACGCTCGTTCTACGCCTGCTTTCCTAGGAAGGCCTTTCAGCCCGGCTCCTACTCACCTTCTTCCTGTCCCCAGCCTGTCCTATCTGGGTTGGCTTTGTTGTTCATCCCCACCGCGGCAGCAGCCTGCAGTTTCCTTAGATGACAGACAGTGTTTTCCCTCGATGCCCACGAGGTTCTATAGCAGTACGAACAAGGATTTGTCTTTGTTTTTTTTTAAAGGAGGCAAAAAAGTCAAGTCTCAGTTATTCAGTTGTAGTTTTTTTTAATAGTAATAATTATTATTTTTATTGTTTTCTGGGAAATATCCCGACTGCAGGGTTCCCTGGCTTTTGTGAACGTGGAGCATTCTGTAGGAAAACAGCCAAGTTGAAACCCTGAAAGCTGCCCAGCACAGGCTTTCATCCTGTGCCACACTCGGGCTCCCAGCAGCTCAGCACTACCCCCAGCTCCGCATTGAGTCTCAGGTGCCTTTTCCAAACCTGAAGTAGGGGCAGGGGCCGGTCTGCTTCAGCTTGCAGGCTGCAGTCTTAAAGGTGTGTTCCCCAGCTTCTTGCTGGAGAAAACAGTGTCTGTGAAATATAGGTCAAATAGTTCCCTGCCTGTAAACCCTACACCGAGGCTGGTTGGAAGGTGAGGGTGGGTAGCAGACTGAGATGAGCAGGGGGAGGAGGCTGGATTTTAGAGAATTTGGTTATAAAAAATATTCTCGGTTTTTTAGTGAAAAGTAAAAGGCACCGTCAGCACGATGTGGCGAAATAAATTAAACCGGCGGTGAAGGTCAGTACACACTCCGGCTTGGGAATGTGAACTTTTCAGAAACCTGTATTTATTACATTTTACTATTTTTAAAAAGCCAGCGGTAAGATTCATAGCAAGAAATGGCACGGCGTATCAGTGGACACCGTGCCGAGGAGAAGGCCCCGTTCAGAGTGGTTAGTGCGCCTTATTGGCAGGTCACCCCTGGGCCTGTGTCACCGCTATGCTCGGCCCTAAAGTCTATGGGGTTAAAAACGCGAGCATTGTGACGAACGTTTATTCCCAGTGCAGGAGGTGTCGCAGCAGCGGGCATCCTGTTATTAATGCAGTAAACTGTGTAATACTCCGTAAGAGCCTGCCCTGCTGAATTCAGTTCTTGGCTACATGAAAATAACAGTGAAACATGTCTGGTTTCCTCTGCTATGCTTTATTATTACCTGGGAAGGTACTGGCATCGAGGAGAGCCAAATATGGGCAAATAATGTGACCGTAAACAGTAGTATTGTGGTGGGTGTAAATCCCCTTGAACTGTCTCCAAACTTTAAGAACATGTGTGCGTTTATGTATGTATGTGTGCGATATATGTGTGTCTGTGTGTTTACAGTAATTTAAAATGGAAGGAATCTGCTAGGACTCCACAGAGTAATGGGATATAAATAATATTGCGCATCAGCCAGGAGGTACTTCAGCATGTTAGCACTCTGGGCACTGCAGAGATCTTCACACGCAAGTGCGCGGGAGCTTGAAGGGATAGAAGCGTGCAAAGATCTATACGTCCGGGTTATATACTGCCTGGTGTGATTGTCCATGTGGTGTGGTGCTAAGTGTTAGCACTTCAGTTTGGTCGCCTGAAGTTCCCTCCTTCGTGCCCCCAGCCCACACCCCACCCAGCAGGGATTGAACTTGTATTATCTGTCAACTTCAAATCCGTTGTAAGAAGCTAGGGAGAGAAAGGAGGCCGAAAGACTGGCAGAGCTGGTCAGAGGTCAGGCACCCAGAGGTCACCCAGAGTTCATAGGGGAAGCTTCTCAATTGCCCTTTTTATTTATTCAGTGGACAAACCAGTGTCTTGAAAGGTCTCGAGGAGAACCGACTTACATCTGATACCCACAGAAGTTCTTGCCTCCTCCTTCCTCTTCTCCTGGCTCACACTGAGCCTGACCCCGATGTCAGCTCCAAGCCAGGACGGCTGCCCTGCAGTTAGGGCAGGGAAGGGTGGTTTTGGTCTTAGCTTCCCTCTGTTCTCCTGAGCTGCTCCAGATGAGGTGTTGACTGTCTGCGAGAGACAGGCTGTGTTTATCTCAGTTGCCCTCCGCCGCCATGGCTCTTTCTCGTCTGTGTGCACTGTAGCTCAACCCCAAGGTTCTCTAGCAGTTTCTGAGGGCAGGATCTTGTGGTGTTTGGCTAAATTTCTGGGAGTAACTGGCTGAAGGCATTAGGCTACGGAGTCTGGCTCATTCTCAAAGGGGTTCTGCAAATTAATCACCCTGCAAGCTAAATTTGTTTATAGACATATTTGGAATGGAGAGCCCCACATGGGACACATTCTCTTCATTTGTGGTGTGGAGCACCTGCTCAGAGCTGTGCAGAGCCCGCTGCTCCCTAGTCTGCAGTACCTGAGAACCCACAGTGGGGTGAGGGCAGTGGGGAGGGTAAGAACACATCGGTCTCTGGCCACCTCCTGGGGGGGGCATGCAGTCATCCCAGGAGACGGAGGTAGTGCACAGGGTTTAGGACTCCCAGGACAGTGTGTGTGTGTGTGTGTGCGCGCGCGTGTGTGCACACATATATGTATTTATACATGTACACACACGTATGGTTCATTTGTTTGTTTCTGCAGCAATTGCCTCTTAAAAACAATTTAGTAGTTTAATACAAAGGCAGTGGATAGGTTTTATGTGCTCGTATAGAGAAGATTTTTTTTTTACACTTTTGGTTTTAATGGGTAATAATTACATCCTTGTATTTTGGTGTCAGGCTGGTTATAAGGCCTAATTCCTGGCTACTGCAATCTTAGAGGGCGAGAGTCCCAAGCCAGAGTTGCTTTCTGTTTTTAAGATAAGCTGTGCTTAGCCAGGGGCCCTTCGGCGGCATTTCAACACTCAAATTTACTTTCTTGGCCTTTTCTTCTGGAATCAAATATACATATGGCATACTGGTGGAGTCTGTTTCGAGAGATGGATTTCTTTAAGAGAAAATTGCCTCCATTCCCCCAGCACTGGGTTCTCTGTCGAGATGTTCTCTCTGCACCTCCTCCCTCCGTGGCGTGGTTTGCAGGCCTCTGATACTCTGCAGCCCTGGCCCTGTGTATGCAGGGAAGGCAGTAAAAATGAACACCCATCAATCTTCTGCGGAGAAGCAATGGGCATTAGAAGGCCACTATCCTGTGACTAAACACACCCCCTTTATGGAGTGTTGGTACTAATAAAGGGCAGCTTATTACTGAGGCAGAGACCAAAGCCTGGATGAGGTCAACCATGACTGACAGTCATCAGTCATTCTTAATGATACTTTTTCCCGAGCTTTCTGAGGGATTCTCAGCAGACTGCAAATCACTTGGGGTCATTCATAGTTCATGTACCCACAGATGGCAGAGGTTTGGAAAGACTTCAGTTTAAACTTGTGAAAAAAAATCCCCACTTTTTTCTTTTAAGGAAGGGAAAATACCCCAAAACAAAACATCGATTTTTTTTCTCCCCCGTATTGAAACGTTTTCATGTTCTTTCAACCTAATAGATATTTTACACACTCCGCCACTTGTGCATTATTAAAATAGACATAAATTTATGTTTTATGACGTCTGTCTTCTTTAATTATTACCTTTGATGTCTATTGGTGACTAAAGAGAGCTTAACAGGCTTTCTTTCTCTTCTCACACTGCGTGTCACGGAACCCAGCTAGTCCCTGACAGATGTCTGCTCCTCACCTTCAGGATTATTTTATAAAGCCCTTTCTGATGAGCGGAAGTGTCAAACCAAGGACAGGTCATAAAGCAAAAGTAGAAACCTTTTAAAGAGAGACCTCGGTCATATATAAACATTCTGCACACTATCTCAATTTTTTATGGACTAAAGAAAAATTATATTGCAGCTGGAGGAAGGGAGGCATTTAAACACCAGCCTATGCTGGTGTTTAACGTATACCCCCCCACCCGGCCCTGCCATGGTCTTACTTATGCCATCTGAGAAGTCATCGGGTTTAGTGGCCTTTAAAACATTTTGACTGGATTTGGAACCTGTCTATTAATTGTATGTGTTTCCGTTAGGGAGGTTGGCTTTAATAAAAAACCAATCAATTCTCGAGTGTATCTGGGTGTTGTAGGCAATATTAGGTGGTAGATGCAGGCTTGGAGCTTTGTTCTGTCACTGATTTTTTTCTTTCTCCAGGCCTCAGTTTACTTCTCTGTAGGTGAAGGGTTTGTATTAATAGAGAATTCTGAGAGCCTTACTGTTTTACAACTCCAGGATCTATTTAACTACATCTGACATGAGACAACAGCTTTGATTTTTTTATTTCTCTCCTTTCTTTCTTTCTCTCCTTTCTTTCTTTCTTCCTTCCTTCCTTCCTTCCTTCCTTCCTTTCTTTTTTCCTTTTTTCTCTTTCTTTTTCTTTCTTTCTTTTTTTTTTAAGAAAAGCTGATTGTGCTTAGAGAACTTACTTTTGGTAGCATCTCAGTTTGTTTTCACTTGGTCAATGGGAAGCATTGAAACAGGTAGCTTGGGTCCCTTCTGCTGTTTTGGCGCCATGGAGCAAGGCATCACATCTGCCCACGTGAGAGCTGGAAGTTGTGGGGCATGGGGCGAGCACAAATGGACGGGCTTGCTGGCTGTGTTCCCCATTGCCCTGGGAGAGCACACTGGAAATGCGCCTCTAAGGAAAAATGAAGATTTGCTATTCACCAGGCTTTGAGCATTGGCTTTATGTAGGCCAGGCATGGTGTTAGGGATTGGTGGATGCAGCTTCTGGTAGCCCCTGCCTGTTGGCTATGTGGTACTTTCTCCTGGCTTCGTGTGGTGGTCTAGGTTTTGTGTTTTCACTAACCTCGGCGTTTACTTTTGAACACCACAAGTCTTCCCTCAACCTCAGCAGATCTCTTAGAACCTGAACCCTGTGGGAGAGAACTCATCAACACGGAATGCCACGGGTCATAGCTAACGACCACCTTCCCTGTCCTGGGCCCAGAGGGGATGTTTTCCTGGATGAAACCTTGGTGGATTCTGTGCAGCATGCGCAGAGCATAGAGCAGTTGGCTCTTCATGGTGGGCTTCAGTTCATGCTTATCATGTCCCATTGTGCTTTTATTACTTGTAGTTCATTCTTTATTAGGAAGAATGGCGATACCTTAAGGTCAGTTTTGTGTGTGTGTGTGTGTGTGTGTGTGTGTGTGTGTGTGTGAGAGAGAGAGAGAGAGAGAGAGAGAGAGAGAGAGAGAGAGAGAGAGAGAGTATTCTCTTGATTGTGCATGGGTGGGTGGTAAGTAGGTTGTGAATTGCTTACAACTCAGCCACACATAAAGCCACTTGGCTGGGAGGTGGATTTGGATGGGCTCAGTGATTTAATCTATGTGAATGTCAAGTGTCAGTTTGAATAGTAAAGTGTGAGCATTATCTCTGCTAAATAATTTTGAAATAAATCCCATCTCTAGGGAAATTCCCTTACTAGGGATCAGTTAAACTTATAACTTGGTTAGGTCCAGGTTCAAAACTGGCAACAGATTTTTTGAGACAGAAAGTCTAGGGACACACATTGGCAACATATAAATATCCTGAATATTGAGGAAAATATAATAGGTCCTGAGGGGGGAGCGTTCGGAAGTTGCTGTCCAACTTAGTTTTCCTTACACAACCAGAAGGTCTGTATGGAATGAGTCTCTCTTGCCCTGCTCACCCCACCTTGTTTTCCAGAACTTTCCATGTGTTCCCACTCAGTGGGGCCCCTGAGCCTTCGGTTCCTTCCTGATTCCTCCCTGGGAGACATCTATCAGACACCATCTTATCTGTTTATAAAGCAGCTCAGGCCTCAGATTTAAGTCCTGGGTTCTGGCTACAAGTTAGCGTGTGATTAATAATTGACTAATGTAGCCTTTATTTATCGCCAGCTAGCACATTTCGCCATTACCCGGGTTAATTTATGGTAAGTGTAAGCTGTCGTTCAATCTGTTTTCCAACTCCTCCTGCCCCCCCCCCCCCCGCCGCCACCCCAATCCTAAGTCTATCTTTTACTTTTTTGAGAAACAAAAATCCTTACACAGGGCACAGACTCACTCGGTGCCAAAAAGTTGATTTCCTTTTCAGTAGAGCCATGCATCACCAGCCCTCCCAGCTGCAATGTCAGCTCTGACAGAATGACATGTGTCATTTATCAAAGGGGCCAGCCTGGGCCTTGGGAAAGGCGGCCACAAAGCCTGAGAGAGTTCATTCTGCAGTCCCCTCCTACCCTGGTGAGCCCTTGCCAGGAAGCTTGTGTGTTGTGTCTCCCGGCCTTACTGTTAAGTCCTGCAGCCCAGTTAACCCTCCCAGTCCAGGACCAGGAGACTCTGGGGCCAAACCAGTGATTGTTCCCAGCCTGGGAACAGACATCCCACATCCCTCTGCAGCAAGCCCCAAGGAGTCCCAGTTTCTCTGCAGGGAGCTTGTGCCTGCTCTCAACCACTTCCCTGTTTTAACAGACCCTGGGTGCCCCTTCCATGGTCAAGGTCAGAACGCCCGAAGAACCTGGCAGAGTGGCTGCCCTCTGGTAGGGGAGCAAGTTTGGTCTTATTTAGTTTAGAGCCTTCCTAACAGTGTTTTACTCCAAGCTGTTTTTGGAAACTATGTCCAAAAACCGGGGAGATGTGTCTTTCTCTTGCTTGTTTAGCCTGTGTAACCTGCTTCCCGCCTGCCTGCCCTTAAACCATGCTCAGGAGTTTGAGGACTCAAGTTTCTCAAGACCCATCTTTACCTCAAATTATTTACTGTCTCTGTGCTTCCTAAGACCACCAAAAAAGCAAACATAAATAAATAAATAACATAAAAAAGAAAGCAAGCAAAAGGAACAAAACAACAATAAACTGGCAAGGGGGATAAATGATGTTAAAATCTAAAAAGCATTTGCCTAAAATAAAAACTCCCCCCTCCCCAGAAGAGTGAAGTTTTGCATTTTAATTGCGCTGGGAACGTGAGCAGTTTTCTTTCTCCTGCCCCTGGTACCGTGTGCAGGCCTTCCCCATGGCGGTCATTCGCAGCTTCAGATAGTGTTTAAAGAGAATACAGGGAGATTGTTGCCTCAGCCAGGAACTTTCCAGAAAGATGTCCTATAAATTAGCCAATGCTCAGGAGTGGCTGCTTCCTAGGCAGAGCTGGCCCTTCCATTTGTCTGCATACGGCTAATTTATTTTTGCGGCCAGATGTGGGCTGACAGCCATCACTCAGGGCCTCCCTCCCCCTCCGTCAGGAGGGCTGGGAGACAGTCACGTTTCCCATTTTACAGAATCCCCATCAACATTATTGAAGATGGATGTATCTTTAAAGCAAAGATTGATTGTGGATATCGGAGTTATGGTGTCATTTATCATGGTGAATATTATTTAGACTTGGGTTGTACAAGGCTGTAACTTGAGACACAGCCAGGGGAGGGACAACCTGAGAGCTGGGATCTGTGAACTTTAATGGATGGATGCTTTTTTCAAAGCTCAACTCACTATAGTATGATTTACTTTTCTTACTGGAAGGGAACAAGCATTTCGGTCTTAAAGGGACAGCGACCCAGATTGTCCTGTTGTCTCAGTCTTGCTCTTCCTCCCCACCTCAAAGGCCAGGGCTGGCCAGAGCCAGGGGGAAATACCAAGGCAGCCTGAGAGACATAGGGTCCATACCCATACAGTGTGAACAGAGGGCGGTTTTCCCATGACCTCCTTCAACCTCCTGAGATTCTGTGGTGCTTGAAGTAGACAGGAAACTTATGGCATACTTGTGTCTGGGGACAGTGAAGATGGTGTTAGCTTGAAGCCTGTGGGTCAGAAGACAAATGGAACCCAGAGTACTCCAGGCCAGGAACTGGGGGGACATATGGGTATCCACAAGGGCCCAAAGTAGCCGTCTAAATCGTCGTCATAATCAGGGCCTTCACTTGGCTTCCATGTCCCAACTCAGGTCCCAACATTTGCTTAGTTATAAGCTCCCAGGAAGCTTGATGTCTTGGGTCTGAGCTGCCATAGTCAGGCATTTCGATCGCCCTGGCCCCCCTAGCTCCCTTCTTGGGAAATGGCGAGTTTGTGGTGCTTTGCTGTACACAGGAATCCATCTAACCCATGGTCTGTGGGCCTTCCTGCGGGAGGTTAGCTGTGAATGCAGGCTAGCACAAAACCGTAAGCCGACTTAAAACATGGAAGTGTTTGTTTGTTGTGGTGATTTTTTGTAACTCTATTGCATTGGTCTTGAGGAGAGATTCTGTAGATGACAGCATCATGCTGCAGTGTGAAGAGGCTGGATGCTCCTGGTAGCAGCTTTATCCCTTTCTCCTGTAGTATAGATTTAGGGATTCACACCTGAGTATGCACACCAGCAGCAAGATGGCCTACCTCATTTCTGATGAGTACCCAGTGCCTGGAGGGTTGTGTTGGCTGCTTAGGCCATGGCCCCTTGGCTCCTCCAGCTAACTTTATTTGTCTTTGTCTTTCCCATCTCAGTAGTCTAAAGTGGATGTAGGAACTTTTAAAGCCAGCGTGGGGCATACTGGTGCCTTCTGGCCTGTCCTAATCAACAAGGCTACGAGCAAGCATGGTTTTAGTGACACTGGGCCACCCCGAGATGCAGGACTGTCACCTGGTCTGAGAGCCATGTGGCCATCCTGGCTTTGGTCCTGAGTACAGCTGAGCATCTTGCAACCCCTTCCTGGTTTCTTCTATAGAGAAGGGTTCTTCAACTGTGGAGTCTGTTGAACAAAAAGTAATCCGTTGGGCACTCTCAGCTTTGTGGGAGAATTTAATGATGTGAACGAGTTTTAGTGTAGAAGATTCCATACTCTGGAACTCATCAGAACATATGTCCCAGTGCATCTAAGCTCTCTGAGAGGGTGGAGCTCTCTTCTGCTGTCAGAGCTGAGCACTGTGCCTGGCCCACAGTCAGAGCATCCCTTTGATTACCGAGTATTTGATATCCTCCGTGGAGTGTGCCATCATACCTAAGGACAAGTGAGTGCACAGTCTGTTCACTTGGGCAGCCCCAGGAGGCTGATAGGATTGATGGGCAAGGGGGCAAGGGCCCTACCTATTCTGTGTTGAGCGAACTCCCGTTGGGTGGTGGATCTGGTTACCAGAGAGCAATCTTCCTTGTAAATTTGACCTTAGAAAAGAAAAGAAGGAAGACAGGAGTTCAGCAAGAAGGGAAGGACAAAGGGAGACGGCAAGAAGAATCGCCTTCAGAGTCAAGGTGAGGCACAGTTAGTCACATCTGGAAAATGTGAGCCTGCCCATCATCCCTCTTGTCTCTGGGACTCACTTTGAGCAGGGCAATGTGGGATTCCTTACAGAACAGATACCAGGAGTATATCTACTGTGACGCATGGGTCTGTGTTTACCTGTGAGTTTAAAGCACATTTGTGGTCTTTTAGGACCATATGAAATGTCTACAAACAGGAAGTAGTTTATCAAATTCATATGAATCATGGCGTCTGTAATGTTGGTTGAGGTCAAGTCATTACACTAAATATACCATAACCGTTATTAATGTACGGGGCACTCTGCTGTCTTTGTGATATAGGACCTCCATTTCCTGATGAAATGGTGTTTAGGGATGAGGGATCAGCAGCGACTCTGTCTCGGAGTGACTGACAGGCGCACAGGGGCCCGTGTTTCTGACAAGCCAAATCTATGGAGAACTAAGAACACAAAACACAGAAACCAAAGGGACTCAACTCGAACAACCCGGGCTGTGCATCCACGAGGAGGGCCGAATTTATCACGGCACATTATGGAGTGCAGCAAATGTCATGAAAACCATTGTTTTTTAATTTTTTTCTTGCAGAGTTTGAATGAGGTGATTTATGGTAGTTATTCATCTTAAGGGTCATCCATCAATTTTTAGTTGCTAGGCAATCAAACCAGCAGCTGTTTGCTTTGAATCAAGCTGAAAAGTTGTCAGTCAACACACGCAGGTATGACCTTAGTGGCTGTGAACATCATGCGTGCAAAATTAAAGAGATGTCGTCTTTTCCCCCAGTCCCCTGGTCTTCCCTATGATTTGTTGGTGCTGGCCTTTCCTGGCCAGCACCAGAAGAGAACAAGAACAAAGGAGTCTGTGGAAAATTCCTTGACGGGAAGCTCAGAAATGCTCCTTATACAGCTTGTTTCTCTTGCATTCCGTATTTGTGCCACACAGGACGGATTACTGAAGTCACTGCCTTGGGTGGGTGGAAGGTGAATCGCTTGATTTATAGATTTACATAGTGGTTGAAAAAAATTCTAGTTTCTTGGGGGGAAAACCAGACCTCCCTGGGTGGCACACACATTGGCAGCCAGTCTGACAATCCCAGGTGGGAGGTGGGCGGCAGGAGGTACGATGGGGTTTATACCTGTAGTCCAGCATAGAGAGGACATTCAGGCAGGAGGTGCCCATGACTGCCTGGCTTGGCACCTGCCTCCTCCGAGACCCTAGACCTCTTTTAAAGCTGGATGGTGACTATGTAACCCCAGAGCCCGACTCTGTTTGCCAGTCTCTGCTCTGTCCTACTTTCTTGTCTCCCTCTGGTCACATGGTGTGGCCCTCAGGTCATGTAGATTTTCTGTCACTCTCTCCAGGAGATGTTTGAACCTTAGTGGTTGACTTTGAGGGCGCCTTCCTAGACATCTGTGTTCTGTGTTGGCTGATGTTTGAGCTCTGCTTCTTCCCTATACCCTATACTTTTAGATCCCAGGCCTTCAAAATTGATCCCAATGAGGAAGAAAAAAAATGCATGCAACACCTAATTTTTAATAATTTGGGCCAGGTTCTGATCTTGGTGAACCTTCTCAGAAGGACCTATTCCTGTTCTTGTGTAACTGTGCAGGGGACGTAAGCCAAGAGTGCTGCGTTGACGACTTTGTCCACTCGTGTCTTTAGGATTCTTTCTTATATCTTGATTTTGCCAGTGACCATTTATGCCACTTCACATATACTTTGGAAAGTCTAAGATACATTTATTTTGGAAATTTGGTTTACCTACTCAACTTTTCACGGAGATATTTTGTTTTCCATGCATTTATTGATAGATAGTTTTGAATCAGAAACATTTCCCTCTTATAGGAAAGGGAGTTTTCTGCTCAAGGCTTCTGGATCTGGGAATTCAGGGTCTCTAGGAAGACCTAAGGAACATGAACGGCCTGCACTCTTGTGCACTTTCAGGAAGGACTCAGTCCAGATACAGAGTGGAAGTGTGTTGTGTGTGTGTTGTATGATGTGAGTGTGCAAGAATGTGTGCCTGTGTGCCTGTGTTCAGATGTGAGTGTGCAAGCATGTGTGCCTGTGTTCAGATGTGAGTGTGCAAGCATGTGTGCCCGTGTGCATGAGTTCAGAGACCCGAGAAGGATATCCTGTCTCTCTCTATTTCTCTGTCTTATTGGTCTCTCTGGCTAGGGTAGCCAGGCAGCAAGCTCTTGGGATCTGAGTCTCCTGACTGCTGCTGTCACTGCCGCCGTCCTCCCTCACACACACATTGCTGGGGCCAGGCACACACGTGCCGTCTTCTCACAGGGGTTCTAGGAATTCAGACCCTGGGTCGTTATGTTTGCAGTGCTAGTGCTCTTATTCCCAAGCTACCTCCCCAGATCCAGTTTCCAAAAAAAAAAAAAAAATCAGTGAAATAAACAGTCTTTTTGCAGTGCTCTCAGCCTAATAGAACCCGAGTTTTCCTGCAGTGATGTCTGAATGTTCTTTTAGGATGGAGAAGATTTTGCTACTAGTTGAGCTCTGGTCAGGTAGATCTAAAAAAATAAACCCCCCAAAACAAAAACCCAAAAAACAGACAAACAAACAAACAAACAAAAACAACCCAAAACCAAAAAAACAAGCAGGGAAACTCTCCATTTCACAGAGCTGTCTGGATTGTGGGGCGTTGTTGGCTTGTGGTAGTCACTCTCCCATGGCCTCACAGGCCTGGAGTTCTGGGCTGGTTTTCAGTTTCTTGCTGTGGTGGGAATTCTCCTTGGAGTTTTGCTGTACAACCACATATAAAAGTGGTATTAGTTGTGTGTAGCCCTGAAGCCTTTTTTGGCTATCTCTTTAAAACACGAAACTGTTACGTTGAGTATGTTAAACTGTGGAAGCGTGTTGTCTTCCAGTGTATACGGGTGTGACTGGTAGTGTACACTCTTCTCTTCACTTTCAGGGGGAGTTGGGATTGTAGGTTGCTTGTCTAGGGGAAGAAAAGCCCTGCACATCTCCCCTAACCATGCTGCTGTGTGTGTTGATCTGAACAAGTAGGCACAGCAGCGAGACTCAACCGAGCGTGTTGTGCAGCGTGTGAGCTCTGCAAGGATTGCACTAGAACGTGGGCTGGTGTTGGGCACGTGGTTCCGAATCCTCAGTGGCTCACATTGGAGAAGCACCGATGCCTTGGGTCCCTTTTTACTTTGGGCTGGGGGTGAAGGAAGTGAGTCTTTCTAGTGGGCTCCCCCGAGAGAAGTTCGCAGTGTGAGAGAAGAGTGCTGTAGGCACTCCATGGCCTTCCTGATCCCCTGTGTGCATCCTTGTATGGGGTTTCTGCTGCACCTTGGTGCATTTTCTGCAGTTCTGTGCTGTGCCTCGTGTTGACACGCTGGGGGAGATGCAGAAGATGTTCCTCACGTGATTGGTTAAAGTCATGGATGAATGGATGTCTCCAAGGCCTTTACAGCCCTTTCCAGGGCCCGGGGAGATGTCTTCGGGTAAGGTGTCTGATGCTGAAGCAGGGAGACCTGAGTTTGATCCTTAAGACACGTTAAAAAGCTGGGCGCAGCGACTGGCATTTGTAGCTCCAACACCAGGGAGGGAGGCGGATCGCAGGGCCTGTGCCAGCCCTTGTAGCTGACTTCTTACTTAGGAAGCTCCAGGTTCAGCGAGAAACACTGTTTCAAAGGATAAAGTGGAGAACAATCAGAGAAGATTCGATGCCAATATCAACCTCTTCATGGACATGTGCACACACCCCACACACCTGCTCTTGCAGGCGGCATGTGAGTAGACCTGTTCGCACACAGTAGGCATTCTTCGCTCTCTTCCGAGCTCTTTGTGGTAGGGGCTGCCACATCAGGGGCTTTGTTCCCATTCCCATTCGTGCATTGGTGCTCATAAGACATTTACTCTGAACGCCGCCTTACTCCACAGACAGAGCAGAGCTTAGATGGACCCTGCAAATCTCGGGGTGGGGGTATTTTTTTTCCTGGCCACAGCCAATGAGCACCCACTGGACATGACCACCAGAGCCGTGGTGGGCCTGGTAGAAATGTGGCAGCTCATAGAACCGCACGGTGAAAGGACCCTGGCAGGCTTCTCCATATACCTCGCCCCTGTCCTTGCTGGCTCCTCTCCTTGGTACCTCCTTTCCCCACATCTTTCTGCCCATTTTCTTCTCTTCCCACCACCTCCTCAAGCAGTTTTCAGTGATAGATGCATTTCCTGTAAAGTTTTCTCCATCTTAAGTTATTTTGTAGCGTTCTGTGCTCTTCAGCAGACAGTGGACCCCAGATCTAGTAAGTCATTATAGATATGGTCCGGGAGGACACTGGCAGTGATGGGCAGGGAATGCTGGCTTGTCCAGACCTTGCACAGCTGTGTGGAGGGCCTTTCCCCCCAGCGAGTGGTGCGCGAGATGGCCTTTGTTAGTGTGTTTCGACACTGGTTGGTTGGTTGAATTAAGAACATGCCCGGTGGTTCTTCATATTGCCGTTAGCTTTTCCGTTAAATATGGTATGGTCTCACACGCACATATTTCTATAAACTTAGTTCAAGGTATCTGTAAAAATATTTTTCCTCGTCGCATTTGCTGTTCATAAAACACTCAAGGGAGAAATTGTTTCCGTGATATTTTAGATGGTTTTTACAATAAATTTTAGATATTGTGGTATGCCGCAGCGCCTTGGATTTCATCTTCTCAGTAGACTCAGAGCATCGGGAGATTTCCGGCTATTATGAAACTTCTTTAATCGAGTAATAATTATTAGGTTTTTTTTCCATAATAAAATCACAGGTCCCAGTTCCTCGGATTCCTGGGGCTTATGAAGGGGGGGGGCTCAAGGGTGCTGGGAAGCATTTTACACACATCGTCCCGTGTACGCAATTGTGAGGTTTTAATCAGCTGAGCCTTCCTGAGCATAAATCAAACTGCCTTAAATCCTCCTCGAACAAGCTGGGGATGTAAATAAGAAATAAATATTGACATTAAACATATAACCCCCTTGGCTTCTTGGCATACGGCCCTGGGTCTCTGACTCTCATTATTGCCTTTCTGGGATCTTCCGAGGGGGCCCCAGTTTGTGTATTGGAAAGAACACTGGAGTGGAGAGGGTCACGTGTGTCTGTGAATGTTGGAGCTGCTGCGGCTGGCACTGGTCCTACCCCACGGAGCAGTAAGTTCGTTTGCTTGCTTTCTCCGCCACTGCCTCATTCATTGGTTTATTTATTCAATAAATACTTATTTTGAGTACGTGCTTGTTTCCAGACAGTTCCGGGGAAAAGGAAAATCACGGAGTGGGTCCTTGAGATAATGACTCTCACAGGATGGCAAGAGCATGTCGAAGACTAAAGTGGTTATCAATATTAGCTTTATATAAAATATTTTATTATGCATCCCTTGGATGTAAAAATCTCATTGAGTAATGAAATAAATGTTATCAGGATTGAATGTGTGAAACAAAAAAAAAATCCATTTTCCAATTTGTCTCACCTGCCGTCTTCTCTTGGCCTCCGCATAACTCAGCGGCCCAGAGCCCCTTGCCTCTGGCACTGGGGAACTCCCAGCTCTCACCACCCTCTGCCTCCATTCTCAGGTGGGAAAAGGGAGTTGTGATTTGGAGAGCGGGGGCTCTCCTAAACTCATTTTCAGCCCCAGCACCCACAACTGTATTTAGTCAGGGCGTTATCTATTGCCCAAAGTAGACCCGTGATACACAGCTGGTATCCGAAGATGCTAGCACACTCAGCCTTTATATGTGGGTCTCTCTGTTCTTGGTTTAATCTTTCAGGGATCATAAAGGGCTGTGGGCATGTTTTTTTAGGTAGACCCCCTTCCAGTAGTTTGACATTTCTTGAAAACCTGCTTCTTCCTGGTGGGGACTCCCTCAGCCCCTGCTCTGGAAGCTGGGCAGGGGGACAGAACGCCTGCTGTCAAGGCACGGCTGCTGCAACCTTGGGTTGCTAGACTGTTAAAATCAACCATGAGTGCAGAGAGGTGACGTCTAGCAAAGTACTGGCCCAGCAGTCTGAGTTCAGATGCCCCGGGTTAAGGCCCGGTCCAGCATTGTTTACCTACCTCTAATTTTTTGCCTGGACAAGAAGGGAGGGGAGCTCCTTGGTCGTCAGGTCTAGCATAATCAGCGAGCTGCAGGCCAGTGAGAGACCCTATGTCAAAAGTAAGGTCGAGAAAGAGAGGAAAAGCACTTGGCATTGACCTCTTTCTTCCACATGCACTCGCACCTCTCTTGTACACTCAAGAGCAGACACCAACACAAACATGCACACGGTACACATGCATACACACCCACGACGGAAACCACGTGGGAGGGGTGGATTTAGCTATTCACTTACTGAATGCTGGGTGTGACTTCCTTCTGTTACGCCTTCTGCCTTTTGGGTCCCGCTGTAGACTGTCAGTGTCAGCATTAGCAGCAGAACCCACTCTAGAGCGAAAGTTCATGGACATGGGCTTTGTCCCTTGACTGCTGTTGCTCTTCGACCAACTGTAATGCTGGGCTGGGAAGTAGTGGGTGCTCCCTGGCCAAGCCAGCTAGATCCCTGGCACCCTTCACTTGCATTATGTAATTTAATTTTCCTATGGATCCTATTATTATCTCTGTTTATGTGCTGAGGTCTACAGAATTTGAGGCTCCTTTGGTGTAGGGCTGATAATGACGTCCTGAAGGGCCTGATTCCTCTGAAACTGTTCGCAGGTCTGAATGTTTCCAGTTCAGACCTGTGTCTGTGTCTGTGTCCCACTGGTTTGAGATGCTGTGGTGTAGGGAATGGAGTGGAAGCTGAGATACTGTTAGCTCCTCAGTTTCCTTGGGTTGTAGACAGTGGATATTTGGCTGACTGGGGCCTTAAGATCTGTTTTTGGCTGTTATATGTCAGCCTGGCTCCCTTACCTCTTCAGTGACTCTTCCTTTCGCACAAATGTATGAAATAGGAACAAAATCTTACCCACCGTGTACAAGCTCATGAGTATGTGTATATGTGCACATAGACACACACACACACTGTGCGCGTGCACATAGACACACACACACACTGTGCGCGTGCACACAGACACACACACAAACTGTGCGCGTGCACATAGACACACACACACTGTGTGTGCACACAGACGCACACATACACTGTCTGTTGTTTATGTTTTCATTTTTCCAGTGGCTCCACTGTTATGCTGTAGGAGAAACTAGGTATCCTCCATCACACTGTTCTCTGCTCTTTTAACCTGCCTATGGTTAATGCCAACTTCTGTAGCGTGGGAGGGGAAGTGACATCCTGTGTGAGTAGCCAGGAGCCATGGCACTGTGGACTGAATGCTTCTGGACAGCACAGACTGCCTGAGCATGGATGTTTTGAAGGCCTTCTTTGGGTGGCGTTGGTCTGGGTTGTTCTTGCTGCTGACAGAGGCATGCTGGAAGCTCTGGGGTTACTATTAAAAGTTGGCTAACTAGGGCAGGAAATCAGTGTCCTAGGAAGACAGTCTGTGTGGATGGTGTTGCTTTTGTTCCCTGTGCGTGGGTAGCATGTACTTCAGGGTGAGATTAACTATCCACCAGAGTCCCTCAGTAGATGTGGAGTGAATGACATCACAGGCTCACCTGTGTGAGACGAGGACCAGATAGCCTGTGTTTTCATCATGAATAGTGCTGTGTGAGGACCCTTTTTTGCTAAGGGGGGATCTTCTAGGAAAAACACAGGATTATGTATATTATGTACAAAGGTCGCTCATGTGAGAAAGGAAATTACAACAAGCAGCAAATCTTAAGAAAGCACATTATGGCAAGTCCAGAAAAATAGTGTATCCTTATTAATTAGCTGCCTGATATGTATTTCCTTCCCTGTGTGTTTTAGTCACATAGAAAGCCCAGTCTACTCACAGCGGTAACAGGAGTGGTCCAGACCGTCTGTTTCATAAGTGGTGTTACATCAGCTCAGCCTTCCCTTCCATGCCAGTGGGAGAGAGGAGGAACAGGCCTCAGCTTCCTCAGCCGTGGACACCACAAGTGAAGGGTCTTCCACAATGAGGCTCTGGGGCTTTGTGGTGACATAGCATGTCCGTCTTTGAATCCTGTTTGTTAAGATCATCCTCTTAATTTTATGTGTAGTTGAAAGTATTTCTGTCTTTATTTCTTTAAACAACTTTGTATTAGGCAGTCTTTTACCCCATAGCCTATTGTGATCTCTAGCTGTTCTATAGCCCAGATGGTTGTCTAACTGAAAGTAATCCCTCTGCCTTAGCTACTCCTGCAGTTACAGGTGTCAGCCACCCTATCCAGCAGCAGTTGGTAGTTCTGTTTGAATTATTTTTTTAATTCAAGTTTAAAGGGAGGCTCAAAGTTACACACCAAAGTACACCTGCAAGGCTTATTCATGTATGTGCATGTGTATGCACATGTAGATTCATGTGTGCATGTGTGTGTGCACGCAGCTTTTTTTTTGACTCATATGGTAGTATTGATTTTATTATGGGAAGATGTTGAGACCTCAATCATGCACTTGTTTTAATTTACAAAATTGAAATTTCTTTTAAACTATTAGTTGTGAAAAAATATCATCCCCTTGAACATATCTCTGAGTGAGATTAAGGCCCCCAGTACTTCTTAAAAATACATTTTAAGTTTCCATTTCCCTCCATAGGAGATCCATATGTCTGCTAGAAAGAATAGACTCTGGTCAAGCACCCAGCATGCTTCCTGTCATGAGAAAACCCCATATTTCTTGACAGTTCTCCATCTGTGGTGGGGCCATTTGTTTCCCTGGTTTTCTTTGTCATCTGTTATGAATATGGGAAAAATAGGATTAAAGTGTTTAACACTCCTCTCCTTGGGCCCAGTGGTAGAATTTATCCTTCAAAGATAAATTGTGAACTTTTGACCTTAGGAAATATAAATATCCTTGGAGAGTCTAACATTAAAAAAAAATAAATTGTGGTTTTACCAAGCAAATCTAAACCCGTTTTGCTGCTGTCTGTAGTATGGAATTTCATGTTCAAAGACTCCCCCTCCATTTCTCTCTTATGTGTGGTTTTAGACATGTCACTCTTTCCTCTGGAAATAATGCTCATGAAAATTTCAAGGACAGTGAGTTAATGTTTGAGAAAGAAATTAGCACATTCACCCACACCCACACCACACATACATGTGCATGCATGCATACATGTACATACATGTATACACGTATTCTCTCTCTTTCTCGGCCACGTCTGGAGTTTTTGTGACATACTTTGAGAATGTAATGCCAGACTGTCAGAATTCCAGTGAAACATTGTAGTGTACAAAGTGGCTAAGGTCTCATGGATGTTTGAAAACCTTGGTCCCTTCCGTGCTGTGTCCCTCAATGTACCAGCCCTTCTTGGTTGCCACCTTGGCTGTCTTTCTCTGATAACAGTGCCGTTTTCCTTCCTGTCTCTGGCTGTGTCCTGTGGGTCTGTCAGTTGCATGGGTCCCTGTGTACATTGAGGGTGTCCTCTTGTGATGCCTGCCCCTCTGCTGGGCACTCCAAGGCTCATATAGTCCCTAGGACCCCCGAGGTTGGTGGTGAGCACTGCAGCGTTGTCATTAAATATGGAAGCTTCTTGTGTTGGTAGCATCACCTTACCTTCTACTGTGAGATCTTTTAACAGAATGCTCCCAGTTCACAGTGCTAGGGAAGTCACAGGACACAGACCTCCTTAGTGTTCATGGTGAGAGTCCCTCCGTGACTTAATAAGCCCTTCAGTCTGCCATCTGTTTGAATGGCTAGGATTGGCCTATGGGATGTTTTCTGTATGAAGGGACCGTTTTGGTATACTCAGATAGAAGTCTCTGTGTGGCATCTTGATAGGACTGTCACCATGTGCCCTGGCTTTGAGATACATCTGCGGGGCTCCCTAGGTTGGCCTTCCCCTAACTGCATGTGCGAATACAGCCACAAACAGATCGTATTCCTCATGAGAGTGGACTTGTCAGTAGGTGTGCAGTCTTTGGATCTTCTTTGGGTCTCATTGTTTCTGGAAGCTCCCATTTCTTGCCCCATTTCTAGCAGGACCCTCTAGAACAGTGGTTCTCAACCTGTGGGTCAAGACCTCTTTGCCAAACCTCTATCTCCAAAAGTATTTACAGTTCACAACAGAAGAAAAATAATTACAGTTTTGAGTTGGCAACAGCATAATTTTATGTGTGGCGGTCACCACAACATGAGGAACTGAATGAAAGGGTCACAGAGTCGGGAAGGTTGAGAACCACTGTTCTGAAGGTGTGTCCGTGTGAGCATGTGGTTAAGAATGCATCATAGGGTTTTCTGGTTGGGGCTGGCTCCTTTGCCCATCCTGGAAACCACTCATTGCCTTGCTGAGCAAGCCAGGGCAGATTTTTCTACACTGATCTAGGAAATGGAGACAGAGAATGACCTGGCAGGGACAATGCCCATGAAACTAGACCATCCCAGCCATTTTATTCTGATATGGGGCAACCACATGGCCAGCATTATTTCATGATGGTTACAGTTCTTTTAGCTAGTGTCTTTGAATTCCTCTTTAAATCACACTAATGTAGAGGTACACATTTAAAATTTGAAGAGGGCTTAGTCGTTACAGCAGTAATGAAAGCAAGCATTTATTCTCCTGGTCCTGGAGGCTGTAAGTTGAAGATCAAGGCGTGGGCAGCCACATTGCCTGTATGGGCTCCAGCAGAAGATCCTTCCTGCTTCTTTCTGCATCCGGTGGCTTCTGGCAGGCTTTGGCCTTCTCCTTGGCTTCTGGCATACACTCCCATCTCTGTCACTGCCTTCATGTGGCCACTGTACTCCCTGACCTCTTGTTCTGAGGCCACAGATTATTGCATTTAGGACCAGTGACTTTCAGTGTGATGTCATCTAAACTTGGCTAATGGCATTGGCAGAGCCTCTGCTTCTAAAGAAAGTAACATTGTGAGATTCTGGGAGGGCCTGGACTTTGGGGGAAACTTCAGCCCTTTAGAGACACCACATAGAAAATTATGTGAGCAATTCTTATTGGTAGCAACTTCTATTGAAGGCTAGCTCTCGTGGTTTAAGTCAGTTTTGAATTATAAATCTACTCAGGGTGTCTGAATTAGTCTTGATAGCCAATAGTTATTGTTGGCAAAAGCTAAGTGACTAGCTGTTTCTCTTAACTCCTTGGTATTTTGAGTTTGGCATTGTGAGCCCACACTGACAAGGGAAGGACTCAGCTGATCTTGGACAACAGCTATAGTGGGCCCTGCAGCTTTGCCAGGTGGGAGGATGAGGCAAAAGAAGCCCCCCCCCCCAATTGTCATCCAGAAACTTGCATTATGACTCAGTGGAGCATCTCCAAGGCAATCGAGGTCAGTAAATGGGGGTCCCATTTGTCATTCTGAATATGTTTCCATAAAACTTGACAACTGAATAGCAAACTATCCCTGCTGGTGTCATCCTCAGACAGAATGGCCCGATGTCTGACACATCAACTACAGACATTAAAATAGCCAAGGAAAACCTTGTCTGGGGTCCAGCAGCAGCGGCAGTGGCATTGGTATCAGGAGAGTGCTTCTTACTCCATCTGGTGATGGGGCAAGTGGGAACAGCTCAGCTGCCAGCAGTAATTGGTAATCCAATAAGGTTGGGTTGCTTGGATTTTTTTGGCCTTATGTTGGGTTTTTTGGTAGCTTGTAAGTCATCACTTTGAGACAGAAGGTGACCTAAACCCTGAAACATTCCCTCCTTCCTCTTTTATACTTGTGTCTCCTCCCTACCCTGAGGGGACTTACCAGCAAAAAGAGTGTAACCTTAACCTGTATACTGGTTTTGACATTCCCCAGAGTACACACAGTGTGGGCCTGGAAACCTGAGGAACACCTAACCATGGAGATAACTGAGGAATTGTATGAGCAGGATACCTAGGTGGGCAACCATCTTCGTGTGGGGTTCTGAGGCATTCGGGGTGTGCAAAGCCTGTAGGCACATCAGACAAACCCATTTCACTCTTAGAGGTTTCTATGTCAGTTGTGGGGCTAGAGGATCATTCACACAATAGAGTGGCTCTGAGCACTTCCGGTTCATTCCTCAACCTAGGTGAGCATCTCCATGCCCAAGATTCTCCACTGAATATTTGGAGAAATGCAACAGTTACAGCTCTGTTAGCTTTCCTATCTCCAGGGGGTGCAAACGCATGCATGCAGGCATTTCTCTATGAAATAAAAAGAGGTGTGTTTGTGTATGTGTGAATGTGCACGTGTGTGCACACACCATGTGCACACTCAGGGGTGCCCATGAAGACTAGAAGAGAGTCAGATGCCTTGGAACTGAGTTAGAGGCAGTTGTGAGCCATCCAGCATGGGATGTAAACTCTGATCCTTGTGATTGAGAAGTTAACGCTCTTAGTCGTTGAGACGTCTGTCCCCAGCCCTCAAACGTTTCTCAATAAAGTAAGGTGACATAGGTAGTCTCGGATAACTTGTCACAGGGAGTTAGCCCAGAAAGATGCTTCCTGTCTGGGTGGTTCCAGAATGAGGGAAGGCGAATGGATAAGGGGGTTTTGAGAAGTGGTGGCTTTTATGCAGCAGTGTAGATGGAAGTTTCTGTCCCACCCGGTCCTGCAGTCATTCAGTCTCAAAGAAACACACAGAGGCTTACGTTAGTTATAAACTGTTTGGCCTATTAGCTCAGGCTTATTACTAACTAGCTCTTACAGCTTAAATTAACTCATAATTCTTGCCTATATTTAGCCACGTGACTTGTTACCTTTTCTCAGTGGGGCATTCTCATCTTCCATTGCATCTGTCTGATGACTGCTTCTCTCTGCCTTTCCTCTTCCTAGAATTCTTAGTCTGGTTGCCCCTCCTATACTTTCTGCCTGTCTACTGGCCAACCAGTATTTTATTAAAACAATATGAGCGACAGGTCTTTACAGTGAGAGCATTATCCCACAGCTCAGCACGGGGAATGAAATGGATATGTGGTTTACACAGCAGCCCACCTCACCTGCCATGGTTGTGCCAGATAGTTTTTGGCAGATTTGGTAGGAATAACTGAAGAATGTTCAGACTTAGAGAATGACCTATTCCATACATTTTTGCCTGGGACATAAATCCTTTGGCTTAGCAATCTTAAATTAGTTCAGGAGCCCAGAGATGTGTACATAGCCCTCCTTTTAGTTTAACTTGGATAAATTTGCCTTTTCTCAAAGTTATTAATAGGGTCTCCGTGCAGACTTTTAGCTATACATAACGTTAGTGCATTCCTGACGGGGCAGGGCTCGTGGAAAAATAGGGTCACACCATTCAAAACCCTTGTATCTTGGTAACAGTGGGAAACATACCGGAAAGAAAGAAAGTAAATTTCTAGTAAATAAACTGATGCTGTAGCGAGTGTGACACACTTAGGAACAGGTGATGGGGGCTGGCTGGGGACCATGAGATTGGTAATTCAACAGACCAGGTGAGGTAGGAGCGAGCAGAAGGCAGGTCGAAGGCAGTGTGGGGCTGAGCTGTGCTGGGAGTTCCTGTATAGGAACCCTGGGTTTCCCCAAGCTCTCACGAGTTCTGATGGAGATGTCATTTCCCATTGTGTCGGCTCTCTCGCAGGAGTGTAAGATGCGTCTGTGTTGGAAAAACCATGTGTTAACCAATGTGATACCACACTGGCCTAACCACGTGTCTCATTTAGCCGAGGAGGATGAGCTGACCCAAGTCTGCAGGCAGGCCTTGAGTGGCAGGCACAAAGTTGTCAGCTCAAAGCATGAGGCAGGAGCCTCTTCCTGAGGGCTTTCTAAGGCCAGTCTCTAGCCTAGCTTAGTGCCTTTTCCTGGGAGGAAAACTGTGGAGTTCCATAAGGCCTCTGAGGTTTCACTAAAGCTGTGATAGTCTGGGAAGGCTCTAGGGCTCCAGGAAGGCTTTAGTCTCTTGTTGAGCTGTGGTCCTGTGTGCTCCCTGGAGGGCTTTACCTGTGAGTCTCACTGTTGCGACTTAACAGACCTTGGCTAAGGTCTTATTCTAGGAAGACTTGGCTTAGATGACTGAAAAAGGAAAGAGTATTTGACCTAATTCTTTTCAAAGAACCCAGCCGGGAGTATGCAGAGTATGTAACCGCTCCCATCTCCTCGACTGTCTGTCTGTCTAGGTCTTGCCACACCTCCGCCCAGCGCTCTAGGAGAGAACTCTTTTAAAAGTTAATGAAGGAGTTCCAGTAGAGCCCTATTAGATTTTCCTCCCATTAAATGCCTGCTGCAGACTTTTAATGGATGTTTTAACTAGGCATTGTTATCAAAAGGACTGTTGCACAAATTAAAACCAGGCCTGCAGATCTGTGAAGAGAAACTGGATTTACTTTTTGCCTTTAGGTCAAAAAGAGAAGAGCAGAAGGGTGAACCTCCTCTTGGTATTTTTAGAAGTTGGTTTCAGGAAAACGGTGCTACCAAACAACATGGTGTGCGGGGCTTAGCAAGCCCCTTTGTGAAGGGGGGCTGTTTGCAGGGACCCCTGACTTTTGAGAGCATATCATGGTGACGGTTGGTTATTGTCTCCTGACATTACACTATGCTTCCTAGTTTCAAAGCTCTACCAAAAAGAAAGCCAGCACCCTCAGACCCTCACTTACCCGCCCCTCCCCCACTACTGACTGCAAGGATATTCAAAGACCTTGGAGTTTCCCACTTTATCCTGGTTTATTTTATTTTTATCAACCCACCCCCTCGCTTTGCCCCTTCAAACTCAGCCTGTTCAAACTACAGACTGTGTTTTCAGTCTAGGGATTCTGATCTCATCCAAGCAGGTACCAGAGGCACAAGTGAGTGATCTCGGTTCCCTAGCCACAGCTTCATTATAGAGTAACTGTCATTTAATTTCTGTCACCAGTTATTCATAATCTCAACACTCAGAAGATGCCACGTTCTTAACCCTTTTATGGAGAACAGAGGAAAGTTGTGTTTATGTGCTTGGGGCTGAGTCTTGGGTAGAAGCTATCTCTGAGGTCTGCCCAGAGGACTCATGGAACAAAGAGCCATGGGAAGGGTACAGTTCGCTCTCCCAGGGACATATGCTCACATCCTTTGTAGCCCTCCGTGACGATCTGAGCATTCTCATCAGAAACGGCTGTTCACATTTTACTGTTTTGAGTCGGACATTTTGCAAAAAGAGTTGAACATTTGTTAGCTGGGCATTCCCATCGGAGGCTGCCCCAGCTCTCTGGAAAAGAGCTGGCTCACAGGCAGGAGCTTACCTATAGCTGCTGTGTATGGATTCATGGCAGAAGCAAAAAGTCCTGTGACCCTACATGGTGGCTAATCCCGCCTTCCCTCAGGAGGGTGGGGTGACAGTGGGCTCAGTGTTGAACACGAATGAATGGGGTGTCATTGATAGCCTTGCTGCTGGTGCACAGACATGGGTGAGTAGTGGGGGGAGAGAAACAGAGACAGACAGACTGAGAAACAGAGACACACGCAGAGAGACAGAAAGAGACCTACATCAGGCTGATGAAGTGCACCCTGAAGCACGGCTCCATCCAGGGTTGCCTGCCAGTGCAAAGCACCCCGTGCAACTGAAATCTCTACAGTAGATTGAATTTTAGGAGCTGTAGCACCCGAGAATACTAAGCCATTTAGATCACTCCGGAATCATGGGGTTGAGAAAGGACGATGGTCGTTCTCATACAGGGGAAAAGCCTGTGCCTCACCCCCTTCCTTCAGGCACAAAGCTAGTTTAATTGAAGGAATAATTTGATTTGCTGCCGCCACGGTGGAAGGGCATGAGATGTGGCAAATTTTCTCTCCGCTCACCCAAACTCAAGGATTTAATGCCAGCAGGTGAACTTCTGAAGGCTACTATCAAGAACACAGAGACAATAACTGTCTTCAAAGCGGAATTTTGTCAATATTTTTTGCTGTGGGCCAAAGAACATTCACAATAATGGAGGACTAAAGCCCTGCTTGGAAATGCTGTGGAGTGAGAGGGAGTGGAGGATTTATTCCACCGGGGAGCCGCAGTGTAGGGAGGTATCCTGGTGCCTGAATAATCAGTCCTTCTGCTCCAGCCTGTGGGGACTTAACACACCTTCGAGAGAGAACACTTGTAGGCATCTCTACCCACTGCGCTGGGAGCTAGCCCCCTGCGTTTCTTTTCACAGGCCACCTCAGCCTGCTTTCTGCCTTCAACCAGGTGCTGTGTTTAATGGCAAGTCATGTACAGTGGCAGGGAAGGCCAGTACCAGGCCCAGCTGCGTTGCTGTCCTCCACGTGGCCAGCTCAGGGAAATGAGGTGCCCTGGAGGGAGACCCTGTTCTTCCCTCCTGGAGGGAAGCCCTTGGTTTTAAACATGCCGTCCCATCATGCTCCTATGCGAAGCTGGTTAAACAGCAGGTTGTACGATGGCAGAACGGACCGGCCTTGATGACTTAAAGCAGATGTTAGCGGCGGTTGCCCTAATTGCCTCGCCCTGAACTTCTCTCCCGTTGGAAAGAATTATTTCTTGAAATTTCAGCTTGGAAAGCATGCTGTCCCCCTTTCTGTTGGTGAAAACAGAAAATGGCTTGCATTGTTAAGTCTGTTCCAGGAAAGTTGGTTTTCTGATTGCGAGGTGAAACCACTTTTTAAATTTCGCTAATGTTCTCTGTATTGCTTATAATTAATTGGAGGACAGGAGACCTGGGAAAGTAGCCACACACGAGTGTGAGCTCCCACACAGCAGTGGAGAACAGTTTAGTCCTGCCCAGGAAGTGTGGGAACATCTGTAACCTAGTCATTAATTGTGCTTGTTTCTCTCTCTCTCTCTCTCTCTCTCTCTCTCTCTCTCTCTCTCTCTCTCTCTCTCTCTCTGTGTGTGTGTGTGTGTGTTTAATGCTTAGATTTTAGTTCATCCTCTTTTTTAACTTCCTGTTCAATTAGAATGAAAAAGGTTTTATTTATTCGGGGCCACAGCGCAGGCAAAGTGAAAGTAAATCCCAAGCTTCCGGTGGCATTTGAGAAACCAGAGAAACAAGACATTGTTTTCCAAAATGAAAGGATAAAGAACGGAGACAACTCAGATTCTCAGAGGAAGTCTGGGAGGAGAGAAACTTCCAGAGCTGGTTTTCTGGGGAGATGTAGGGAAGCTTACAAACATCTTTTTAATACTGCAGACAGCATCCAGGCAAGCGGGCTTCTGTGTGCTTGCCAGCGGCGGCAGCAGGGCAGCTAACTGGTCACAATATCAGTGGCCCCAGTAATTGCGTTCTACCTCAAGTGTAAAATTCCTACCTGGGCCTGACTTAGTGATTATGCTGGCTTTAATGAGGCTTTTCCTTCAGAAATGTGTGACGAGGGTGGCTGTGGAATGTGATAGGATTGGATTAACCCTAAGGTGTGTCTAGGACGTAACAGATTCTGGCCTACTGGTTTATTCCACGCTTCTCCTGTGTGTTCTCTCTCTCTCTCTCTCTCTCTCTCTCTCTCTCTCTCTCTCTCTGTGTGTGTGTGTGTGTGTGTTTGTGTGTGTGTGTATTTCAAGCATTAATTTGGGACTGCTTAGGTTCTCATTCATTATTTTATATAATCCAAAGGTTGTTTTATTATTAGATAGATTGAGTAATGATGAACTTAGAAATACAGAGCAGAAAATGAAAAAAAAAGGTATCTTTGTAAATACACTTGACAGTTAATTGGCCTGTATTAATGGAAGGTTGAAATGAAAGAAAATAGAGCAGCCACTAATTAAAATTTTTTTTTCCTCATTTGGAATTCATTTTATACACATTTTAGGAAGCGGATGCTTCGGTTCGGCGTGACAATGCATGTTTACGTGCCCACTTATATTTTCAAAAACCTTTGGATTATATAAAATAATGAGTGAGAACCTAAGTAGTCCCAAATTAATGCTTGAAATACACACACACACACACACACACACACACACACACACACACAGAGAGAGAGAGAGAGAGAGAGAGAGAGAGAGAGAGAGAGAGAGAGAGAGAACACAGGATAAGCAAGCATGGAAGAAACCAGTAGGCCAGAATCTGTTACTTCCTAGACACACCTTAGGGTTAATCCACCGTGCATCATGTAGTTGCATAGTAGGGCCGTCTAATTATGCCCTCTGTGTCTGCATTCTCTGCCGTGTCTTGGGAGACCCAGCCTGGGGTTCTTTATAACAGGTCTGGAGATGTCCGCAGAAGGCAGGGTGTCAGATATAAAGAAGCAGCACACAGACCAGCAGTCTGCAGGCCACCCACAGATCCCCTGCCAGAAGACTGGAACCTAGCTCTCCACTGGAGGAAGGGGAGAGGACATTTGATGGGCGGCCCAGTGGCTGTAGCTCCATCCTGCTGCTCACAGACAATGTTCTTTGGTTTTGTTTCTGGAGACGGGGTTTCTCTGTGTAGCCTCAGCTGTTCTGGAACACACGGAGATCTGCCTGCCTCTGCCTCCCACACAGTGTTTTCGGTGTTCCCCTCTTGCCCAGTGTGTTCTCCGGGCCTGGACTAGCCAGTTTCTATACTGGCCCCTGCAGCAAAGCCCTGGCGATTGGCAGCACCTGTGACTAGGCCGAGCCGTCCAAATGCCCATCTTCACTCGCTGCCTCCCAGCAGCTCTTGCCACGTCGATCAATGGGGCGCATGTAAGGTGCAAGAAAGGCTAAGACTACAGGTTCCTCACCACCCCAGGCACTGTTCTGGGGAGCTAAGGAGCTGCTCTGCTCCCCCAGTCTGCACAGGGGGAGATGCAGGTTGTATGCTGCTTGTGCGTCACGCATCAGCAAGGGACCTCACAGTTGGCTTTGCGCATCCCAAAGTCCCCCACTCCCAGCCCTGGGCCTGGAAGGGCCGCCTGTGGATTGGAGCTCCCAGTCCTCACTGCTGTCCATGGGCGTCCTTGCAGTGCAGTGGCCAGCTGTCATCCTTGCCAATTCTGTTCTTGGCACTACGAGATCAGCCCTCCAGCTGGAGCCAGGGCAGCTGGAAGTCGGAGCCCATTTCCCTTTCCCTGCCCTGGACAGTGCCCGGCCAACTGGACAGTAAGTAAGTGTTTGCTGAGTGAATGGGTGAGTGACAAGCTAGCCAGTGAGGGAGTGACTGGACCTGTCTCCCCTGCTGCTCTGTCTTCATTGAGGTGGGATTGTCCGTCCCTTCATGGAAGTGAAGGAGCCATTGTACAGTCAGGGACTTGATCTTGCCAGAAGGCAGTGCGCGGTTCCTTAGAGAACTCATGAATCCTTCTACTAACGAATGAAGGCCGTAAAGCCCCAGACGTTGGAGCTCAGAGTTCATAACACTGCTACAACCAGGCTTGCAGGGACCAGCGAGAAGGAGGCCATCTTGGACGATTCCTTGTGAGGGTCGTGGGAGGGCTCCAGCACAGATAGGCTAAGCCTTGCCCTGCAGTTTCCCAGGGGAGAGCCCCAGCTGCTCATCCAGGGCTCTGCACTGGATCCAGCTCGCACCCCGCTACTGCTGAGGGATTTTATTTTTTCCTTTGCTCTTATCTGCGGTCTCCTTTGTACTGGTAAAGTCCATCTTTGGAGAAACTGCTGTTTCATGTTTCTAGTTACAGAAGAATAATTAAGGCTGATAACTCCTGAATTATTTAAATTTTTTTCTCTTTTCGCAAAACTATTCATGCTACATGGAAGGTTTAGAAAACATTTTACCTGATATAGCTACTATGAAAATTTTTATATGAATCCTTCCAGAACCTTTTATTTTCTTCTCTTTTTTCTAATTTTTGCCTTTTTTTTACAAAACTGATGATAGTATTTTCCAGCCTACGTTTCACTCATTGTCTTGTGAACACTTTGGGCACACACTCCTTCATACTCTTTCCACAATTATCTCTTTAGGCATTTTTTCTTTCTTTTTTTGATCAAGCATTGGCACCTATCGAAAATCTGACTTCAAAATATTTCCAGGTACCTTTCTAGTCAGAGCCTGTGAGAACGCCCACATCTAGTCTTGCTGTGCCGCTGCCAGTGAGGGTGGCGTCCCCTCCCCCGCAGGCTTCATTAGACAAATGTGTTTCTTCCCTTTTGAATTGGTTTTGCTTGTGGTATTTGCTCATTTTTCTGTTTCTTTGTTCATTTGTCTTGTTGATTTGGAGGAGTTACAATAACGACATTACCTCATCTTTCTAGAAGGTAGTTGTAGATGATTCCCCTGGAAGGTTTGACATTGAGAAATAGTTCTTCTGCTTCCGCTGCCTCCAGTTACCTTTTACGATGATGTGGACGATACGTGTTTATTTTGGAAAGATTTGAACACATTTAAAATTGAATGAAGCTTTTGCAAAACCCCACCATCCAGAAATAATCCAGTGTGTGTTTCTGTGTGTCTGGATCGAGTCCTCTCTGTGCACACGTGTGTGTTTCTGTGTGTCTGGATCGAGTTCTCTCTGTGCACACGTGTGTGTTTCTGTGTGTCTGGATCATGCCCTCTCTGCACACGTGTGTGTTTCTGTGTGTCTGGATCATGTCCTCTCTGTGCACACGTGTGTGTTTCTGTGTGTCTGGATCATGCCCTCTCTGCACACGTGTGTGTTTCTGTGTGTCTGGATCATGTCCTCTCTGTGCACACGTGTGTGTTTCTGTGTGTCTGGATCATGCCCTCTCTGCACACGTGTGTGTTTCTGTGTGTCTGGATCGAGTCCTCTCTGTGCACACGTGTGTGTTTCTGTGTGTCTGGATCGAGTCCTCTCTGTGCACACGTGTGTGTTTCTGTGTGTCTGGATCATGTCCTCTCTGTGCACACGTGTGTGTTTCTGTGTGTCTGGATCGAGTCCTCTCTGTGCACACGTGTGTGTGTTTCTGTGTGTCTGGATCGAGTCCTCTCTGTGCACACGTGTGTGTTTCTGTGTGTCTGGATCGAGTCCTCTCTGTGCACACGTGTGTGTTTCTGTGTGTCTGGATGACGTCCTCTCTCTGTGCACACGTGTGTGTTTCTGCGTGTCTGGATGACGTCCTCTCTCTGTGCACACGTGTGTGTTTCTGTGTGTCTGGATGGCGTCCTCTCTGTGCACACGTGTGTGTTTCTGCGTGTCTGGATGACGTCCTCTCTCTGTGCACACGTGTGTGTTTCTGCGTGTCTGGATCATGTCCTCTCTGTGCACACGTGTGTGTTTCTGTGTGTCTGGATCGAGTCCTCTCTGTGCACACGTGTGTGTTTCTGTGTGTCTGGATCGAGTCCTCTCTGTGCACACGTGTGTGTTTCTGCGTGTCTGGATCATGTCCTCTCTGTGCACACGTGTGTGTTTCTGTGTGTCTGGATCATGTCCTCTCTGTGCACACGTGTGTGTTTCTGTGTGTCTGGATCATGTCCTCTCTGTGCACACGTGTGTGTTTCTGTGTGTCTGGATCATGTCCTCTCTGTGCACACGTGTGTGTTTCTGTGTGTCTGGATCATGTCCTCTCTGTGCACACGTGTGTGTTTCTGTGTGTCTGGATCATGTCCTCTCTGTGCACACGTGTGTGTTTCTGTGTGTCTGGATCGAGTTCTCTCTGTGCACACGTGTGTGTTTCTGTGTGTCTGGATCATGTCCTCTCTGTGCACACGTGTGTGTTTCTGTGTGTCTGGATCATGTCCTCTCTGTGCACACGTGTGTGTTTCTGTGTGTCTGGATCGAGTCCTCTCTGTGCACACGTGTGTGTTTCTGTGTGTCTGGATCGAGTCCTCTCTGTGCACACGTGTGTGTTTCTGTGTGTCTGGATGGCGTCCTCTCTCTGTGCACACGTGTCATCTTCAATGTGTGGTACACCCCGTTTTATTGATATGCACGCTGTTGTGGAATGTAGGGTTGTTGAAAGGCTGGGTCTCTCTCACATTCACCCTGGTAAGCAACTGTCTGTAATTAATATCTTGATGGTCATCTCATCATCTTGATAAATTCCCACAAGTAAAACTCGTCAGGTCAAACATTTTATATGCTTTAATTCATTATGGTGCCTTTATCGCCAACAGCCTTCCCTACTTTCCCTACTTAGAACAGTTCCTCTGGGTTATGGAATTTTATTTTTCAATGTATTAAGTTATTTTGTGTAGTTTAAATGACCCTTCTCTGTGTATTTTCTACCTTTGAAGTAACGCTTAAAACCTCCTTTCAATTCTCAAAATTATTTCAATATTCAGACTTATTTTTTTAGATTTTTCAAATTTAAATAGTCAATGACCATGAAATTAATTCTGATACATGGTGTGAGATTGACATGTGGCACTTATTTTTCAAAAGCAGTTTTTCTAATGCCATTAAAAAAATCTGTCTTTTTTTTTTTAACGTTGACCCTTAAATGCTACCCGTAGTGTGCACTAAGATCCTTCTCAGGGTGTTCTCTGTTCCCAGCCTGTTTCCCCTGTTGGAATTATTACGGCCTTCTGATATGTTTTAGATGGCCTGTGGTTTCCTACCCCCATGGCTCTTGCTCTGTCTGGAGTGTATTTTGTTTATCTGCATTAGATGAACCATAGAATTATTGGTCAGCTTAAAATAGTAGTTTCGGTGGTTCCATCGGAATGGTATTGCATTGATAAATGAATTTAAAATTATTTAGCTTACCTATAATAAACTTTCCAATCCTAAAGGCAAAATGGATATCTTCTCAAATTCATTCAAGTGTTATTTGCTGTTGTTGTTTATTGTGATATTTCTCTTTATGGACGGAGCTGCTTTTTTGTTGTATCTTTAGCTGGTTGTTATTGCGGAATTTCTGTGCTGTTGAGTTTGTTTGCTTCGTAATTAGCTTTCTGTATTAACGGGGTTCCTGTTTGTCTCTGTGTGATAGCACAATCTAGGTTTTAGTCTTTACCTTTTTTTAATGGCCTAATCCAGCAGCTTTCTCTATTCTGAGGAATACATGGTAGCCTTTCAACATTTGTGAAAATCAGTGACAAACGAAGTTTAGAAAAAAAGGATTCATTAGTATCTGTTGATGATCTCTTAAAATGTCTTCTGCAGTTCAAATGCCCACACAGGAACCCTGGCCAAGATGTAGGTGTTTGCCTGGGGATGAGGCAGGAGTTCTCTGCAGGTATGGGAACAGCGAGACATCAGTGATGAGGACAGGGAAACCCTCACCAGTGTGTGAAGACCGACTGTCTAGGAAGTGAACCTCTTCAGAGTGAGCTGGCAGGAAGAGGGCCTCGAACACTGAGTTAGGGAGCAGAACTGTATTTGAATATAAAAGGTGCCTCCCTCATAGGGTTTGAGGCTGATTGTCACAAGGAGCATTAATAATGAACTCCTCTCCGTTCCTCAGCCTTCAGGGTTGGGGGCCTGTGCTGTTATCTGCTCCGTGCGCCACTTTATAAATACTTACAGCTTTTCAGTAAGTCAGCATTATCTGGTGACAGTGAATAAATCTTTAAAAACTTGGGGCATCATATCCGTTTGTATTCTGGGCCTTTGTTGTCATGGCACATGTCTAGTTCCCCGTGAGCACTCGGAGCCTTGGGGGCTTGGGCTCCGTGTCCACTGCAGTATTGATATGCTTGGAGGTGATTCCCTTTGGTCATCTTTTGCCGCTATAAAGTAATTTCCATTGTTTTATTTGTTTTCTGTGTGGGTGTGTTGTACTTGCTCATGTCTGTGCTAACATGCATGTGTGAGTGTGTGTGTAGGTGCATATAAATGTGTCTTTGCTTATAGAGGCCAGAGGTTGAAATATATTGCTTACAAACGTCTCTTCTGTGACTTGGTCTCTCACTGAATCTGGAGCTCAGCATTTGGCCAGACTGCTGGCCAGCATCTTCCAGAGATCTGGTTCTCCATCCCCAGAGCCGGAATTATAGTCTATCCGGCCACACCTGCCTTTCGTATGTGAGTGCTGGGGATGAAGCCCATGTCTGTATGCTTGTACGGAGAGTACTTCACCCATGGAGCCAACCCTCCAGCCGCCATTTGTTTTCAGACATACCACTCAGTATGTTTCATTATGTGCTGCAGCCTGGGAGGGAAAGCAAATGAGTTGACAGGGACATTTCTGTCTGTTGCGATCATGGCGTCTGTGTCTCTGACCTTGTTTCTACCCCGTCTGGGCACAGGGACCCAGGGATGAGAGAGTGCTGTAATACATAAACATCGTAAGACATCAGAAATGTATAAAGGCAGTAATTACCATCTGCATCTCCCGAAACAGAGCCGAGAGCCAGAGGTGAGGTGTCCTGAGTCGAGGTATTCGCGCATAGCCCCAGCCCCTCCACCGTTCTCAGTCACCGTTTTAATCTTGCTTCTCTGTTGCTTTACGTAGCCATAGTATTCCTGGCTCTCCGTGCTCGCGAATTAAAAGTCGTAAGTTGAGGTTGTTGGGAATGGTACCCAGGAATGGCGAGAATTAAAAGTCGTAAGTTGAGGTTGTTGGGAATGGTACCCAGGAATGGCGAGAAAGGACGGGATGACCTAACAGACAGCGAGAAGGAGCCAAGAAGATGGTAGAAGAGCGAGCTTCAGAGCAGCCAGCAGAGGCCTTTCTTAGAACTGGCGAAGATCTTCGCCTTAGGTGCCAGTCACTCTTGTTCATAAGTTCTGTTTCTAGTTTTCTGGAGGATTTTAATTTGTACTCAACGTGGTTTTAAAAAAAAACATCAAAGCAGATATATTCCATGTCGATTTCTAGTCCATACACTCTTAATCTATGTAAAGTTCGGTTTAAAAGAAAGCTCTGTGACCCGTGCTGCTCTCTGCCTGGGCTCTGACTAGCTGTAGTATTACTTTGAGATGTACCATCAAAAAATGGCTGTATAAGTTCCTCGTGTATTTTATGGGGATTTCTTTTTGCATGTAATTTCTCACAGCCAGGCACACTTTCTACATCTGTTATACGGTGTGTGTGTTTTGAGCGGAATTGGCTAGAAATGCTTGGTTTTGTTCTCTTAGTCTGCATTTCCTCTCCTGCTCTCTGCCATCTGGGGTGCTGTTCCTCTTGCAGTGTTTAGAAATGCATGGCGCTCACTGGGTTCTCCCCACACATGTGCATGGTTGCTTCCCATCTACCCATTCACCGCGGGCTGTCACCCTCATGGGTCTGCAGAAAGCGGCGAGCGCTTCCATGCCTGGAGAAGCTGGGTCAGTTTCACAGCCATGTGATCTGTCCACTAGAGTGACCGTAGCTCAGTATGAACCACATGTTTCATATGCAGGTAACATGCTATATGCATGTACATGCATACAATAACTTGTGTGCTCTAAACAGTCTATTACCCCAACAAAGCTGGAGATATAATACGAGCCAACTGTTGCATCCTAACATGTATTTATTTTATATTTAATGCAGTTACATAATATTGAACAATAACATAGGTATTGGGAAAAATTTCACTTGCATATTTTAATAGTTATATGCTTTTTAATTGTTAAGAATGTATATTTAAACTATACATATATTTTACATATTTGTGAAATATGTAAAAGATAGATATTTTTATTTTGGGGCAAGGCTACTATACTAGCACGTTGCCCATGTTCCATTGGATGACTTCACGCCCGTACACATATAGGCAGAACTGATTGGACACCATAGAATCTTTTTAAAAGGAGGAAATAAAGAGGACATGAAATCGGGAGGGGATATGGTAAGAGGTGGGGTCTAGGGGAGTGGAGCAAGAAAGTAGAGGTTAGATATAAGTGTATTACATTGTATACATTTATGAAACTTTCAGAGAATAAATAAATGCACAGTATAAATTTGTATATACTCACGTACAAATATAAAATTTACCTGTTTCGATTTAGCATGATGATATAAATGAAATCTAATATTTAACATTGTTAGCAATTTATTTCTTATGTAAATAAACAACCAAAGTGTCTGATCTCTGGTAAGCATGACGGGGTTTTTACATCAATGCCCTAGGTTCAAAACTCAAAGAGAACAGACTGAACACTTCTTCTGTGGCTGTTCTACTTTTAGTACTCAGGAGGAGACTGAAGTGATGAAGAAAAATAACATCTGTACTTATGTCCTAGAGAATGTCATAAGAACTATTTATTACTCATAAAAGAAATTAAATTACTTAACAAAGGTGAATTATTAATTTATTAGGAATTTAATTTAGGAGCTATTTTCATAGGGACACTGGCCAAGGTAAGAATGCAAGCCCTTTAATGAAGAAAGACACTCGGATGACTTTGAATAAGCACATAAGCATGTTTCCATAGAAGCAGGACTTTCTGTGCTTCATAGAAAACACAAGGCTCTTAAAAAGACATGCTATCAATATAGCCCAGCCCTCAGAAGGGGTGTATGGCTTAATTAAGAGAACCAAACTGGGAGAGAAGGAGAGATCTCTTGATTTTCATGTATGAATTAGAGATCACAGTGAAAACCACTCTGCCCTCCTCTAGGAAGACCACAGAATTGTCATCGTGTGATTCGTGGATCAGAGAGGAGGGGATGGAGGAAAGTTTCTACTCCCTCTTACAAGAAGCTCTTTATCCGTTTGAAGCTTTGCAGTTTAGGAGGTCCACGATCATACACAATCATGTCCGTATATCCACAGCCTTCCAGTAAGTTCCAAAGCAGCACAAGTTGTGTGAGGAGACACGTTTATCTGCCCCCCACACATCCATAGATAGCCGGGTAGCTGGAGAGAGGCGTTTTTATGCTTGAAATGAAGACTTTGGTTTTCATTTTGAAGCTGTGTTATTGCAGAGGAAGTATTTCTACTTATGACAGACTTATGGGGAAGTGCCATGGCTTTTAAATACCCAAATAACTTGACGTTATTGCCTATGTATCCAGAAGCAGCAGTGATGTGTATTTATTGTCCTGAGGATGCATGGGAGGTACCTCTGGGCCTGCATCCCTGAGGCGCAGGCCCTTCCTGCTATTTGCTGCAGTTTTAAGGAAGACAGTTAAAAAGCTTCATCAAATTGATCTTCAGTTGGGAGATCATTAATGAACTGGCCTTCTTCACTGACAGACCACTCAAGGCCACAGATAGCATGTGATTTCCTTTCGATGGCAGTAACTCATTTGAAACATTTACCAAAAACCTTAATGCATACAGAAGATGCTAAACTATTTTTAAGCGATGGGTCCTTTTTTATTGCTGTGATAAAACCATGCCTCTTCTTGTCGTACGCCAAAGAGGAACATGTGATTCTCCACATGTCTCAGAATCTTGGCTTGGGCAAGGTGGGGGAAGGGCAAGAGTTGGCTCACAGTAATAGGATGAACCTGAGAGAGAGAGAGAGCACAGCTTCCTGTGAGAAAATGCTGTGGAGCCATGGATTATCTGAGGCTGTTATGTCAATTAGTAAGCTAAAAGACCTTCATTTCTAAAATGTTGGTATTATATTGCTCAAGAAGCCCTGTTCTGTTGTTGGGGATGGCAAGATGGCTCAGTCTGCTGTACAGACATGAAGACTCGAGCTTGATCCTCGAAGCTCATGTAAAATGGTGGACGTGGCATCAGTGTTTGTGAGGCCAGCAGTGGAAAGACAGAGACAGGCTGACCGGCCAGCTAGGCTCCCCAAATCAGTGAGCTACAGGCCGGTGAGAGATCCTTCTCAGAATAAAATCAAGGGGAATGACACCCAAGGAATAGTACTGAAGGTTGACCTCTGACCTCCAAATGCACACTCATACACATGCACTCACTCGCACATGCACACACACAAGAGCATGCACAAACATGCACCTGCAATGTAGTTTGCTGCTAGGAGAAAAAAAAAGTTGTTACCTATAGATCCATTAGCAAATTTTTGATGGGTCTCTGGCATGTTTCTGTGTGACTTGGTGTCTCTGTTTGGGATGCTTTGTACCATCGGTCCTGGTCCCCATTGCAGCCTCTGTGTCCTCTGTGCTCTCAGATGACATTCCTAACTTTAATCTGTATCAGGCCTGCTCATTTGGATACAGATCCCCCCCCCTCCTCCCTGAGGCCTTGGGTGCATCGCCTGCCTCTGTTTCTCAGACTGGAAGAGGGCAGAGTTGTGAGCAGTGAGAAGTGAGCGAATCTGACTCTGATAGCGGTGCCGCCTTTTGGGAACGGCAACCACTGGCGGGTGCCCTATGTGTACACTTGTGATTTCCAAAGGTTTTGTTAGCATCCCTGGTTGGATTGTGTAAAATGTTCCAGGTTCTGTGTGAGGCCACATGGGATTCACACTGGCTCTGTGTTCTGTTGGCTGCTGTCGTCGGCTCCTTGGTGCTGGCTTGGCTTTTGAGGCTCAGTCCTGAGCGTGAATACGTGAATGAAGGAAGGAGAAAGAGGGGAGCAGCCCGAGGAATCCTTTCTGTGTCCCCGCCTGGCCTCGTGTTCCCCTGGCCATTGTCCACCAGTGAACAAATGCATTGCACCAGCAAACTTTTACATGTCTGGCCACAGACGAGACAGACATTCACTCCTTTGCATTTTCTTATCTTTTGACCTGTCACTCCCGCGAAATGCTTGGAACGTTTTGTCTCTCATTGTCACGCAGGCCGAGGGCATCCTTCCCACACAGCATCTAAATTCTGTGACATCAAAATCAGCATTTTCTTCTTGCACCCCAAGTGGAAGGGGCCTGGGGTCAAGCAGGTGAAAGACGGGCCGTCGGTGTGTGATAAGCAGACAGAATGTCTGTCCAGCCCTGTGCCAGTCCCTCTTGCCTTCCTCTCCTGCCTTCTTCTGCTTCCTTTCTGAGTTGGAGAGATGCCGATGACTGTGTTGGTGGCGGCCGGTACTGGGGAAGGATGACCACTTCCCTGCTCCCTCACCTTGATCCTCTAGGAACTCCTGGCCCGAGGGCACCTTCACCTGGCCTTGACCAGAACAGCCCTCTCACTGAGTGCCCGGGTCCCAGCTGCAGCCTGCAGTCCTGATGCACGATGTGTCAGGACAAACTCGAACTTTCCCAGCTTAAAGGGACCCAAGGGAAGAGCTCCTGCCATTTTTATGGCAACCCTCTCTCCATGTAAGAGCGATGTGTCCCGAAGGCCAGTGGTGGTGGGAAGAGCACCCTTTCTCCTGGCCATTCCTCATCCTGGGTCTGAGGTCTGAGGTTTCTCCTCCGGGGCACCTTACTTTTCAGCCAGCTCCTGCGACTGTTCACGAGGGGCCCAGGCTAGCTGAGCCGCAACCAGCCTGATCGCCTGGACACAGGAGGATAGAGGATAGGGATGTTGTGGGAACAGCCCTGCTCTTGAGTGGCAGAGGATACACTGTTGCTCACCTCCATTTCTGTGTGCATCCCCATAGAGGGACAGAGCGAACATGTCTGTACCACCTGCCTGCGAAGCTGCTGATTGCTGGGAGGACATGGCATCACTTCTGCCCATACATTACCGCCAGTGTCCCATCTCAAGGAAGCAAAGAAGTGCACCTGTGTCGTCTTCTCAGAAGGGAAGATCGTGCATGTTGACCCCCTAATGGCTACATCACAGCTAAGTAGAGAGGAAAGGAAGGGAGACAGAAAAGTGGGGCCCACACACAAGAAATTCTCGGGAGACTAGCCAATCCGATTCATGGCAAGAGAGGGGCCAGGCATGCTTAGCTAATGGCATCCTTCTGCAGCGACTCTTGTAAGGGACCAGAGTCAGCTCCAGAAGTCGTCCTTTTTCCTCAGCGTTGTGCTGCTTGCATGGTGAATCTGTGGTGTTCCAGAAGATGTGTTTAGAATGCAGTTTCATTAGCTGTTACAACTGTCACCTGCGGTCAAAGCTGTTTGTTAAAAAAAGAAAGGACGTGGAATCGCCAGGAGCGAAATTTACCAAAGAACATTATTTCTGTGGAAAAATCAGGTCCAACTTTTATCTCTGGATTAGGCTTGCCAGCAGGCTCCACCTGCATTTCTGCCTGTGTTGCCGCTGTTTTAATAATCTTTGGACTTCTTTGTTCTTAAAATGAGACACACTTTCGTTTTAAGCTGAACAGCCGTACGAATGAGGTACCAATCACCAATACAGTCTATGAGACCACATTGTGTATTTTAGAAGTACCTTCCTTACATGCAGATATTACCACGCCTAACCCTTAACACAGTTACTTTAAGTATGTGTTTATCAGTTGCAGGAATGGCTCTTACTAGTGATGCCAGGACAAAATAACCGTGTCCGATGTGTCTGTGCTTCTTAATTCCATCCTGGCCATTAGAGCATAGAGATTTTGGTCTCTGTTAGTCTTGGTGTAGGTATCCACATTTCATACAGATAAAACAACTCAGTGTGAAGGAAAAGCAGTGTTTTTCTGAGTCGATTTCCATATGGATGCCTGATCTAACTATGCTGTTTTTATGGCATTGAGGAAAACAAAATGACCTTTTAACCAAGTTTGTTTTTTTTCTCCCCGTATTTTGTCCATGGAGGGAGCAGTCTGCAGAAGAAAAGGGAGGATGCAGTTGTTGATTTATACCATGACTCCAGCAACCGTCTGGAATCGGGGATGCTTTTGAGCTGTAATTGTGTCTTCGCTCAAGGCTACTGTAGTTAGACGACGTTAAATTCCTTTGTCAGCCCCTTAAGTCTGGAGGGGAAGCAGCGGATACTGACCATGGAATAGTCCAAAGTGTCCCTCTTTGTGTTTCTTCTTCCCTACGAAACACAGGGTTTCATAGACCGGTGAGCCCTCTTCACAAGGTTGGGCCATGACACGCATTTATAGAATTACGGTATCGTCCTTACAGAGATACGTTAAAAATTTACCTCGCTAGTTATACGCTTAAAGTCCCTGGGTTTTGTTATGATTTTTTTCCAAAAATAAATTGAAAACAAAATGTCATGCAGTAAATATGTGAGCAGCAAATATCTGAAATGGATAGTTTACCCTTAACGGGAACAGCAAAACACGCGGCTGAAGCTTTCAACCGGCTTCTATCAAAATAATTATCCTAGCAATTATCTCTGCTGCTCAGTTAACTTTCGCATTCGGGTGGTGTTTCTCTGCCTTTGTCTTCATCAACCTCACGCTTAGAGTTCTCCCAGGAGCTATTACACTGACAGACTTTTTTCCCTTTTAGTATAGAGAAAAGGAGACGAAAGGGGAAGGACTGTTTAAAAGGGATTGCACTCTGATACACAGGTAGTTAGCAAATTATCCCCAGATCAAGGTGGCAGTCGGAGGTGGGCAGGGTCTCCCGAAGGCTCATTAAAGGTACAGCAACCTGCTCCACAGTCACGGGTGGCAGGGCTTCTGAGGGGTGTAACCCTATGGGCATGAATCAGAACAGGATGTGTACTCGGTGTCCTGTAAGAAAGTTGTTGTTAGACTTTAGGTGCATGTCTGTTGTTTTCTTTTACTCGAGGGCAAGGGGATTTCTAGCTGCAAACTCTTCAGGTATGTCTTTGTGTGTGCATATGTGTGCCTGTGCGTGTGTGTGCATGCACATGTATGTGTGCATGAATGCGTACATATATGTGGAGGTCAGAGATAAGCCTTGAGTGATATTCTTAAAACATGCTGCTTTTTGAAACACTAATTTTGTGACTGTCTGGTTGGGACAAGCTGATTGGCCACTGAGTCCCAGGGATCTGCTTGTCTCCACCTCTTCCTCCCAGCACTGGGGTTACAAGTGAGCACCACCCTGTCTTCCTCTCTCACAGGGATGCTGGGGATGAAAGCCAGGTCCAAGCGCTTCCAAGCTCTCTTCGTGTTCTGTAACAACATATCCAGTCAAGAATGTACATACGCGGCAAAGCACTTTCTCCTTCGGCTTCTTCTGACTTTTCAGAAGAGTTCGGCACAGAAGAGCTGTCGTAAAGATCTGCTTTCTGCTCATACGGGTACTTTAGATATGCCACTGGTTTAGAGCAGTTTGATGGAGTGATTTTGACATGTGGAATGTTTGCATCTTGGACCACGGTAGTGATGTATTGAAAGGGAGTCTAAGCTGGCCTCCCCTTTCACCTTCTCACCTGTGACTCTACAGCTCACCCCGCCGCACCCCTTTATTTTTTTCGGATAAATTTGCCTCACAGTGCACCGCTTTGGCGAGGTTCCCCACTGAGGTTGGGTCCCATGTCGTCTTCACGCGCATGCATGGGATCCAGGCAGAGGCACTTTGGGAAAAGTAAACTCTGTTCTCTTCTGCTGTCCTGTCGCACTGGGGCTGTGTCCTGACATTGTTTGAAGCTAACACGAAGTGCACTGCCTGTCTGACCCATGTGAGCAGCCCATTATCATAATTTCACTGTCGTATGGCCACTGAGTTAATGTACTTACAAATGACAGAGAAAGTGTGTTACATGACCTCAGGGTTTTCAAAAATTAAATGACGTCTTAGGTCGTATTTCAAAGAATAGCTAAGGAGAATGGTTTTCTTTCCTGCATGAAGTGTCGCTGTGCGTGGCAACAGGATATTGTATTTCTTTTTTATTGCTCAAAAATGTGAAGCTTTTAAATTCCTAGATTTCCACATAAAATTTAATATTGGGGTAAGGAATGATATATCAGTGGATAAATCTGTTCTCTGATCACAGCCCCTCACTCCAGACTAGACTCCTTCAAACTCAGGACTGTGGGGATACTTTGTAATTCTTGCCTGATGATGAATTTGGTCTTTCCTACCCGTATACAGCTCATGAATTCCCACCTAAAAGGCAATAAAGCACTTACATTTAGTGAATACACTTGCCAGGACAGCTTAACTGTACATCATTTTTTCCTTATGTGCTTGTGCCTCAGGATTAGTTTTTGTTGCTTTGATAACGTGTGTGTGTATATATGCGAGTGTGCGCGTGTGTGAGTGCTTGCATGCATGCATTTGTGTGTGTGCGTGCATGTGTGAGTGCTTGCATGCATGCGTGTGTGTGTGCGTGCATGTGTGAGTGCTTGCATCCATGCATTTGTGTGTGTGTGTATGCTTGCATGCATGCGTTTGTGTGTGTGTGTGCGTGCATGTGTGTGTGCTTGCATGCATGTGTTTGTGTGTGGGTAATGTGCATGTCCATGAATGTGCAGGTGTGTGTGTGTTCACAGAAGTCAGAGCCAGGAGCGGTTGTTCACCTTGTCTTCTGAGAGGATCCTTGACTTCCCCTAGAACTTGTAGATTCAGCTGTGTTGGCTGACAAATGGGCCCCAAGATCTGCCGTTCTGGACTCCTACCTGCATGCTTTTTTCTACTATCGTGGTTTGCTTGCTTCTTGTGAGCTCTAGGAGGGCAGACTCAGGTCCTGGTGCTTTTGTGAATGAAAAACCCCACTTCTGGTTTTATAATGCCTTGAGTCCCTGGAGATCTAGAGGAAATTCCTAAGCAAGGCCAGCATTTGTCAGCCCCCAGAATCCTGTACCTGGTTGTGGATGGTGGCCCAAACCCTACTTGTCACACAGGGAATACTGGAGAGGTGGCTGCCTGCAGGCCATGAAGTATGTGTGTATCCTTCATAGCCAGGGCCTCCCTGCCCTTATACTTATCCATTGAGGTTGACCTATCTGTGTGCTCCAGAATTTTCTGTGCAGTTCAAGAATATCATATTAAACAGTAGCTCTTTTGAAAGGGAGAAACCTGAGGACTTCAAGCTATTGCATTGATGTTTAGCTCTTAGATAATATAGGGCCCCATGACAAGAATCCAGTCTCCTCTAGTCATGTGAAAGTACAGAGGAGGCCCTGGGAAGGAGGGAGTTGTGGGCCGTGTTGAGCCCACATCGACTGGCCTGAAGTCCTAGTCATTAACGTAGCCGTAGGATGCATGGAGAAGTCCACACTGAAACCTGAAGTCCCTAGAAAATCAAAGCCTGGGGCAGACCTGGGGCAACCTAGGCTTTCTTTGGGTTGTCTCCCTCCACACTGCAGTCGAAGGTGCCTGTATCACAAGTGCCATATAGGCTCCCAAGATCCTCCTGCGGCAGTGTGTGTTCCTGGCAGGGGACTCCCTGGGAGTCCTTTTGATAAAATTTGCAACCTTATAAATGTCATCTTTTTTGAAGCCCCTGGCACTATTGACATGACGAATATTATTTAAAGTTACTGCAATTTATTGAAGCTTCTAAATTTAATCCATACTTTATTATGTACTAAGATTAAATTGCAGGGGGAAAGACGTAGTTGCAGGGCGTGCTTAGAGATGGCTTGATATAATGGAGAAAAAAATTAATCCAAATAATTGGAACATTCAAAGAATTTTCTGACATAGCCAATTTTTTTGTTTCTCGTGTAGATGTAGTTTCCAGAACAGTTTTATTTCCCTGATTTAAATAGACAAAAGTTGCAGCAGTCTTTTCTTCCTGGAAATGAGTGTACGCCCTGATTACAGAAATATTTAAAGTGCACCCCTGAGAGAAGCTCCTTGTACAGCTGACCTCCACCCACGGTTGGCAAAGGTGACCCCAAAGCTTCCTCATGGCCTGAATGAGGGATGTCCACAGAGGACCCCATGGCGTCTCAGACATGGTCATACGGTAGACTGTCCCACCTACAGAACACCGCGCCCCACGTTACACCACTTCCACAGAGGACCCCATGGCGTCTCAGACACGGTCATACAGTAGACTGTCCCACCTACAGAACACCGCGCCCCACGTTACACCACTTCCACAGAGGACCCCATGGCGTCTCAGACATGGTCATACAGTAGACTGTCCCACCCACAGAACGCCGCGCCCCACGTTACACCACTTCCACAGAGGACTCCATGGCGTCTCAGACATGGTCATACGGTAGACTGTCCCACCCACAGAGCACCGCGCCCCATGTTACACCACTTCCACAGAGGACCCCATGGCGTCTCAGACATGGTCATATGGTAGACTGTCCCACCCACAGAACATCGCGCCCCACGTTACACCACTTCCATGCTCAGTGGTAGAGTCCTTAGGAGGTTGCAGAGAGGTGGGACTCTAGAAGACGGACTGTTTGGTTCCTGACCCAGGGCACAAACAGTGGGCGGCTGTTTCAGTGGGCCTGACACCCAGGGAAAGGGGATTTGTGCTTTCACTGTGTCTCAGGTGTGTCCAGAGGGAACCCAGTTAAAGAGCAGCTGAGGGATTTGTGTGGCTGTTCAGTTCTGACCAAGGAGTTCTGTTGTAAGGGAGTGGTGAAGATTGTTCTGAATCTGTGGGATAGTAAGTTGGGGTGTTTGTAAACACCAGGAACGGCAGGGATGCTGGAGTGTGGTGGTCACACTGTCTCACAGACACAGGACAGACAAGGCTGTGCCCGTGACTTAACGTCCAAATGAATCCCATAAGCAAGGTCGGAACCCCTCCCCGCAGTTGACTTCTTAAGAAGTGATAGCTACAAAGGGGTTTATTAGTACCATAAATCGCTTCCCTGTCAGTCAAATGCTAAGAGACGCAGAGGACATGATACTGGCCATTTTGGTGACGGAATATAAATCACCAAAGATTAAATTATTAGATAATTTGGAAACTTAACCGTTTGCGTTTTATACTTCCAATTGTTTTGCTGACTTGCACTTCTCTTAGCTGTCCGGGATTTTATTAAGTGTCTTTAAGACATGTATCACCTCCTTCCTCTTCATTTTCCAATGGGCAGATTTTCCCAGGAAGGAGAGTTGCAGTACTGATGCCTGCAGTGGCTGCTCCAGAAAGATTGCTGTATTTTCATTGACGTGCGCTGCATTACCATAATTGGCTTTTCTACATGATGGGAGAGAGGAAATAATAATGTCATTTTATTTACAGCCAGAGTGTCGCTTTATGAGACTTCTCCAAGTTTCTGCCATGCTGTGTAGGTCAAATGACATCTTTTGATCAGTCCTGTCCAAAGACATCAAAGCTGAGTGGCATGTAATGGAGACCTAGTGACAAACCAAATCTAGAAAAGAAATAAGACTGCCAGCTTCCCATTAAACAGCCTGCTAAACAGCACAGCTTCCCCGTGTCGGCTGCGGGACCACTCTGACCACCTAAATCAAGGGAATGAAAGAAGGCTGAATTGGACATTAGTACCGCAAATGACTGCGGCGATTGCCGCGACTTCCCTCCCCTCCTCCCCCAAAAAATCAGCAAGCAAACCATGCGAGTTACAGCCCGGCTGCTCCGAGCCCCTTCATTTCTCTCCTGCCACTTGCTGGTTTTCTGATCTGGTTTATTTAGGTTTGACATCAGCCAAATGGTGTAGCAGGCTATCTCTGACAGATATTCTTACTGATTTAACGGGAGGCACATCTCAGGAAAGATGGATCTTCTGAGACAAGATTTCAGAGCGGTTGTTTTTTCCTTTTCCACCCCATTTTCTTCCTTTATGATTCCGCTTGATGTGTTGTTCCTTTTCACAGTCAAATCATGAGGGCCGTCAGAACTTTGGCAGAACCGTGTTTGATTGATGGCCGAGAGGTGTAGTGTTGACGGATACAGGTGCTCGCTGGCCAGCACGTGGAAGTGGGATTTTTTTTAAAAAAAAAAAAAAGCAAGTATTTTTATAGTGAGGATTGGTAAAAGAAGTTTCTCTGCTGTGGTTCAGAAAGGTTCTTCGTTGCATCTGCGTGGAAGAAGCATGCATTTATCTGTGTCAATTTGCTCTGAATTAAGTCACTGTCCGCTCTCTCTCTAGTTCCTTCCTCTGGCCATCGATTGTGAAGCATCTGTTGTGTTCCAGCACCATGCTAGCTGCCAGGATCTGCCAAGGTGTTGGTCCATGTTCCGGGAGACCCACACCAGCAGGAGGGCCCGTAGCCACCTCATGCCACCACAGCGAAGCCATAGGAGGCGAAGGCCACACAGCAGGGGCAGTGCTGGCAGGAGCCTCTTCAGTGGGAGGGCCGGTGATGGCAGAGCCGGTGGGATCCCGTAGAAGGAACCTGGGTTGGAATGAGGATCAGACTTGTGTGTGTGTGTCCGTGTAAGTGTGTGAGCACAAGTGAGCATAAACATGTAAAAGCTCTCACTATGACTTGGAGCTTACCAATTCCTGGACTGGCTAGCCAGGAAGCCCCGGGGATCCTTTCCATGTTTTCTTCTCCAGTATTTGATCACACGTATTTGATCATGACCAAATTTTTATATGGATTCTGGTTGTTGGACTTGGGTCCTCATACTTTTGTAACCTTACTGACTAAGCTTTAGTGACTAAGGTCAGCTTCACTGACCCAGCCAGGCCTCCCTTTTCTATGGGAGTGCAATACATACAACATAGCATTACGGCAATAGGGTGAAGAGCTACAGAAACATGAACAATACGTACAGCATCAGGCATCTGTCACCATGCACATTCTCAGGTCTTCTCTGGTTTTGGTCTGTGTGACAGAATCTGGCCAGATGTGGCTGAAACAGCCCCACAGAGTTCTGCAGTAGTCAGTAGTGGCAGGCCTTCAAATGTCCTGCGCTGCAGCCTGTGATGACCAGAATTGCAGCTTGTAGGCGGGGCTGCCCAGGGCCAGTGTTGCTGACCTCAGTGAAGATGGAGACCTTCCGATACTGTCTATTTTGAACTCAAGACGCTTGCTGTTGTTGATGGAAAATGCTGCTTAGCAACCACATGGACGTATTAGGAGCCCAGGTTGGGAACAGGTTCCTGGGGAGAGGCCTTTGGTATTTCTGACTGTGGAACTCCTTAATCAAGTTCAGTTCCTCACCTGAAAATAGGCAGGTGATTTCGAGACAAGGGAGGGCGCTGCGGAGTGCTTGGTGCCGAGCCTGGTCCAGTATAGGCCATGACTGATCCTCTGCCACACCCCAGTGATCTTCCCGTGCCAGCCCTGGTGCTGGTGAGATGCTCTGTGGGCTTGCAGTGCTAACCCAGACAAGTCAGTTGTTTCCTTCAAGATAATGCTGTATTCTTCATTCTCCCAATAAGCTGCTTCTTTAGGGAGGGAATGCTCGTCTCAAAGGGAATTCTTTTCCATCGAGAGAACGTGTTTTGTTTCTTTTTGACATTGGGTTTCACTGTTGCCACAAGGGAGAAAATACTGGTGCTGGCAGTAATGGGCTTCCCTCTCCTTCTAGCGGTGTGTGTGTGTGTGTGTGTGTGTGTGTGTGTGTGTTTACGTGTGCACGCACATGCGTGTGTGCTTTTTCCTGCATCTCCCTGGCTTTGCTGTCTTGTGCTTTGGAGCCCACTCCCGTCCTCTTGTTTAGATTCTTGGGATATACAATATCTATCTTTCTATCATCTTGTAGTCTCATCATTGATTTAAGCACACTCAATGTTTCCTTCCCAAGGTTTCATGGACAGAACCAAGGGGGGCAAAGGGACAGAACGAGGAAGCATAAGACTTAGTTGAGATGCTGTGGTTGGGGGATCAGCCGGTCTCAGGAGGACTCTCCTGTATAAACAGACAGAACATAATCTGTCAGGCTTTTGCACACCACGAATGGAGCTTCCGGGTGTAGAGTGTCTCCCTAGAAATCCCGCTGCCTCCACCTTGAACATTTTAAAGCATGCTGCCTCTAGCTGCTGTCTGGACGTGTTCAGTGGAAGAAATGTCCTCAGACTAGGAATTAGTGTTCAACACAGAAAATTTAAATGCAAGTCCCGACTAGTTTGTGGGCAAGGAGTGTCATTCGTACCGAGAGCTGGGGTGCCCGGGAAGGATGTTCTGAGCCTGGACTGAGGATTCTGCGCCCGCTTATCCTTTGGGAAACTTTCCCCCCTTTACTCCAGGAGGCAAATGAAGTAAAATCCACTGCTGCCGACTTCCCTCCTTGGGTGCCGCAGGCATCCTGGGCCTGCATGCAGTCTTCCCGAGTCCCACCCTAGCGTGCTCAATAATGCAGCAAGAGTTTGCTCCACCGCGGTGTCACCTGTCGAGGTGAGTTATGCCCGCGCCTATCTGAAGTGACAGCCATCTTTGAGTACCAGGGGCTCCAACCGATTTCCCTTTCATCATTCCCTGGGGAAGGGAACATTTCGACAAGGTGTTTCCCCTTCCACGTTCTTTCTTCCTGCTTCTCCTTCCTCCCCTCGCCCTTCCCCCCTCCCCACCCTCCCAACACACCTGATCAAAACATTACCCCTGACAAAGGCTTCTCTCTCCAAATTAAATGAGTCCAAACAGCCCGGGAATTTTCGCACAGAAAGTGCAAAAGCTGACGCTCAAAGTTAATGAGTCCGGTAGCGGAGCGCACATGATGGAGTCAGATAATGCGATCCAGCCGCCTCCCTGCTCCTCACGCTCCCGTAAAGGATGTACGGAAGTTAGTTATATGGCGTGATTCTAACATCTGTCCTACCCCATAATGGCAATTTGTATAAGTAATGGAAACAGGTTAAATACTTCCATTCTAATGTTGCCGGCAGGGATGAAAATGAACATTTCAATGAAATCATCCGACAGAGAGGAAAGGGGAGGGGGTCCAGACGGATTCATCTCCACTCCCTTTGGTGATGGGAGCCTTAATGAGAAGGCTGGGATGGATAGTTTATCAGATGGAACAGGAAGAGCCAGTGAGTCTCAGAGATGGAATCGCCATAGAACCGCACCGGCTCCTCAGTCTCCCTGGTAGACCTCCACTAATAACATGCTCTTTTCACTGCAAGGGAGCCTGGGAGGGAGAAGGTGGGGGTGCTCTGCTTCGGTGTGTTCCTCTAATGGGGTGTGGCGAGGGTCATCTTCAGCTGCAGAAATGGCCAGAGTGAGCTTCCTTGGTGGTGGAGGATCCTGTCTGAGATGTAAGGGAGGGAGCACCTCTCCTGCCCTCCTTGTTTTCTTCTTCATTATAAATAATCCGCTATTGGAACGGCTATTTCTTTGCCGGTAAAACTAACGTGTTTCCGGAAGATGCTCCTGCGAAGAGCCATTTTACGTGAACTGCTGATGCTATTTGGAAATCTTTCTAAATTGGAACCTAGCTCTTTGCTGCCACAGACTCTATAAAAGCCCCGTGCCTCTAGAACAGCATCAGGCTGCTGGCTCTCAGCAAGGGACGTTCAGGTGTGCCCAGGAGCCTGCGGCTGTGTGAATTAACGCACGGATGTGGAGTATCTGACAGATTCTCATGCTGAATCGCTGTGTCCAGGATCACTGCCACCTCCTACCCAGACTGCGTTGCTTGACATCCCCATGGGTAAAAAGGGGAAACCCTCAGGAATGGGAAAATGGCTACGTAGATAAAGCACCCAACTCATTGGGCAGCTGTGCCAGGAAGCCCAGCAAACTCTGGAAGCTGAGACAGGAGATCCTCGGGGCAAGCTGGCTACCTAGACTAGCAAAATCAGCAAGCCCTGGATGCAGCAAGAGAATCTGTCTCAATAAATGCAATTGAGGAAGACACTTCTGGCTTTCCCAAACAGGCACCGACGTTCTATGTGCGCACGTGAATACACGCATACACTTTACATACCAGTCCAACATACACCCCCTTCCTTCCTCCCTGACACACACAGAGGAAGTGAAAACGGTTGGTTAGTCAGGCTGCTGTGCTGTACTGAAGACGGGCCTGTGAAAGGTTCCAGCCACCCACACGTGGAGCATTCTTTCCTTGAGAATGACTTCCGTCCTTCAGCAGGGGCTTCCTGTCAGAGAGCAGAGCCACAGGTGCACGTTACTCTGCCCGGTGCAGGGTGTTGGGGGCAACCAGCTTGGAACCTCTTGATTTTCCACAGTGGATTCCATGCCGCCTCCCAGAGAGCAGAGCTGGTTCCGGGAAGCCTTTCTTCTATTGTTACTTCAGCTTGTTGCAGAGCGCCCACACTTAGGTGCATCTACCCGGGGAACAATGGGGATGATGAGGCAGAATTCTGGGAGCATTCGCCTCTGGTGGAATACAAAACAGGGTGGCGCAGGAACGCACCTTTGCTTTGTGCATAATTGGGGTGCAGATTAAGATACGGGTTCAGGGAGGGGTATAGACCTAATTGCTCAGAGCCAGTGTTAGTGAGGCTCAAGGGAATGCAGAACTTTACTACGTTTAGCCGCTAAAAAACAAATACAGCTGCCACTTCTCGCTGTCTGTAAAATGACGGTTGACAAGAGCGGGCTGTGTTTTCTTTAAGGAAACAAAGATGTTTTAAACAATGTTGGGCTGCGAATTGAGAAATACAGTTTTTATCTAATTTGCCAAAGATACGATGTTTGCGCCTCATTATATAGTTAGGATTTGAGATGAAAATATTTTTTCAGACAATATGTGTGTATTTACGTTGTAAACCGTCAGGGCACACATGGTTGGTGTCACATTAGGCTGTAACGGGGCTGTATACATTGCCTTCTGTCCACTCACATCAGAACACACAGAGTCTGCTGTGGCTCGGGATGACAGCACATCTTTAGGGACACATTGGCATCCAGAAGGCACATTTTGTAAAAAAAAAAAAATAACAAGATTTAATTTTTTTTTTTAAAAAAAATGGAGTCTGGTTATAGATTCCTTTCTCCCTTTTCCATCTTGGGAACGGTGGGGACGAGAAGTTTCCCAGGTTTGCACACTTGAGCACACACCTGTATGCGAAAGCATTCCACGCATGCGTGCACACACATGTACATGCTCATGCCTGTACCCCTCTCTGGGCCACTGCCCCCCAGCAGGACACACTGTGTGTGTTCACACTGTCAGATCGGCACCACCACCACCGTGCCTGGCTCGGGAAGGGCGGAGGAGGCTGGCAAGGCTGTTTTGACACAAAAAGAAATAGCAGAAATGATGATTCGGAGTCTTTGTTTTAGTTGATGGGGGAAATGTCATTTATTTCTGCAAGTAATTGTGAAAGGAGAATTTTATACTGCAGTTACCAATTCTTGGCTGCTCATTCATCAGATTTCCATGTTGGGGGCGGGGGCAGGGGGTGTGGATGGTTCTGGGGGGTTCCTGGAGAACATGCAATGGGGGGGCGTTACTTTCCTGGGGTTCATCCGACTCTCTCTTTAAAAATCCATTCTGCCGAAAATGCCATCCATCCACCTTGTGAAGTATTTTGTTCCCTCACTTTCATCTGTAGAAAAAGCAACCCCTACAAGTATCATACTGTATTCCAGTATATTTGTACGCACGGAAATAAAATTTTTTTGGAAAATTGTAGCCTATATAAAACAAAAGATTTTTAGGAATGTGTCACGTGTACTGGAAACAAATGGTGGTGATAAATAATCCCACTAGCTGAATTACTAAGTTCTCTCCTCCCCCTCTTAAAAAATTCTTTTAATCTTTTAAGAAAGCATCCTTGGAAGCAATTATGAGGATTCACTGATAATAGTAGAAATAAGCCTAATTATTCTGATAAAACTGCAGTCTCTGTCGTGATAGGGCAGATAAAATTCAGTTCAGGCACCAGTATGTGTATTAGAGAGACTTAAAGGGAAGTCTCCTGCCGTGGGACCTCGTGAGCAGTTTCTGACCATGTTTTGAAACCCTCGTGGGCTATGTTGGCTCCTGGTTCATCATATTCCTAGAAAACCCGTCTGCCCATCTTATACTTAAAGACAAAAAGGTACCCTAACATGGTGCCCAAACTGGCTCCTTAGCGCCCCCTCCGTGTCCTGTTACCAGATGGCATTACTAGGAGCCACATTCTCTAACCAGTGTGTCTTAGAAGATAAGACACTTGTCTTTCTAACGGAGACTCAATTCTGACTCCTGCGCTGAGGTTTCAGGGGTCATGAAGCTGGAACTTCTTGTCCCTCCCACTCCCAAGTCTCAAGACCCCCAGCTGAGGCCCACAGAAGGAACTTCCTAGAAGATGTCATCTCTAGGTCGCAGTGAGGCAGGGAGCAAGGGGTGACTGTAGGTGTTGGTGATACTTCTTACAAGCTTTTCACACTGGTTGAGGTGTACGTCAGGGTAAAGACCCTGGTCCTGAATCGTGTTTCTTATGTCTTCTATCGTGGGAGACCCACTGTTTTCAGGGTATCACACACTACCAGACTGGGGCCCCCAGAATACTAGGTGATTAGACCTAGACTCTTTCTCTGCCTTAGGATGAGGGAGGGTCTGTCCTTTCTGATTTGGGGTTTCGACTATGAGTGTGTCTTTACCTGGTGCTTGTTTTTGGGTTCATGCATCTTGAGTGAAACTTGATCTTGTAGAACCAGAGAATGTTCCACTGTGGACCTTTATGCAGGCAGCTGTCCTGTAGTGCTTAGCCTCCCAGGAGTCTCAGTCCACCCTCCCTGCCCACTGGCCTTCCTGAGTCTCTCCTGTGCAGATCCTCTTCTTTTTCTTCCTGACACCATCTTGGGAAGCTTTTCATTGTTTTATGCACAAGTTTGGCTACCCTTCTTGTAAAACTGTGTTGTAACCTGCAGTCTGTATGAAACAAAAGATCAGTATCTGATTCACTAATGGGCAGGCCGGGCAGGGTCCTGGAATGTGCTTCCTTATTCCTAAGCTAATTTTAAATTGAATTCTGGGGCAATAAGGGAAAGAAGAAATTGTATTTATCTTAGGGCAGTTACCTATGGATTCCTAATTAAAATTGGAATCGAGGGGAGGTCATTTTTATTTACCGACCCTGCACTTCTTAAAGATGGCTTCTCCTGGGGCTTAAGTAAAGAAAGACTTCTGGTGCAAGTCGAATGCCTCAGCAAAACGGTGCGTTAACAATCGCGACCAGCATCTAAAGATTTGCAAAAGTGATAGAAACCTTTTTGTCTATCACATGAGAGCAGAAGTGGCCTTTCAGCCTTGCTTGGCAGGGCGTCAGCTCTCCTGCAGAAATCAGAACCACGCTAGCAAATTAATGTATATCTTGCTTGCATTTTTATGTTCTTTTCAGACTGGGAAGGGAGGCGCTTTGCCTGTGTCTGCCTTCTCTGCACCTTTTCCCCTGATAGATCCGGACTCCTATCCAAACCACCTGCTCTCTCCATGCAAAGGTGAAGTTACTTTACAAGAGATCAATTGTAAATTTGGAAGAAGTTGTGTTTTGCAAGATTCTATGATGCACTGAAGGCACACATCCTCCTTTAGGTGTGTGTGAGCCCCTTTCGTGAATTGGTCCCTTGGAGTAAATGTATTTTGATATAACGGCCATCTGTTCATGAGTATCACGTTTGCCAGTAAAAAAAAGAAAAACAACAACAACAACAACAAACCAGTTTGGTGTAGATAAACATGCAATTTGGTCTGAATATAGTTTCACCAGGTGGCAATACAATAGCAAAGTTGGTGTTCACTGTAGGGCAGTCACCAAGCAGCGACTAAAGACCTGGGCTTTTTATTTGATACTTTTAAACACCCACTTCCTGGATGGCAGGGGCTAATGAGGAAAACAGAGCATGGCTGGAAAGACTCCCCAAGTCCTCACCCGTGTGGATTTGCCCCTCCCTTTGAGAGGTTCCTGGGAGCTGCTCTAATGCCTACTTTGGGCTTCCTGCCTTTCTTCCTTGGAGCTCTGGAACATTCCTAAAGCTGGTGACCCGGATGGAAGGCACATGGAAAGAGGCCTCTAGGTAATCTACTGGGTCACACGTCATGCCCGGTATCAGGACACTGTCTATACTGGGTCAGCTTCCCTGGGGACAGGCTGATTGAGTGGCATATGGCTAAGCTGGGCGCCTGCCTTTCCACAGCAACACGAGACTATACCAGTGGGCGTGTCCGTATGTGTTTATTCTGTGTGTGTGTCTTCCGGGTGCAGCAGTGATGAGCAGGTGTTCTGGTGCCATCCAGCTTCTTTGACCGCATCAGAGACCGGGTGAGACAGAAACGGTGAAAGCTGAATTTCTTCCGGTTCAGAGGCCAGAAACCCAGGTTAAGGCATCAGGACATCTCATTTGTCTTCTCACTTTGTTCCCCGTGGAGGAAGGGGCACAGCAGCTTTCTAGACCTTCCTTTATGAGGACACTAATACTACTCACGTGGGCTCCGCCCTGGTGACCTGATCGCCTCCCAGAGTCCCTCCTAATCCCCTCACACTGATGATTAGAATTCATAGGTGAATTCTCAGGGAACAGAAACATTCAAATCATGGCAACGGATAAACCCAGAGTTGGGCATAATGACCACAGTGATTTCTATAACCTTAAAAGTGACTTCATTGCCATGGTTGCATTTTGGGAGTTTGTGCGTTGGACTGACCCTGTCCACAAAGATCAACAGACCTGGAGTTATCTGTCCTTTCTTTCTCTCTGTGTACCAGACGGATGTCAGAGGCAGGTGAGGTGACTGTCCCTTAGAAGGGAACCACAGTGGTCAGAGACCCAATCAATACAGGTGTGTTTAGTACAAGTGGTCCCCGTTTCTTCAGGCATCTTGGGACACCCTTTTGTTTGGATCACCCCCAAATTCTAGGGTCACTGGGTTGACTGCTTTTGCATGACAAGTATTGCCGTTTGGGGCCTTTGGTGCATGTCTTCCTGACTGAGACCGGCCTGCTTTTGTGACTACTAAAATCAGGGTGTGGGAAACCCTTCCTGCTGTCAGCCTGCAGAATCCAGGGTGGGGAATTCTTCACCACCTTTGTACCATGTCGTCGCCACCCTTTTCTCTGTAGGTGTTGGATGCTGAAAGGAAATTCTGAAGGTTTTGGATTCTTATCTGGCTGGGGATGCCAGACCTCTGTCTGCCTCTGGCATTTGGAAGTGAGGTTCTCACAGGTGGAGCGGGGAACTGGCTGGGTGCTCAGTAGTGACTGAGAAAGTAGAAAGATCTGAAGGGCGGTCTCAGGTATCCAGTGGGATGCCTGTCCCCAGCCATCATGCGAGGATTTGTGCTTCCTCGTGTGGTACAGAGGAAAATAACTAATTAAAAATAGATACAGAACACTAATGAGCATAGGCAAAAGCGAAATAGCTGAAAAGTAGAAGACTCTGGGTACAAGAAACTTGAAGAGCGTGTGATGTGAGGGGAAACAGATTAGAGGTGGAGGCTGGAGTGAGCCTCATCAGCTAAAAACCAGAAGACCAGACTGCCTGCTTGCCTGTGCAAAAGACTCCACAGCTGTCTTCCCAGGGGTCACTCCATGAGGACATGGAGTGATGAGCAACAGGAGGCGGGTGAGGACATGCTGGACAGGTGGGGAGGGGCCGTGCATGCTCGGTCCTGGGCCACTGCAGCCCTGATTGATCAAGGAAGTGAAGGTAGTGATGAGCACAACTCTCCGTTGTCCCTTCCCAGTGGGCACTAGTTATTCTCGATGCTTTTTGGACTCGGTGGTGGCTACACCCACTGGGTGCTCAGGGAAAGTCACGTATGTGTAGCTGATTTCAGAAGTGGCGGGCGGTAACTACTGTGAACTGAATGGAAAACTCTGGAGAAAATTTTGAAGGTTCCAGTATTTATTAAGAGGCATTTGGGCCAACATTTTAAAAACCCATGCATTTATTAGCTTGAGGAAACTTGCTCTGAAAAGTGTTCCACTTTGTTCTGGCCACACACCTTTGTTCTGACTTCCTTGTCTTTGACTTCCTCCATGACATTATATATATGTGCATATGTGTATGTGTACACATGTGCATATATGTAGGTGTATGTATATGCATGTGCTTGTTAAGGCTGGAAATCAGCCTCAGGTGTCATTCCTCAGGATCTGCCACCTGATCAGGCTCCTTAGGTGACGCTCTCTGAGTGTCTCGTCCTCCCAGTGCAGGGATTCTAATGTGCCATTTACAGATGGGGGTCTGAGGATTGAACTCGAATCCGGACCCCCATACTTGTGCAGTGAGCGCTATACTAACGGACTATGTACTAGAACATAGTTTTGATGTTTGACTGTCATTTCCTTCTGGGAGTGAATTTCTGCTCCCCTGACTGTCACTCACTATTGACTAAATGTTCCGGGCAGTGATGCTGTCCAGAAAGTCTCTGTGCAGGAGACAGTTGCTTCATTTCACACCATCTTAGGCTGCATTCCCGAGACTGAAGGTTTTGGGTTAGATGGTGTCAAATGTCACACAGGGGTGATAGCCATGAGGCCTGTGGACCTTTGCAACCCCCAGGAGTATATGCAGGGCAGAAGACACAGCAGCCACCTCGAGACGGGGGTGTCTGCCAGGTAACGAGCTGAGTGGGATAGAGAGAAAGCTGGCCGTCAGGGGCCCAGCTTCCATGGCGCACTGCCCCTTCCTCATCCTGCCATGCTCGGGAAGCTGCATTGTCCTCCAGGACATAGCTCTGGGGGTTAGGTGTGGTACATCTCTTCGACATCCGCCTTCCAGGGAGCTGGCAGTGGCCATGGGTATCGGGTGGGGGGTAGAGGTTGGAGAATGGCCCCTAGTGTGGGCAGTGTGCTTCGGTTCCCTGTCCCCAGGCCACTGTCTGTTGTGCTGCATTGTGGGATTGTTCATGGTTTACGTGTCAGCTCAGTCTAGGAGCTCAGCGTGCAGACCTGGAGGAAGAAGAAGTTATGATCCCCGTGACTACACTTTGGCTTGGACAAGGGGGAAAGCACACATGAAGGATGGCATGGGAAGAGGCTGCCAGTATCAGACATCCGTGGTCTGCATTTCTGCCCATACCTTTGTACCCTTTACCTTTCCCCACCCAGGACAGCCCAGCCCAGCTTCCTATGAGGGAAGCAGGCCTTATGGGTCTCCACATGGTATACCAGAACTGGATGTCTGAAACACTTAGCTCTTGTGGGCAAAATGGAAGTGTGTGTGTGTGTGTGTGTGTGTGTGTGTGTGTGTGTGTGTGTGTGTGTGGCAGTGGTCACCTTAGGATGTGGCAAGCCCTCCATTTCCTAGAAGAGCTATAGAATTATTTGGGGGCACAACCCAGGAGTTGATGCCCAGAGACGAAGCCCGAGACCTCCCACTCTTGTTCATGTCTCACATGTGACACAGCATTAGCAGAACTGTAACTGCTGTCTTGTTAATGGACTGCCACTCCACCCTGATGTGGAGGGACCCGGACCTGTGTGCTCTGACTGCAGAGGCTCAGTGTAGAGAGGTGGTGTGCACAGGTGTTCTGCAGATTCAATGGTCTCACTGTGTGTGCATATGTGTGCACTTCTGTGTATGGGGTGATCACACTACATGTGCTCACATATACATGTACTTCCATATGCATGTTCACACATGGGTTCACATGTATGGTAGAATCATGTACATGCTATCCTATGTGTGCTTGTAGATATAGGTAACTGAATATGCTGTCAAGTGTGCACAGGAGTGATCGATCATGCATGCATGTGCTGTCATGTGTTCTTGCATGTACAGGAATGATAGTGCTGTTCTATTATTTATGTTTATTCTTGCACATATGGATGACTAGGTCTGTACCCTCATGTGTGTGGTTGCATGCATAGGATGACCATGTATGCATTTGTAATGCATGTGTTCATACGGGTGGGGTGACTGTGCATGTACTGTCATATGCATGCTCGTATATGTATGTGTGCGTGTAAAGTACATGCGCTATCATGAATGAGCTTACACATACTATGTGATTGTGCATACACTGCCATGCGTGTTTATTTATATAGGGGCAGTCATTCATTTACAGTGAATGCCTGCTTCCCTGCAGCCTGGAGCCTTTCCTTCTCAGGCGTGGAAGCTTCCCAGCGTTTCACCCACCCCTGGCATCCTCCCCTGGGGCACAGAGATATTCTTTGTCCCTCCTGTCACTCCTCTCTGAAAATGCTTGTGCTCTTTGCCACGTTCCCTTAGGATCTGGCTCTGATAATGTGATAATGAGTGATCATGTTTAATGAGACGCCCCTCTCGGGTCACGTCGGTGCTTTTTAATAGGAGCTTGCCGGAGATACCTCAACCTCAAATCTACTTTTCATGAAACACTTGGTCACCTAGCTTTTCTGTCAGAGAAAGGAAGGGCAGCGGGGGGGGGGGTGTGTGTGTGCGGGGGGAGAGCACATTGCTCAAGTAAGTTTAGGAGGTGGTAAAAAGTACGTCAGTAGCAAAATATGTCACACATCAAAGCATTTAAAATGATCTTAAGAATCAAGGTTTTGCCTGCTACCTTATGTGTCCTTCCGCCTGAAGTCCTGCAGGCAGCTGTGGGCCCTTGGCAGCCATCGGGGCCTACACTGCTGCCTTTCATAATTAAAGATTATTACAGTAAAGTTTTCATAACATCAGAGTCACCACTGTAACCGTTTTCCAAGGTGTAGTCCAGAGACATCCCGAACATTCTTGCCGCTAGGCTGTGACTTTCATCTCCTAAGTCCACCTTTTCTCATCTTGCAAAACTGAAACTGCAGCCCTGAGACATCATTTTCCCATTGACCTCACCTTGCCCCAATTCTGGCCCTGCCCCCCCCCACTGTCTGTGTCTACGAACCTGACTGCAGTGCAGGCCTTACACGAGGGCACAGGGCAGTGTCTGTCCTTTGTAAGTAGCCAGTCTCCCTCCGTGCAGTCCTCAAGGCTCACCCATGTCTTCGCAGGGTCAGGGGTCAGTGTCTTCCTTCCTGGGACTAGATGGTGCTCCGTGGGGTGGATGACCACATCTGTCCATATGATAAATGTTTGCCTTATTTCTTCCTTCGCTGTGTGTGTGACACTGCTCTGGGTATTGGTGTGTGGCGGTGGCCTTGGTCACCCTGCGGCTGTCTTTCATAGGTAGCACTGTGTTTTGTCCCTAGCCGCAGACTCACAATGTGATAAGCATTTGTTTTTTAGTGAAAACCATATTATTTTTACTGCTTGCCTTGAAGGAGAATTTTTATTTATGGAAACCATAGAATATTGCCTGGCAAATATATTGTCCGAAAGAGAGAGCTGGGCCCCTCCTGATTTCAACAAATTTGACTTATAGAAATCACAGAGGGCTTGCAAGTCACATGAGGATAGCATGTGGGAGGAGACCCCCAGGACATTGTGGGAGTCATTGCTTGTCCTTAGCCTCTCAGCAGAACTGTCTTTAAGAAGGGGGTGCTAGTTTGGTTGGTGTTGCATGCCTGTAATGCTAGCAGGAGGTAGAAGCAAGAGGATCAGGAGTTCAAAGCCAGCCTGGGGTACTTGAGACCCTGTCTGGAAGGAAGGGAGGGAGGGAACAGGAAGAAAGGAAGTTAGACAGCACTGTGGAGGTTTGTGCTCTGTGCTGCACTTGGTGGGGGTGGTCTCAGCGTGGCCTTACTCCTGCCTTGCTGCTGTCCAGTGGGCAGGCACGTGGAGCTGACGTTGAGGTGGCCTTGTAGTCTGAGAGCCTGGCTGAAAAACATCTTTTTAAAGACACCTAACTGCTGGGGAGGCTGCGTCCTTGAGGATGATTTACTCCTTCTGACTGCGCTTCATTTTTCTCTCCTAGCTTATGTTCCCGAGGAAGAACTGAAGGCAGCCGAAATAGATGAGGAACACGTGGAGGATGGTGGGCTGTCTCTGGACATTCAGGAGAGCGAATTCGTGTGCAACGAGGAGACAGAGATCAAAGAGGCCCAGAGCTATCAGAATTCCCCAGTCAGCACTGCCACCAATCACGATGCTGGTTATGGCTCGCCCTTCAGCGAGAACAGTGACCAGCTGGCCCATTTCAAAAGCTCCTCCTCCAGAGAGGAGAAGGAGGAGCCACAGTGTCCAGAGAGTGTCTCCTACCCCCAGGACAGCTTGGCACAAATCAAAGCCGTGTATGCGAACTTATTCTCAGAGTCCTGCTGGTCTAGCCTAGCTTTGGATTTAAAGAAGTCCGGTTCGACCACCAGCAATAACGATGCCAGCCAGAAGGAGAGCTCCACCCCTACCCCTACACCCCCCACCAGTACCGCCAGCACCGCCAGTACCACAGCCACCACGGCCATTACCAGCTGCAGCACCAGCACCAGCCACAGCAGCACCACCAGTAACAATAGCAGCTCCGGGTATGACTGGCACCAAGCCGCCCTGGCCAAGACACTGCAGCAGACCTCGTCCTACGGGCTGCTGCCCGAGCCCAGCCTGTTCAGCACGGTGCAGCTGTACCGGCAGAATAACAAGCTGTACGGCTCGGTGTTCACAGGGGCCAGCAAGTTCAGGTGCAAGGACTGCAGTGCAGCCTACGACACCTTGGTGGAACTGACGGTGCACATGAATGAGACGGGTCACTACCGAGACGACAACAGGGACAAGGACTCGGAGAAGACCAAGCGGTGGTCCAAGCCCAGGAAGCGCTCGCTGATGGAGATGGAGGGGAAGGAGGACGCGCAGAAGGTGCTGAAGTGCATGTACTGCGGACACTCCTTTGAGTCCCTGCAAGACCTCAGCGTCCACATGATCAAAACAAAGCATTACCAGAAAGTGCCTCTGAAAGAGCCCGTGCCCGCCATCACCAAACTGGTCCCGTCCACCAAGAAGCGAGCGCTCCAGGACCTGGCATCCCCTTGCTCCCCGGAGCCCACAGGCATGGCCGCTGAGGTTGCACTGAGTGAGTCATCCAAGGACCAGAAAACAGCCAACCCGTACGTCACACCCAATAACCGTTATGGCTACCAGAATGGTGCTAGCTACACGTGGCAGTTTGAGGCTCGCAAAGCCCAGATACTCAAGTGCATGGAGTGTGGCAGCTCCCATGACACCTTGCAGCAGCTCACGGCCCACATGATGGTCACTGGCCACTTCTTAAAGGTGACAACGTCTGCCTCCAAGAAAGGAAAACAGCTGGTGCTGGACCCTGTGGTAGAAGAGAAGATCCAGTCCATCCCCCTACCCCCGACCACTCACACCAGGCTGCCTGCCTCCGGCATCAAGAAACAGCCAGAGTCCCCTGCAGGCTCTGTAGCCTCAGAAGAAAAGAAGGAGCCAGAGAAGGAGAAAGAGAAAGCTCCTCCAGCCGCTGGGGATGCAGAGAGGAAGATCAAGGAGGAGACAGAAGACACCACAGAGAAGTTTGAACCCACCACCCTCTATCAGTACTTGCGCGAGGAAGACCTGGATGATAGCCCTAAGGGGGGTGTGGATATCCTAAAGTCACTTGAGAACACTGTGTCCACAGCTATCAGTAAAGCCCAGAATGGTGCACCTTCGTGGGGTGGCTATCCCAGCATCCACGCAGCCTACCAGCTGCCCGGCACAGTGAAGCCGCTGCCGTCAGCTGTGCAGAGCGTGCAGATACAGCCGTCTTACGCCAGCAGTGTGAAGTCACTGTCCTCCACAGAGCACAATGCCCTCCTGCCCTCCCCGGGGAGCCTCACGCCCCCACCCCATAAGAGCAACGTGTCAGCCATGGAGGAGTTAGTGGAGAAGGTCACAGGCAAGGTCAGCGTGAAGAAGGAGGAGAGGCCTGCGGAGAAGGAGAAGGCCTCCCCTGTCAAGGCTGCCTCCCCTGTGGCAAAGGAGAATAAAGATCTTCCCAAGACAGAGGAGACTGGAAGCAAGCCACAGAAGAAGGGCTCAGATGCAGAAACTGGGAAAGCCAAAAAGGAGGGTTCCTTGGATGCTCACACCCCGAATGGTACAGAGCCTCTCAAGGCGAAAGTCACCAACGGCTGCAGCAACCTGGGTATCATCACGGACCACTCGCCGGAACCGTCCTTCATCAACCCCCTGAGCGCTCTGCAGTCCATCATGAACACTCACTTGGGGAAGGTGTCCAAGCCCGTGAGCCCCTCTCTGGACCCGCTGGCCATGCTCTACAAGATCAGCAACAGCATGCTGGACAAGCCCGTCTACCCCAGCACCCCTGCCAAGCAGGCCGACGCCATCGACCGCTACTACTATGAGAACAGTGACCAGCCCATCGACCTGACCAAGTCCAAGAACAAGCCCCTGGTCTCCGGCGTGGCCGACGCTGTGTCCTCGCCTCTGCGGGAGAGCGCCCTCATGGATATCTCAGACATGGTGAAGAACCTCACGGGCCGTCTGACTCCCAAGTCCTCCACACCCTCCACGGTGTCGGAGAAGTCGGATGCGGACGGCAGCAGCTTTGAGGAGGCCCTGGACGAGCTGTCGCCTGTCCACAAGAGGAAGGGGCGCCAGTCCAACTGGAACCCGCAGCACCTGCTCATCCTCCAGGCCCAGTTCGCCTCCAGCCTTCGAGAGACAGCAGAAGGCAAGTACATCATGTCAGACCTGGGTCCTCAGGAGCGGGTGCACATCTCCAAGTTCACAGGCCTCTCCATGACGACCATCAGTCACTGGCTGGCCAATGTCAAGTACCAGCTGCGGAGGACAGGGGGAACGAAGTTCCTTAAGAACCTCGACACAGGGCATCCTGTTTTCTTTTGTAACGATTGTGCCTCTCAGTTCAGAACTGCCTCCACCTACATCAGCCACCTGGAGACGCACCTGGGCTTCAGCTTGAAGGACCTCTCCAAGCTGCCGCTCAGTCAGATCCAAGAGCAGCAGAGCGTCTCCAAAGTGCTCGCCAACAAGACTCTGGGCCCGCTGGGGTCAGCCGAGGAAGACCTGGGCTCCACATTCCAATGCAAGCTCTGCAACCGAACTTTCGCGAGCAAACACGCAGTAAAACTGCACCTTAGCAAGACGCACGGCAAGTCGCCAGAGGACCACCTGATCTACGTGACGGAGCTGGAGAAGCAATAGTGTCCAGGTATGCGAGAGACTGCGGAACGTTGCACTTCCGCCTCATTGTGCTGCACTAGGCCTGGCCTGAGCCGCTGAAATCAGTCTTTCCCTTTGTTGAACTGCCTACATCTGGACTTGGGTTTTCTTACACATATTTTGTAGTTATATTTATATGCTCTTTGTCTGATCTGTGCATGTTATTTTCTTTTTTTTTTCTTCCGTGAGTCAAAGTCTGACCTTTATTTTTGGCACCCGTTCTTGCTGTTAAGCTATCTTTTGTAGGAAATCGTGGGGCACGCTCGGAGACATTGTTTAGCGGTAAAGAAAGATACAAACAAGCAGCGATAAAGAGACATCCTAAAATTACGAAGTTGCCATGACAATAAAGGTCACAGGACCTGGTAGTGTCAAGTTTAACCCTTTGAGGACTTTATCTCTGTGCCTTTCACTCAAAATTAAAAAAAAAATTAAAAAAAGAAAGAAAAAAGGGGGGAAAGGCGCTTAAAGGCTTCTCATTCAGATCAAAAGCTGTGTCAGACACAAAACTTATTTAATAATTAAAAAATGAGCTTTTATATGCAAGACTGGTTTGTGAAGAGACATGCATGCAGCGGTTGGAGACAGGGAGCTGTCTGGGACTCACGGGGTTAGGAAGCCACACTCTACATGTTCCAAACAAAGACAACGTATACCCCAGTTGCCACTATGCCCAAACCCTCTGGATGCTAAAAAATGCCACTTTTGGCAAAAAAAAGTATGCAAGCTTATTATTTAAAAAATGTGTAAAAATGCTATTTCTTCTTTTTTTCTGTAAAATATTGCAGTTTATAGTTATTTACAAATGTAAGCTTTGGTATCGGCTGACCTTTCTATAGCGTGATGCATTGGTAAATGAAAAAAAGAAAACACAGAAAAAAAAAACAAAAAAAAATGGGGCAAATGTTGGATCCTTTCCTTGTAACTCGCCAGAGTCAGCTTACACACGCCTGTATGTCACACATCATGTCATTTTAATCTCTCCAACTTTCTTTGTACCTTCTGGCTGGATGCTTTCTCTTTTAACTTTTTATATTGTCATTTTATATTAAATTTCTGTGTATATAATGTAAAACCACAATTTTTGGATAAAATTTAGTTCCTGCAGCTTGATTTAAATAGAGAAATTTTACTGGCACCTGCGTCTTCTCAGATGCATGTACTCAGAGGAACTATCAGACAAAAATAAATAAATAAAACCAGAGCAAGCAATGCACTATTAATTATACATTTTGATGTCCCGTCATTAATATTGTACAGTCCATTTTGGTTCACACAATTAAACCCACTGTTTTCTCAAATGTAAAATAAACCCACACGCAGTTCTTGATTTACAGATTGTCATGTCGTCATTATGTTCCCTTTGAGATGTTTCTCCATCCACAAGAGGTGTGGCATATGCAATCAACCAACAAAAATTTTACTCAGACACATTCCATGATTTGTGTGCAGACATACTTCAGTCAGATGAGAAGTACTGAATGTTTAAAAGTGATAATAACATTGGTACCTGCAGTGGTGGTCAAGGATTCCCAGAGTCCAGTCCTTCAGTGATGGCCACTTGGTCCCTGGACGACTGTGGTGATTTTTTTCGACAATTCTTTCATACTGTTAGAAGCTGTCATAAGCCTCTTGTGTGCTTGGGCTTCGTGGCCCGGCAGTAGGCGAGGCCTCAATGCAGCTCAGGCCCTGCGGATCTCCCAATGAATTTTGCTGCAAAGAAAAAAAAACTGGTTTGTGAGCTTTGAAAACTGCCTTTTGATTATTATCGCCTAGCTGTTTTTCCATTCAGTCATGGAGGAGAGTCTTGCTTTTGTCATTTCTTAGGCATCTGATGGTTCTACCGAGAATGCCCAGCACTGGTCCTGAGATGTCCTGACTCTACGCCTAGATTCCTGAAGTTGTTGTCCTGGCCCATTTTCAGCAACCAAGGACACTGAGACCTCCGGTCTCTTCCTTCAGAACACTTAGTAACATGTAGTTGGCCTTTGTTTTGATTTTTACCATTTGCTTAAATTTTCATAGAATTATATCCCATGAAAGGCGAGAACCCACGCTGTGTTCAGAGGTGTCTAAGCAGTCATGGTGTTTTGATGACGCCCTGACTGGCTTCAAGACGCAAGCCTCCATCTCTTTCTGCTAATGGCACGGGGTGGCCTGGCCAGTCATGTGTGCACAGGGATGCTTGCTGCGTTCTTCTGCCCTTTTCCATTGCTAAATAGCCTTGTCCTTTAGAGCTTCAGCTATTAGACACATGAGTTCCATGCCTGGAGGGGTGACAGAGTGGGAGAGGCATCAAGCCTTTGGCATGGTACTTGCATACCCGCGTTTGGATGGTAGATCCGCAGACATTTCACCCTCGCAGTGAGAACCGTAAAGCCGCAGTGCAATGGAAGAGGGCAGGTCTGAGGAAGAAGCCCAGGAGCACAGTCCTATGGCCTCAAGGTCACTTGCGGCTTGAGTTCTGATCACCAAGGGACAGATACAAATTTCCCGATTTCTTAATGTCTTTTTCTTTGTAATGCCTCGGCTCGTTGGCATATTATCCTCATTCCAGTTCCCCAGTTGGTGGGTGGAGGCAATCTCAACACCATGAAGACGGTGACCCCAGGTGACATTGCTGAGTGCTTCTCCAGCGCCAGACCCAGTGTTGCAGTGTGAACTCATTCCTTCCGCACAGCTCTGGACCAGGTCCCTCCCTGCCCAGTTTGCAGACCTGGATCCCCATCATAGCAATGGGCAGGTGTTTATCCTCGTCACATGGCTTGTCGTGGACAGAAGTTGGACTTGGAGCCCCTGAATTGTGGTATCCAAAGGACAGACCAAGGGTGAAAAACTCTTGCAAGGCCAAGGAAGTGTTTTGTTTGTTTGTTTGTGTTTTGTTTTGTCATCAGGGTGTTACGATAGAGCATTGCCCTAGAAAATGGAGAGATGACTTGCCTGGGTTGGTAGGCAGCTACCAGAGCAACGACAGTGAGTAGACAGCTTAGCATCCTTCCAGCCACCTCCAGCTGTGGCTGCAGCAGGTCACAAGCTTCAGTGACTTTATCCTCTGCTGGATCTGGGAAATAGCAGCATGTTATTTATACCTGGACCTGTGCAGCCAGCGCCCAGTGACACAGACACTCAACTTGGACAGACAGAAACAGAGATAGAGGGCCTGGGAGAGAGCTCAGCTGATAGAGCGTTTGCTATTAGCAGAGTACTTGAGTTGGCTCCTCAGCGCCCGGTGAGCCAAGTCAGGTGCGGTGAGCACACCCTTCTATCCCAGAGCAGGAGAGGAGGGAAGGCAGGTAGATCCTCAGCTCACCGGCCACACATCCTAGCCTGCTTGATGATTTCCAGCCCAGTGAGAGATCCTGTCTTAACAAACAAGTGGATTGTGCAGGAAGAACAGGAGCCAAGGTTGTCCTCTGCCCTTCACGCACGCGCGCACACACACACACGCACACACACAGACACACATGAACATACACATAGACACAAAGAGACTAGACTAACCTCGGGGATAAGTCAAATGCTTGCTGTTCTTTCACTGCACTGGGGCAAACATCCACCACTTATATCTCCTGCCTGGCTACTGGCCAATCAGTTCCAGAATACATATTTATGTAAACCATGAGATCTTCCTCGTTTTTCCTCCTGGTCCCTCAGTCCTGAGTAAAGTGGTTGGGGCCGGGGAGGGGGAGAAAGTTACCTGTGTCCTTAGGATGTGCAAAGAGGTAGGGAAGAAGGCCAATGGATGCTCCCTTAGTTCAGCATTCTTGTTAGATCAGCCTGGCAGTTGTGCGTATACAAAAGCAACCATGGCTTGCATCTTCTCTGAAACATGACTATGAGCTTTAATAACTAATTAAAACACTTTCCCCCTTCACATGCAGGGTTTTCAAAGCTTGAGCTGTTTCACTGAATGTGGGTTGCTGAGTTGGTGGGATAAAGTCTGTGAACTAAGACTAGACAATAGTTTATGTTAGAAAAACTAGCATTTAGGTAGTGCACAGAAAAAGGAATGTTTACACACTTTGAGATGTATGAAGAGATACATAAACAGAAGTTTCTGTCCCATCTTTTCTCAGTGCAGTGTTCTCATCTTGCTTCCTCTGCATCTGGGTGATGACTGCAGACTGAGCCTTTCCTCTTCCCAGAATTCTCCTAGTCGGGTGGCCCCACTTATACTTCCTGCCTGGCTATTGGCCAACCAGTATTTTATTAAGCCAATACAAGTGAAAATCTTTATCACGTATAGAAGCATTATTCTACAGCATTTCCCCCTGCTTTTTCTCTTCAAAACAATCTTCTTTGTTTAGCTTTTTTTCCCCTCTGACCATTATTCTTAACAACTTACAACCAACACACTAAACAAAGGCAAACATCATAATCCATTTTTTTGGGAATGTGGGTGTAAGTTTTACTCTCATTCTGAGGTTTTCTGGAGGCAGGAATACCATTTTCAGACTGAGGTCGACGTCACTGGCTGGCTGTTTTGCTTTTCTGGTCCTCAAGTTGAACTCCAATATCTGTCTCTGAGAGTTTATTAAGTGTGCTTCAGATGGGTAAAGTGCTTTTTGCACAAATAATGAGGGCCAGAGTTGCACATCTCTAGAACCCATGTAAAAAGGCCAGATGTGGTAGCAATTCACGCATAAGCTCAGCACTGGGAGGCAGGCACAGAAGGATCCCAGGGGCTCACTGTCCAGCCAGCCTCAACAGTCGATTCCAGGCCAACAAGAGACTACGTCAAAAAGGAGATGGATGGGATTTCTAAGGATGACTTCCCAGGTTGGCCTCTGGCCTCAGGCATATATACACATACACATGAACATGAACACACACATACACACAGCTTATGGCTTTCCATTTCGGTGATTGATAATCTTTAAAAGCTGTTTATCTGGGCACTGTCATACACATCTGGAATTCAGCATTCAGGAGGCAAAGCAGATAGATCTCTGAGTCAGACCAGCCTGGTCTACAGAGCAAATTCCAGGCTAGCCAGGGCTACATGCTGAGACTCTATCTCAATTTAAAAAAAGTAAGCTGTTGATATGGACAAATGCATATCTTAGCTAGTTCCAAAATCTTAGAAACATACAAAGAATGATTTCAGTACTTTTTATTGAGTTACAATGTTTCTGTTATGTGTTGTAATTTCATAGGAGACAGCAGATTTTACTGAAATCTAATTATTAAACTATACGTTTAAGATTTCTCATTTCTGGAAGAGTGAAAGTTTTTTCGAAGAGAACTTGAGCTCTTACTGAACTTTGGTGACAAGGATTAAAGTGACAAGCTCATCCCAGAAAATCTGAACAACAAAATAAGGATATAAGAATCAGTGTTTACAGTTTAGAGACAGTCACTGCTAATACTTTAGTGCAAGTATCTCCCCGCTCCCATGTTATAAAAAATGGGGTCACACCGAAGTCTTATTGGGGTGTACTTGAACACAATACCTAACAGTTAAAAATTTTAAAAAGTAACCCTTAGGTTCATTTATAGATTTTCACTACTTTTCTCAATATTTTTGTAAATAGTTTTTATCACTTCCTTAAAACCAAGGATTTGGAAGCGGAATTTCTCCCATGGTGTAGTGACATACGTGGCCAGCACACCCACAGACAGGCTTGTGGAGATGCCCCCCGAAGACAGCCCAAACCTGCCCTGCTTTGCTCTTTACACAGGAGAGGATTTTTTATTTTTAAGTTTTGGATATATTTGATAATTGTCTAATATTTTAATTATAGTGCTTGCATTATTTGTTGCCTATTGAAGACATTAAAGGAAATGATGCTTTGGAACAAGCATGACTTTCACGTGGATTGTGATTTTATTTAAATGCAGGCAGTTGGGATATATACTTTATAGGCACTCCAATAATGAGGAGAAAAGGCGTCCCTAAGACCTCTGGCTCTCCTGCGGCCTGAGGGCTAGCTCAGTCTGTCCTGCAATAGCTCATTTTTTGTCAGGGTGCTTATCTAGTTCCCCAAGCCCTGGGCTCCCTCACCGGCACCGCGGTATTCAGCAAAGGCAGGAGGATCGGAAGTTTAAGGCCATCCTCAGTTACACAATGAGGTTGGGGATAGGCTGGACTAGAGGATATACTGTCTTAAAAAATAGCAGCAAAAACAATAATTAACAGACAAAGCAAAGCAAAAACATGCCTAGGCTGGGCTTGGCGATGCAGGCTTGTAATCCCAGCTTTTGCGGAAACTGAGGCAGGATGACAGTTTTCAGACTTTGTGTGCTATGGTGTGAGCTCAAGGCAAGACTGGGCAACTCAGTGAAATCTGATCTGAAAGTAAACATATAAAAAGTGAATTTGGAGTTTAGTCCATTGACAGAGTACTTGACAAGCAAATGGCGGACCCTGGGTTTAGTCCCTTGTCCTAAAATACAAACAGTCCATCCTGAACAACTCCAAGTCAGTCATGAGTGCACTTTTGAACCCCTTCCAATTAGCCCAGCCTGCTCATAGGTAGCAACATTTATAATACTATGATTTACATGAATAATTAACCTTTAATGTTAGCAAAACAAAAAATCTCAGAATCAAGTAGTAAACAGAGACAGACCACCTAGGGATGGCTCTATCAAGTGAACTTCTTTTATGACCGTTGGTTGACAAGGGTCTCCCTGCAAAAGCTTGTTGGTTATTGTTCCCCAGAGCCGAGTTACTTCCGGAGTTGCAGCTCATGGGCCCTGCTGAAGCCAACCTTCTGTGACCCAGGTTGTTGATGAATGGGCACAGAAAGCCACCGCAAGGTGAGGAGGACATGGAGGTTATTCAGTTACAGTCAGCAGGTTCTGATGGATGCTTCACCATGAGCAGGGATGTTTCTGAGAACAACTCTGCAGACATGGACTCCCCCCAGTCAGTGGTCCCAGCAGGGCTGACTGGAGTGGACAATGATGGGTCTCAGGTCTGTTTCTTCGAATGAACAGTAGAGGCAGTGGGTCCATACATCTAACCCCATGGAGTCTCTCACGGTTAAACGGAAGTTTATAAAAACTAGGAGCTTTCAGGCTAAGAGGATGCCAGGATTGAAGATGGATTTAAAGGTATATTAAAGTACAAAAACTTGTTTGACCGAAAAGTCCATTAGTGTCAAGGGACTGGGGGCAGGTGTATTGGGAACAGCAGTTTCTAAACAGATAAACAGCAAGGATAACCGGCTCTGCATAAATAGACCCAACAATCAAATTCTAGTGATTCCCATCAGCTAGCTTTCCCAGGGGATGTCACAGAGCACCACTCAGTCCTGAGGCGAAAACACCTTTCTCCCGTCAGGAAATTTTCTCTTTAGTGCATCGTAATTCATCTTTTTTTTTTTTTTTTAAGACTGGGTTTTCAACTTTTCACTGACTGGAAGTCAAGAATTTCCTTTTCTCTTTACCATACACCATAATAGGTCATGGAAAACTTGGGCTCCAGCACAGCACAACTGAAGGGGAATTTTAAATCTTTTATAACCAGGATAGTTTGAAATGATGCAGTGAGTTCTCCATGTATGTGTGTGTGTGTTTGTGCACTGGCGTGTTAATGTGTGTGTGTGTGTGCGCGCACGTGTGTGCTCACCCTTGTGGAAGCTGGAGGTCAATGTCAACTGACTTCGTCCACTCTTTAGTTTTCTGGAGAGAAGGCATCTTACTGAATATGGAGTTCATCCCCTGGGCTGGGCTGGCTTACCCATTAGCTCCAGGGATCTGCATGGCTCTGCTTCTCAGTGCCAGGGTAACAGTTGGGTACCACTGCGGGTCCTAGGCATCTGAACTCAGGTGCTTATGCTTGCACGGCAAGCACTTTATTGGCCATCTCCCCAGTGTGCTGAGGGACAGCTTTCTTTATATGTATCGTACTATTCTTCCCAATTTATTCCAATTAATTATTGATCAATCATTAACATCAACCTTTGGCTTTTAAATATTAAAATAATGGATGTTAGAATTCTTGGTTATGTTCTAATGTGTTCACTTGAGAGAATAGTGTCCCAGATCCCCAAATCTTATTTGTAAAACACTTCCAACTTAGACCTAGTTTCACTTTCAAAGCAGTGGAGTGTCCTCTTGGATTTTTTCTATACCTGCTCCATGAGAGCCATGGAGTTCACAGGTCATCAGTATAAATTTGAATTTGCAGGATTCAGAAATGCGTTCAAAGAGCTTTTACTGAAAAGAACGATGAGCCTTTGTGCCATGGATCGGTGACAAGTGACTACCTCTCAAACTTGGCATCTGGGTGTATTGCCTAGAGACTCATTCTTTGTTTCTGCGACCCCTTTACCAATGGTTAGAAACTGCCAGCATTAAGATTTGAAGTAATTTGTGAGAAGAACTCAGACTGAAAGGACTATGTTCACACACAGTTTGAGGGTTGTGGAAAATAATCCTTTAAAAAAATGAGGACAATGAAAATGGTAGTTATTTGCATAGACATAGCATTCCTAAGCATCATATAGATATTCCCCTTGAGTTCTGGGTAGATGGTTGAAACCTGGCAATAAATGACATCTTATTTGTTGTCATGGAAGCATTGTGATACCCTCCTAAGAAAATCCTTCCAACAAAACAAAGAAGGCTGGCAGAGGCGCAGTTTCACAGCTCTACCCTGCTCGGAGGAAAGCCATAGATTTATAAAAAGAGGAACCAGGTGACTGCTTGCTTTTCTTAAACTGTGTTTCAGTAAAATCATCACCTCCCGGGTCTTGGAGGCACCTCGGGTTTTGAGTTCCTCTCACCTGCTTTCTTTCAGCAGCTGCTCTGGAAAAGAGGAGCCCACTTGGGACAGGAAGTCGGCTGCCTCGGAGCTGGTTTGGAAGTCCTCCATTTGCCAATGGTTTCCTTGCTAGGAGAATGATCTAATTGCATTGTTTTGACATGAATAGATGCATGAACTTTTTTTAAAAAATCTTTTTTGGTGTGAAATTGGCAGTGAGCTTGCTTGATGCAATTCCGGCAAGTAGTAGAGGGCTGTGTTCATCTCTCCATGGCTCTCTCCAAGGTGCAATTGGTTTCTCCTAAGCTTAATGCATCAAAGACAGAATAAACATATTTATCCTGGTGCATTAAGAGCTTTTTTACAAGGCCCCACTCTCTAGGGCGCTTTGGATTGGGGAAGCACTTCTGATTTCTGGGGGTGGGGGCAGACACAAGGGGAAGGAGCTGTATAGAGCAAGTGCTCCCTCAGTTACAGCCCCTCTGGGCCAAGTGTCTCCTGCCCCCATGGTCAAACCTTGTGGCAGGAAGAGAGACACCGACTTTGTGTGTCAGCGGAAAGAGTGGAAGGACGGAAGGAAGAGCAGGGCGGCAGGATAGGTAGAGGAGTCGGGTAGCCTGGAGAGCTCTGCATTGAGGCTACCTTCACCATGACCATTGCTAGTCTTAAAGTTCACGTGGCATCTACCGCCTGCAGTGGGAGGAGGAAAGACCAGACAAATGGTCACCAAGGAGAGAGAAGGAGAATGAAACTGGGATCGGGCCGCTGATTCCATGAAGGAGCCGGTGGAAGCAGGCGGAGCAGGTATGCACCCTGGGGCTCGGAGAAGGTTTGTGACCGTGAGGTGATGCGTGCCTCGTGAAGAGATGTAGCACAGATAGACGAAAACTCAACCAAACCATCGCAAGGGTCCGGACCCGACAGCAGCACACGGTCTTGGTTCATGAGTTGGTAAAGAAAACATCGGCAGAGGGGATTGGAACATGGCCTGTCTAGGGTTAAAGATCTTTAAGCTTTAGAGAGAATGTATAAAAGAAAACTCTTTCTGAAATAATTTATGGAAATGCCGTGCTCCCTTTGAAGGCTCCATGTCACTGCGTGGCACTACACAATGTTCTCTTTCTTCACCTGTCAGGCAAAGACCACCTCGAAGAGCCTCACTGCTGATTACTAGTTAATTGTCATTAATAAGTGACAACTGACATTATGGGGGCTTAATGCAGAGAGAACAGAAAAGAGCCGCAGATATTCTAATGAGCTGACTCCTACGTGCCCTCTATTGTTGTCGAAAATGAGGAGCTGTCGTCATTGTGCAGGAGATGGGCTTCGACTGCTCTGGGAAAGATTCTCTTTAGTTTCTTTATGCATAGATAATTCCTGGTTCTCTCTCTCTCTCTCTCTCTCTCTCTCTCTCTCTCTCTCTCTCCCTCTCTCCTGCCCTCCTCTCCTTCAACACACACACGCATGCCGTTCCAGCCGTTCCTCTAAGCAAGCTTTAAAAAGAAAGAATTAAACCAATTTAAGAACAGCTAAAGTTATTCTGGACAAGAGAGCAGTGTGCTCCAAAGTGTGTATATATATATATGGAGAGAGAGAGAGAACAGATGGGCAAGAGGCGCTGCTGCTCAGCAGCGCCATGTTCATTGACTGAGATGGAAACAGAGGTGGGGAGATCCTCAGTGGAGAACCGAAGGGTGGAAGGCAGGAGAAAGGAGGGACTAGCACATAGATCCAACAGTCAGGGCCGGAGCACCAGACAGTCGGGCACCGACGGTCACAGGCAGAGCACCGATGGTTAAGGCCAGAGCACCGAATGTCAGGCTGGAGCACCAAAGATGATTCAGGAACGTATGAACACATCACAGCCAGTCTTCTAAGATGAGTGCTACTCTTCCCAGCCTTTGAGCACACAATGAGAGCAATGAAAGTTCCCGCAGATTCTTCCAGAATAGAAGCCAGGAATGAGGAGAACTGACTCAAGAGACATTAGACTCTGGGCCTTGTCAATTGTCATCCATTTTTTAGTAAACTTTATTCATACAAAATTCATATAAAATTCTTAATCATGAGAGCATCCTGAGTGCTGACTCCAAGAGCTCCCAGTCCGCGCGCATGTGTATATGTGTGTGTACACGTGTGTGTGGGCACACGTGTGAGTGTACACGTGTGTGGGGGGCACATGCGTGTGTGGGGGCACACGTGTGTGTGTACACGTGTGTGGGGGGCACATTGTGGGGGGGCACACGTGTATGTGTACAAGTGTGGGGGTGGGCACACGTGTGTGTGTATACGTGTGTGTGTGTGGCACACGTGTGTGTGTACACGTGTGGGGGTGGCCACACGTGTGTGTGGGGCACACGCGTGTGTACACGTGTGGGGGCACACGTGTGTGTACACATGTGTGTGGGGCACACGTGTGTGTACATGTGGGGGGCACACGTGTGGGGGAGCACATGTGTGTGTGTGTGTGTGTGTGTGTGTGTATGAGAGGAGGAATGGGGAAATAGCTCAATATGAAAAATGCCTGCCATGCCAATGTGAGGACCCACATAAAACCTAGTGAGACAGTGTGCACTGTGATCCCAGTGCTGGGAAGGTGGGGGGGCCAGAGTCCTGTGGTTTGCATTGCAGCCTAATGAGAGGGTTCCTGATCCCAGGGAGATACTCTGTCTCAAAAAAAAAAAAAACAAACCAAAGTATCTAGCCGATGAGGAACAACATCAGTGCTTTAACTGTGTCTCCATATGCACACACGTACACACACCTACACACTCACACACCTACACACAAACGTGCGTCTCAATGAACATATACACATCTGCATACAGCATATACACAGATGACAAGGATATGCTAAGTAACCCGACCGGTCACTCTACAGTACACACGTGTGTCAGAACACTGCATTGTACCACTAAATATGTACACTGATTATTTGTCAATTAAAAGTAAGAGGAAACAAAAGGGAAAATCTGGCGGAGCATGCGCCGACAGGAGGCTCTCCCGGATCCCGCTGTGTGAGGAGAGGGCGGGTGTCAGGGTGCAGTTACACTTGCTATCAGCTCTAATTCTAAACAGGAGCACTGTATCCGGGAGGAGGCTCCGGCTGACACCAACAGGAGAGAGATGTGTTGTTTTTCAAGTGCCAACACCTCCTAACAACAATTTTTCGTGCTATCAGATCATTTCACACCCCGCCATCCCACCTTCTCGCCAGTCCTACCGCACACATGCAGTTTCGAGCTGGGATCTGCAGCCTGCACTGGGAAAGGGAAAGGTCCCTGCTTCGGATTCAGGTGCAGGCGTCCCTGTGTGCTCCGTGTCCCCTCCCCCTCTGTTTCTTGTTCTTCGGTGGTGGATTTGGAAGACCAGCAGCCCTGGGGGCCGACTTCCTCCACTTTCAGAATCATCCCTGGCTTCCTGATGAGCCGGACAGGCCGGCAAGTGATAGTCCAGGATGACCCTTTCTTCTTACAGATCACTGGAGGGGAGCCAGCTCAGTCTGCCCACACAGTCTGTCCACAGCTAAGAAGTGTGCTGCGGCGTGTACAATGCTTAGTCCCATAGGACGCCGCTGCGGTTTGAACGAGAAACGTTGCCCACGGGCTCATGTGTTTAGTCCTATTGGACGCCGCTGTGGTTTGAACTGGAAACGTTGTCCACGGGCTCACGTGTTTAAACACCCGGCCCCTATTGGCGGAGCTGTTTGCGGGAGGTGATGGAACTTTTAGGAGGTTGGTGCAATCTTGCTGGAGAGCCTGGGAGACTGTAGATAAGCCAGCTGCACTTCCTGCCTGCCCTCCACTTCTGATGCGGATTGCAGTGTGACCAGGCTGGGCAGGTGAGCTGGGTGAGCAGGTGTGGTGGACAGGGGTCGGGAGGATTTGCTGGCCTTCATAGACTCCAGCAGAGTGTTTTACCCTTTAACCAGGATTCCTGGCTTTGGTTCTTTGAGTCTGACGATTTCTAAGGGGAGCCCACTCAATAAATGGGGAACTGGATTCTACTCTATCCCACCAAAGTCTCACCAAAACCCTGTTGTTGTATCAGGCCCTAACCCAAATTTGAGCTCCTCCCTTCAGTGTAGAGGGTGAAGCTAGTGGGTGGAAGAGCTGGCTTCCAGCGGGGAAGACCATATACTCTAATCTGCCGTGGTATGGCCAGAGGCACCTGAGCAGAACTGGGAAATGGGGGGCCTATTCCGCAAATACTTTGGTTTCTTCCTTTTGGGTGTCTTGGTGATGCTCAGCTTCTGGTCCTGAAAGGCCTTCTTCACGCCCATGTCACTGTAGTGTGACCTCGCTTGGTCCTTATTTTTCATTTTTAAAATGTATGGCTTGTGCCCATGTCTGATGTGCAAGTCTCCCCCACCCGTGTGTGTGTGTGTGTGTATTGTTCCCGTAGTGGGTGCCACACTGGGCACCGGGAGGTTAGAGGTCAGCGTCCAGGTGCCAGTCCTCAGTGCTCCTCTTTGCCTGCAGCAGGGTCTGCTCACACTCTGTCAGCCAGGCTAGCTGACTCTCCGGCTTCGACTCTCCCTCCCATCTTCCCACTGGGGTGCACAGTGACTGCAGACCCACCCCACTGCACTCAGGGTTTGGTGGGTTCCGAGCATCGGAACTCAGGCCTCCGGACTCAGGCCAAGCACAAGCCCTCCAGCCTTTCTCTTCACCGTTGTCTGCAGTTGGGTGTTCTGACTGTTTGACTCATTTTTAATCTTGGCTTGTCTCCTATTTTGATGGTCATCACTCTTTCTTTTGTCCACCACCTGTTGCCAAGGTCTGTTCATGAAAAAAAATTCCCATGTAGTTTTTATTCTTTAATCAACGTGAGTATAGATTTAGTTTGTTTCAAAACAAGCTTCACTATAGTTTTCCCACACTCTACAGCATCACAACTTTGGACCTCACATCGCTTCTTGCTGGTAGAGGAGGGCAGCATCTTTTTTCTTTCTCTGGCCTTTTTGTCTTCTGTGCATTTTGCTTTGCACTATGGTGTAACCAATTACCACAACCTCAGTGGCTCTCAAGCTCACTCGGGCTCTGGGTTCTTTTCTGAATTCTGACTGTTGGCCGAAACCAGTTGCTCATGTTTCACACAGACTCACCCAGGCTGCTGATTCTCTCTCCGTGTCTCCTCCTGCTGCTGCTGCTGGGTCTCAGGGTCCACACAGCTTTCTTCAGGAAGCCACCTGATGTTCCTGCCTCACCTGCCTCTTGTTCTGAGCATCTGAAACAACATTCATCGTGCTGTGGGCCATGAGTTCTGCTTCTCTTCTTCTTCCTCCCCCTTCTGCTTCTCCTTTCTGACTCATTGCCTACATGCGCACGGGTAGGGAGTTACGTGCTTGAGTGAGGGCTATGCTCCAGTACCACTGACGTGTGTGTCCTCAGTAAGAGACTCTGTCTCAAAAGACAAAGTGGACTGCATCTGAAGAATGATAGCTGACACCTGAGCCTGGCCTCGTGCCTTCACACACATGCATTTGCATACAAGAACGCATGTACTCTCTCTGTCTCTCTCTCTCTCTCATACACACACGCACACACACACATCAATGCATGCATGTATGTCCACATGCAGGTAGATAAGCCGCTGCTAAACACCCACTGTGAGATACTTGCAATGCCAGGGCTTTAGAGTGTACCAGCTACAGTTGCTTCTTCCACGTTGGTAATTGTTGGTTCGCCAAACACTTCTAATTATAATATAACTATACTCCAGTTAAACAAATGAAAGATTGCTGAATTGTTAGCAATCAGGGAATCCCGTGAATAGTCTTCTAAAATCATCTCCCTGATGGGGTGTGTCCCTGGTGACGGCCTCAACAACACATGTGGTACACATTAACCTGTGGCTTGGAAGACCGTGTGGCTAAGTCAGAACTCGTCATCCGGGCTCTCCTGGCACCATGTGTGCTGATGGCCCAGGGTAAGTGATTGTTCCACATGTCCTCGAAATGTCACATCCAAGGCTGACCCGCCCCAGGACCTGTGTGCTGCACCATCTAGGGGACCCAAGCAGAAGGTGTTCTATGTTCAATGTTATTATTTCTGCCAGTGAGGAGGGGAATGCTAAGGCTTCCTTTGTGAAGACACTGATTTTTGTCAAGATATTTTAAAAGTGTTCATTTGAGGAGAGATTGAAGTGGGGGACCAGGAAAGGAGGCAGCACGCAGGGAGGGCTGCGGGAGTGTTTCAAAGCCGATGCTTCCTTTTCCTCTGCTCTTGGCTGGTGTTTTGATTAGTTTGTCCCTTAGGCTATCATTAGCGTCTTTTAGGGGAAAGTAGTCAGTCCATAAATATGAAAATAAGCCCATAATTGACCCTTGGACTGAATTTGTTTCCATTAGGTTTTGCTGTTGAAAGAGGCGACTGTTGGAGAGAGACAAGCTTGTGAAATGAGCGGACAGTGGGGTGCCTGGAGCAGCTGATGACAGAGACACCATGAAGGGACTACGCTCTGGAAGAGGAGCTCAGGAGAGGAGACGTTGCTTCCAGCTGGAGGCATAATCGGATACAAGTCAAAGGAGCCCGCCTCATGTCCTTAACAGTAACTAATTGGACGGCTGTGGCAGAGCGGCCACACAAGCCCATCACTGACTTCTATCTGTGTCCGGAGGATCCCGCCTAGATGTACCTGGAGAAGGTCAGTACAGCAGCGAAGTTGTTAGGTGGGAGACGCAAGCTGATAATAACGCAGGAGGACGGAGGGCAGACAGCAGAGGGCACAGGTGTACACCTGCCCAGTTTGCATGCTTTCCTGGAGACTGCTGCGATGAGATCCAGTTCTCTTCTCCCTGTGACACCTGTGTGGGGACCGCTGGGTGGGGTGCGGCACTTCAGTTGTGGCTTTGGTTCTGGATCTGCTTCAGAGTCCCTCTACCCATAGTTTGCTCCTCCTCTCTTTAAATTTGCTCTCCTGCTTCTGTCTGGAGAGAACACGTGGCCTCGCGGCTGTGGCTGTAGCTGCTTTAGGATGATGTCGTGGTAGTGGGAGTGCGCTGAAGGAAGTAAAGGCACGATTGGTTCAGAGCACTGCGGGTAGGAAGGCTGGTATCTGAAGTTCATGCCCTTCCCATGAAGATTTATGGTGGGCTTGGAATCCGTGGAGAGGCGACTGGTGAATGAACCCCTCAGGAATCTTGTAGGGCCTCGGGGACGCTAGGCTACAGAGACCGACCCTCTAGAGTTCCTCCCCAGAGGCTGTCAGGTCCTCTTCTGCAGAAAGGGGATCCCTGCTCAGCTGCTCTCAGGGGTACTGCATGCTGCTGAGGCTCTGTCATGGGAAAGCTGTCCCCTACCTGTTGAAGAGTCCAAGACAAAGGAGATGATGTCCTCCGGACAAGAGGAGTCTCTTTTTAGTCCTACCCGCCAACCCCCTCCCCCTTGCTATTTTTTTCTCTCAGCTCTTCAGAACTACCTTCATATGCAAATATTTTGTTCTCCTTCAAATCTGATGCCCCAAAGAATCTGGCTTGATGATACTTGAGGTCAGCTTTCACCCAGGAACACTAGTGATGTGAAATCCCATTAAGGCAGTGTTGGAAACTGTGTTCCCTAGACTGATGCCCAGGAGAGAGAGGGGACTGGCAATACATGTGCCAGGGTCTCTGCTTTAGGGATCACTAAGATAACAAGGCCTTCTGCATAACAGGCTTGACGATGCATGGTGAGGAACTGTAGTATTTTGCTAAGGTTTTATTTGTTTTGTGGTAAGATTATATATATATATATATATATATATATATATATCAACTGTTTTAGTTGATTATATATAAATACAAGGAAAGGTGACCTAAGAGAGAAAGGGTTTGTTTTAGTTCACAGTTTCAGGTTACTGTCCACCATAGCAGGCTGGCCTAGGTGACTGGAACTCACAACATTGGGTGACATCACATCACAGGAGCAGAGAGAAGTGAATGCTTGCTTGCTTGCTTGCTTGTACTCAGACTGGTTTCTGCCATTCTTAAGACTGTTCCATACCTCCCATGCCACCTAGGGAATGAAGTCACCCACAGTGGGCTGGATCTTCCCACATCAGTTGGCTTGATTAAGACAAGCCATCCCCTAGAAGAGGGATACAGGTCAATCAAATGTGGACAATCCCTCATTGAGACTCCCTTCCCAGGTGACTGCAGTTAGGTTGTATCAAGCTGAAAATCAAAACTAAGCATTGCAATCACACACAATGTTTGGTCATTTTAAAGCGTGCTGTTCAGTGACATAAGTTTAGGGACAGTGCTATATCACCATTACCACTATCCATTTCTGGAACCTTCTTGTCTTCCCAAACTGAAACGTCCTACCTACCAAATATTAACTCACACACCCATAGCTCCCTGTCAACTAGCACTCCACTTTTTGTACATGCTTTCGACTACTCTAGGGGATTTATATATTTTTATCTATAATGGAATGTTTATTTATTTATTAGCATATTGATTCTTTTGGGTTTGGCTTTTTTCATGTAGTAGTATATGATGAAATTTTCTCCTTTTCTAAGACTAAATGATTGTCCACTATATGTATGAGTGCGTGTATACACACATGTTCATGTGTATTATGTTTACCCATCCATCAGTGAGAACGTGAACTGTTTCCATAGGTTGGGCGTTGTGGATAAAGCTTCCATGAACATTGGTGTATAGGAGGCTATTTGAGTCCTGAATTCCGATTGCTTTGGATATGAACTCAGATTGGAACCTTTTGAGGTTCCATTGTGGCTATATGTTCTGTACAGTTCCGAGACTTTTGGTTTTGAATGGATGAGTTCATTAAGTTTACAGCAACTCAAAGTAGAAGAAAATGTAGACAGACAGACAACAAAACATCACCATGGCTCAGTGGTTAAGAGGACTTGTTCTTACAGAGGACCTAGATTTGGTTCCCAGCACCCACATTGTGCCTTATAATCATTTTTAAGTGCATTTCCATGGGGATCAGACATCCTCTTTTGGTCTCCTAGGGCACAAGCTGTGAAAACGACACACAGACATACTGGTAGGCAAAAGCTCATAGCTATAAAATATATCTGAAAAAAACCCACCAGAAACTGACTGTGGAAGCCCCGTGAAGGCAGTCAACTGGGCCCCTGATGGAGAGTCTGACTTGCAGCAGGAACTGAGTGGGGAAGCCCCATAAAAGCTGCCAGCTGGAGATCCTGACTGAGCTTTCTCCCCATGCTGAGCTTGTCTTGGCTGAGCTTCCAGCTTTGCTTTCCCACCGCAGGCATGGTTTACCATCTAGCTGTTATCAATCGTGGTATGCTTTGCTGTTCTCTTTCTTTACTGTCTTAGACTTGGGGGGGCATCCCAACTCCAAGACAAGAGCTGTTGGGGGGTACTTAGATGTTGAAAGGAGGAGTGGGGCCCCTTGTTCCATCCTGCCTGGCTAGCTTAACCCCCGAAATAATCACACAGAAATTGTATTAATTAAATTACTGCCTGGCCCATTAGCTCTATCCTCTTATTGGCTAACTCTCATATCTTGATTAACCCATTTCTATTAAATCTGTGTATCACCACGTGACTGTGGCTTACTGGCAAGATTCTAACCTATGTCCGTCTCAGGCAGGAGATTTATGGCGTCTCCATGGCTCCTCTCTGATTCTGCTTTCTTCCTCCCAGAATTCAGTTCTGTCTCCCTGCCTACCTAAGTTCTGCCCTATCACCAGGCCCAAAGCAGTTTCTTTATTAACCAATGAACGCAACACAAATATAGAAGGACCTCCTACACCACTTTGAGACAATGATGTTTGTGTCTGAAATGAGGTGCCAACACTACTTCTGCAGTCAGTTTCTCAGTGAGCTCAAGCAGCACATGACAACTTTACACTATATCATTATACTCTAACAATATAAACAACGTTTCACTATACCATTATACTATACCAATATAATCATTACACTATACCATTATACTATACTAATATAATCAACATTTCACTATACAGTTAATCTATACCAATATAATCATTACACTATACCAATATAACCAACATTATACGATAGCATCTTCCTCGTCACTCATGCACCAGGATTGCGGCTGCTCCACAGCTCCATGAAACCTGTAATTGTCCATTGTTTTTGTTTGTTGCTCTACAATGTTGGTCTTCTCATGCCGATACTGACATTTTCTCTGAGGAAATGTTCGTTCATGTTTTATATCTAAGATTCATTGACAATCCATAGTGCAGAAACATTCTCTACATGGCTTCTTCTAGGAGTTCTATAGTTCTCCTGTCTAGGTCTGTGGCTCACCTTGAGTAATTTTTATATGATATATGGTAAAGGTTATTTTCTTCTAGACAGCACACAAGTTTCAATTGGTCTTGGACCAAGTATTGAAGAGACTGTCATTTCTCATTGGTTGGTTTGGGACCACTTCTAAAATCGTCTTGGAATTTTCTGAAGGTTTATTCAGGTTCACTGGTCAATGTATCTGTCCACGCCCATGCCGTATTGTTTCAGTGACTAGAGCTCTGTAGTAAATTTGGAATAAAGCATGAGAACTTCCCAATTTTTACTAGTCTTAGTTTTTTAAATTAGCAAACATTTCTTTTTCTCCCTGGAAGCTATCAACATCCTTTAGACAGCTTCTGTAATTCAACTCCAAAAGTATTTTTCCAAGTTAGATGCATTTTATTATTCTGTAGTTTTAAAGAAAACCATTTATCCATTTATATTCAGGTTTAGCAGTTCGGTATAAGAAAATGGCGGTTGAGACAGTTTAAATGGAGAACATTTAAATTTTATGCATCTCTGAAAACTCATTGCTATGTAAGAAGCGGGGTCCCCTTATCTTTCTGAGATCTAATAATCTAACTCTCAGGTGCCTCACGGTTCTCCTCCCCAGTCACCAAGCTCAATGGCAGCCTGAGGAGGATGTTGTGACAGTTCATGAAATGGAATCCCCAAAATGCTTGAATGAAAGAAAACTGTCATCTGCATTCAAGTAAAAGCTCTGGGACAACTCCTGAATGGGTCCCACACGAGGGACCCAGATCACACCGTGGAATATATCCCACAGAGCACACCCCCATCTCTAGAAATCCTGGGATTGTCTGAGACCTAAGCAAAGCTCTCTCCTCATGGGTGTATATTACAGTCCACCATAGCTGAGAACGGAAATGCCTGAAGTGTCCATCAACAGTTGGATGGATACAGAATGTACTACATAAATGCCACCAAATGCTATCAGTGTAGCTCCAAATAGTCTCCATCCCGCTGGTCCCCTGGACAGGGTTTTCTGTGCCTGCCTTGTCCCCAAGCCCCTTATAAAATAACCGCTCTGAGGCTTAATATTAATTATGTTCTCTTTGGCTTACTAGCTCAGGCTTCTTATTAACTAACTCATGCATCTTAACCCACTTCTATTATTATATATTTTACCACAAGACTCGTGGTTTGTTACCTCACATCTTGCTTCTTGGGCAGCTACATGGAGTCTGCCTGACTCTGTCTTCTTTTTGCCTGCATTCAGTTTAGTTTTCTCTCCTAGCTCTATTCTGCTGTGCCACAGGCCAATTTATTATTAACCAATTTATTAACCAATGGTCATAAAACATATTCACAGCAAACAGAGGGGAATCCCACATCAGTTCACACACACACACACACACACGAATCATGTCATCTGTGACAGTATGAATGAGATCACCATGTTACACGAAATAAACCAGGCTCAGAAAGTCAAGCAGCATGCCACTCCTCACAGAGTCTGACAAGGTTGACCTCACCGAGGCTGAGGGTGGAATTCTGGGTACCAGAGATTCATATCAAAGAGCAGGGGAGTGGGACATCGTTGATTGGCAGGCATTGAGCTACAGTTAGGAGTAAGTCATCCCCGAGTCCTGCTGTGCAGTAGGCTGGTTTCTGTAGAGGATAGGAAGGTACTGTATACATCACTAAGGTAAAAGAAAGGATTGAAAAGCTTTTACTATAAAATACTCAATATTTGAAGAGATAAGTAGGTTTGGCCTGATTACAGTAGTACATATTTATATATGTACCAAAACCTTATATAGTAGCATATATGCTTATATATAAAATATATTTATTTTTAAACTGATAGACTAAAATAGATATATTTAAATATTATAAAATATATATGTTTAAATGGTATATATACTATATAAATTTAGGTATTATATATGTATGTATATATATATGTTTTAGTCTATCAGTTTAAAAATAAACCAGTTAAAAATAAATTTGAATTAAGCCAGGTATGGTTACACATTTATAATCCTCCGACTTTGGAGGCTGAAGCTAGAGGCCTCTGAGGTCCTGGGGTTCATTATGGAGTTATTAACTTTTGATTTTTATGTTTTTTGGTTTTGCTCTGGAACTTCTGTGTGTAACATAGTCTGTTAGTTACATCTTTCTTTCTGCTCAAATCACCTTTACTCTTTCAGTATAGGCATGAACGGTCAGTGCAGGCATGCATGGTCAGTGCAGGCATGCGTGGTCAGTGCAGACATGCATGGTCAGTGCAGGCATGCATGGTCAGTGCAGGCATGCATGGTCAGTGCAGGCATGTGTGGTCAGTGTAGACATGAACGGTCAGTGCAGACATGAACAGTCAGTGCAGGCATGCATGGTCAGTGCAGGCATGTGTGGTCAGTGTAGACATGAACGGTCAGTGCAGACATGAACAGTCAGTGCAGGCATGCATGGTCAGTGCAGGCATGCATGGTCAGTGCAGGCATGCATGGTCAGTGTAGACATGCATGGTCAGTGCAGGCATGCATGGTCAGTGCAGGCATGCATGGTCAGTGTAGACATGCATGGTCAGTGCAGGCATGCATGGTCAGTGCAGGCATGAACGGTCAGTGCAGGCATGAACAGTCAGTGCAGGCATGCATGGTCAGTGCAGGCATGTGTGGTCAGTGCAGGCATGCATGGTCAGTGCAGGCATGCGTGGTCAGTGCAGGCATGTGTGGTCAGTGCAGGCATGCATGGTCAGTGTAGGCATGCATGGTCAGTGTAGGCATGAACGGTCAGTGCAGGCATGCATGGTGTTCAAGAGATGACTAAGTTGTGAGAGGGTTGAGCGAGGCCTTGCTTTATTTTATGGAATTGTGTTGATGGCTACAGGTTCTATCTCTAATCTTTTGACAGTCCGCTACCGTGTGCCTGGACAGAAACTATCCAAGGGTCAGTGCACTTCTTGCTGGCCTTCTTGTCTGCAGCCTTTTGGCATGGTGTTCCAAGCCAACTTGCTGTACCTCAAGTAAGCTCTCATTAACTCAAGGTTGAGGATAGCAGTTCTCAGAATGGCGGGTGTGTAGTCAGGAGCCTGGTGAGATCCCTGGCTCCTTGAAGTCCACAGGTGGGAGGAGCTATGAGGTCTTACATAATTCCACAGGGTTTATTATGTATGTAACATATATGTTCCTGTTGGCATGTGCATATATAGGTTTGTATGTACACATATGTGCATGTGTATGGTGGCCAGAAGTTGACCCTCACATGGCAAGAGTGATCACAGCATGCTTCCCTCCATACATCAGCTGTTACATATTAATTATAATGTATCCCTAGGGCCTTAGCCTGGCCTTGGAATTAAGAATTTTCCAGCTTCAGTAGAATTGATTTAAACTAAGTGATCAAGGAAAAAGGTGTGGAAAGAGTGTTTGAGAAATAGACATGTGTTTGTATTCAATGTTTTGTTTCTGTATGGGGGCATTGCTGTGTATAGGTGGTTAGAGAAATTTAGGGTATGAGAGTACCTATGTGTATGCATGCATGTGTGAGCACACACACACACAGAGGCATGCTCACATATAATATATTCCCAACAAGGGGCTCCCCGTGAAAGGGAACACACAATTCCTATTAGCGATAATGAGAACTGTGTGAGAATCTCTGTTTCCAGCTCTGGAGGTTTACGCCTTAGGGTCCACATAAATTTGAGCTGCTGACCATTTGAAATGTTCCTTTAAAGGTAATAAGGGCAGAGGGAAGCAGCAACATGTTTTCCGAAATCTGGCCACCCACTGGGATCTGTCTACATAATTTTTTAGCTTTCCATCCTGGAGTCCAAATACAGTGTACAGAAGAGCCGTGATCCCCACAGCTCTCTATCCCCAGAGCTTTTACTGTAACACAGACGGTGATACTGAAAATCTTCTCTGAAATGCTTTGATTAACAATTCTCAAGCTGACCAATAGAGGTAATTCTAATCTCTGGTTCTGTAACCTGGGCAATATTTGTAGAATAGCAAGTGAAAATGAGAATCCTTGATACAAATGAATAGAGATTTTTATCCACACTCAGCCCAAACATGCACTCACGTGTTGCAGGGTATGTGTGTACTGTGCGAGGAGGTATTGCTGTGGTTGGTGCGGGAAAAAGCTGAGCAGCCAGTAGTTTAGCAGGAGGTATAGGCAGGATTTCCAGGGAGAGAAAAGAGCAGGAGGAGAGATCTAAGCATTCAGGAGAATCCAGGAGACACTGAGAAGAAACAGGAAGCACAAGATGGAAGGAAGATAATGCCACAAGCTATGTAGATTAAAATAAATGGGTTAATTTAAGTTATAATAGCTAGTTAGGAACAAGCCTAAGCTAAAGGCCAAGCTTTCATAATTAATAAGAAGTCTCTGCGTCATTATTCGGAAGCGGCTGGCTGGACAGGAAAGGACTTGTTACACGTGTGTTCACACATGTACACACTTGCATGCACATGCTGGCAGACACCTATGACGGCATCTAGTTGTAAGAAGATGGTGGGTGGATCTGTCCAGTAACTTAATAAACCGCTTTAGGACAGAGACTGGTCGATTAATTGGTTTCCCTTAAACAGCTCTGTTGAGATATAACTGGATACAACGGCTCATACTGAATGGCTCTGGACATAGTCAAACACTTCGGTGTCATTACCAATGCAGGCTTTTCTGTATGTTCCATATCCTGCCTGTGACAGAAACACTTAATATGAGATCAGCCCTGTGAAAAAAAATTTGAAGTACACAACATTCTTTGTTATCAGCCTCTACGATGCCTTCAAGCACTTAGATTTAAAAATATACATCTCTGGAACGTATTTATTTATTTACTCATTTATTTCTTTATATTGCTGTGAGGCGCATTTTATTTTCATCAGTCATATAAATAATTTCCTAGCATCCCAGAGCAGACCAAACAAATGTGGCAGTCTGATTGAAACCAATGGCATCAGCACGGAGCAGCCAGGTCCCCAGCTCAGCTTGTCTAGGGTCGTCCTTACAGGTGTATCGTGTGGAGCTGTGGGGTATGGGATATCCTCTAGTCTAGGCTTGGGGAAATTTCACTCTGCTTACCCTGTTTAGTGGTGTCTTTGCTAACAGGATAGTCTCCTGGATCTCCATTTTATTTATTTTGGCATTAGCAGAGATGATAGAGTCCTCAATGTTCTGGCATTTTCTCTACCTGGACTCCCGTTAGCACTACTGCAGCAAGAGACCTGGGATATATGTATTATTATTGGCAGGGTTAAGAAGAAAGACCCAATCGAGTTTGCAGCAGGAAATGTGTCTTCTGGTTTGTATCTTCCTGCCTCACTGCTTCCTAGAGGTGGCCCCAGCTGGAGAGTTCTCATACAGCCAGAAGCAGGCTATTCCCAGGTCCCACGGACTCCCTTGCTTCCTCATCAGCCCACAGACCCAGTCCTCCTTCCTTCCTGTCCTCAGTCGAGAGGAATCACGGAGCAGGTGGCAGGTGCTCTGTAGGTAAGAATGGATTGATAAGAATAGCGGTCACTCGCCTGTTCACTGACATCTTCCTTGGTGCCAGATCCTCTGCCTGCCCTGCTGAGACCTTATCTCACTCAGTTCCCCCAGGGAGCCCCGTGAGATACATGCTGTAGTGGATTGTGTCTCCACTATAGATGTCTGAAGAGAACAGGGGCCCTTCCTTCCCTTCATCAAAGTATATGAGTATCACATGGTTACAGCCAAGATTGGTAGAGTCAGGACTCTCCTAATGTTCTGGGCTTCTTTGGTTGTCAAATCCCACACTCCAGGCTTGTGTGCCTATAGCATTAGAAGAGTGTCACAAAGCAGTTGGAAGGTCTGAATTTGTCTGCTGCCATTGATCTTTGCTGACCCTGGGCTGGGTGTCTCTCTCTGAATGGCCCATGTGTTATTTGACATGCCTGAGGTCTGAGTTGTGTTGTTAAGATATTTGATAGTCTTTTCAACATGAATGAAGCCTGCTGACCAGGGTTGACAAGTCTCAGGGTTGTGTGTAGTGTCCCAGGAGCCAGTGACAGATTGGTATGTGAGATAGAACTTGACCAAGGCAAGTCCACAAGCTGCAACGTTCCTTCAGAGAGCTCTCTGCAAGGAGGGCCTTCAAGTCTGCCCCAGATGATCCTATGTGCTGATAGCCAGCCTTAAATACTGTGGAGACGTGGGTCAGCATGCTGGAGGTGTCCTAGAGAGGCATGCACACAGGGTGGTCCCAGCCCAGAGACACAGCGCTTGCACATTCCGAATGGGCAGAACCAGCATCTCTGCTTAGTGCTGGAAATCAATTCTTCCTCATGGCAACATTGTAGGCATGCCTGTGTGGATCAGGCAGCAGATGCCAGAGCACCTGTGTGGGCTGTGGCTTTCCCTCACATGAAAGAGTATGTTCATATCAATGTTATAGCTCACATCTGGTCTAGCTTCGTGTTGAGATTTAAGGCGTACTGGAGGCATGGGGAGATGGCGCCACTGCTAAAGCTAAAGTTCTTACTTTACAAGCTTGAAACATGCTGTGCTTGCAATCAATGCAAGTACCGCAGAGGGTGAGGCAGGAAGATCTCCTAGGCTTTGCTGATTAGCCAGACTAGCTGTCCTGATGTGTTCCGGGCTGGAGATACACCGTGTCTAAAAAGCAAGGTTAATGACACCAGAGGAACAACACCTGAACTTGTCATTTGGCCTCCACATGCTCACGTACACATGTGCAGACCCCACATACGCTCCTCCCCCACCCCTGACAGGGCTTCATTGGATTGGAGATCTGAGAAGAAGTGGGCAGATGCAGTACGAGCCCAGTTAAAAGGAAGTGATGGTTCAGTGAGCAGTGGCTGGAGGACTTGGAGAAAGGGAAGCTATGGTCTTCTTGTACTTCAGTGAGTGTACAGCATGACTTTGTGGGCCTCTGTGTGCTGCTTTAATACCTGTGACTATCTGGTGTTCTGTGGTTATGTGCACCTGTCGGCTCGCGTGCTCAGGCACCAGCTCATCGGAAACATTGCACAGGCCTGGGTTAGAGACAGGACACTGAATTGTCGCATGCTCATTTCTGAACCTCCTTGTGGGCAGGGCTGGTGCTGTTAGCCCATTGCAGACACACCATGACATTTGTCAGATAAGTCAGTTATATGAGTTCTGCACAAAATAAGCTATTCAGAAGGAAGCAGGGCTTCCTGGGTAGGAGTCAGGGCTGAGTGGTCAGACACATATGTCAAAGGGCTCTCAACCCTGGGAAGAGCTGTGGCTACAGGTGATGAGGCCTGAGCTCCAGGGTCCCCATTTGCACACTCCTCTACAAGACACCGGGAGCAGAATCTTTACTGTGATGGGTCACTGTCGCTTAAGGTAACCGAGGAGGGGGCAGGGAAGACACGCCTCTAGGTGTGAACTAAGGTAGCAAGCCTCATCTGAATTGGGGTACCATTCCTTGGGCTGTAATCCAGATGGACCAAAAAAGGGAGGGGGAGAGAAAACCTGTGGAGTCCCAGCATCACTCTTTTCCTGCTTGTGCTGTTCACAGTGAAAATCTCTCCCCTCTGTGATGCCTTCTGCACCATGAGGGGCTGAGCCATGAGGACATGAGTTAAAATAAACCTTTACTCCCTTAAATTGAATATACAGGAGCACTGATTGATGACCAAAAGTAACTAATACTCCATAGACAGATGATGGGCTTTGAGCAATGCTGTGGAATAATCCTTCCACACATTGTGAAAGTCCCACTCTAGTGGGAAGACAGAACCTGACTTTCAGCAGCTCCTTGTGACCTCTTCATGATGCTGAGTCTTTCTACTTTTGTTTTAGTTTTTCTTATGGTTGCTTTGTAACTTCAAGTTAAAAAACAAAACTAAAACAACAACAACAACAACAACAAAAACCAACCCCTGTGCCTCCTCTATTCTTCCTCCATCAACACAAATGTTCAGTTTGTAAGATGCATACATGAAGATTTCTATCTCGTCTTCCATATCCTGCTTTCTGTCAGCTGCAACTTTACAAGGCTGTTAACATTTACATTATGTCCTACAACCACAAACAAATTTGTTCAGGTGGATTCCCAAAGTTTAAAATGAAAAGGCTGTGTTTACGCACTGTGTAAATAGTGCTCACCAAGGGCCAAGTAGAATATGAGAACCATTTCCTTCTCTGTGGTACAGGAGTGTAAGGTGACTCCTGGGCCACTCAAACTAGGGCAATGTCAACGGATTATTCAACGATGTCAGTTCCCTAAAATCCAGCTAATTTGTTTGCTCACTCATACTTAGCAAGTGCCAGCTCCTGAGTGCTGTGAAGATGGTGGGGATATGGGAGTAAGTGGAATCGTTCCAAATCCTGGCCCTGAGAGTTCACAGTTCATTGAGGAAAGACAGGAAGAAATCCAACAAAATGTTCAAGGTGGTAGTGCACATGGTAAAGAGAGGAGAAAACAGGGAGACAGACGGTATGCTCAGGCGAGTGTCCCAAGACAGCAACACAGCCAGAAATGTCTTGTCGAGGAGAACACTGTTGGCGTACAAAAGAGCTCCACAATATCTGGGAATGGAGTATAACAAAGGCTTATTTATCTGGGGATAAACTCATAGAAAGAGTAGTGATCTGCAGTCCTCTGTGAGCTCTGGGAACTGGAACCAAATCCAGCAGCCAAGAGACCCATGCACACTTCTCATCTGCATTTATAGTACATGAGACCATGCCCAAAGTGGGCTGGTATCTTAAAGGCTATTGGCTGAAGGAGTTCCATAGTACCTCCCCCTTTTGTCTAAATAAGAGAGTTCTAAGCCTAATACAAAACTATATACAATAAGAACAAATATCAAGTACTGTCCAGGGCAAAGGAGAGGCAAAAACACACATAAAAATTAGAACTACAACCAGCATGAACAACGTCAAACAAGAAACATATGCTAAATGTTTCAATAGTCATCATATCCTGGGGAGTCTAAGTCTTATATTAAAAATGACTTGGCTAAGTCATGAGAGGAAAATAACTATAACTGTCTAGTCTTCAACCCCATCAAAGACCTGAGAAGGGAAGTAATATTACTTGAGTAAACAGAAAGTACAATCAAGTAACTTTCAAAAGGTACAAGAAATGACAGAGACAACCAGCTATGTGGGCAATCACCCAAAGTCTCATTTGCAATGTTGAGACAACCAACTTTGGCTAAGGCTTAGAGTAACTGCCAGACCATTTCAGAGACAGGAAAAATTTAAAAACCATCTTACCCTGTCTTGACAAAGTTTGGTACTTTTTTTTGCTTGTATCCTGCTTGTCCAGTCTAGACACCGTGCATTTTGTCAGTAGTCAAGGCAAGGGCAGTTTTTTGCCCAAAGGTCAGTTTTGCCAAGAAGAAAACAAGGCCAGAATAGAGTATAACAAAGGTTTATTTGTCTAGAGATAAACTCACAGAAAGAATAGTGATCCGCAGTCCTCTGTGGGCACTGGGAACTGGAACCGAATCCAGCAGCCAAGAGACCCACACATACTTTTTGTCTGCATTTATAGAACATGAGACCATGCCCAAAGTAGGCTGGTATCTTAAAGGCTATTGGCTTAAGTTCCCACAAAAGAGGAAAGAAGAATAAACATCACAGTGTGGGGGAGAACCCCAGCCTAGGTGGTGGGAGAGGGAACTTTGCAGAAAAAATGAAGTGTCTTTTCTATTTCTATGATAGACTATCTTGACAAAAGGCAAACTGGGGAGGAGGGCTCATTTCTGTGTGTAGTTCCAGAGACTCAGAGTCCATCCTAGCAGGGAAGCACAGCTACAGGCAAGGCAGAAAGGAATTGGTGGATCACCTTTCACCCAGATTCAGGAAAACAGTGAGTCGGAACAAGAAGTGGGGTCAGGCTCTCACAGCTCAAAGCCCACCCCCAAAGACATCCTTGCTCCTGCATGACTCCACCTCCTAGAGGTTCCCTAACCTTCCCAAACAGTGCCTCCAGCTAGGGAGCAAGTGTTTGAGCACATGAGCCAATTGGGAACGCTTCCTATTCAAAGCACAACAGGAAATTAGTGGATGTTGAGGAGGATGTCAGGCCTGGAGGACAAGACACTGCTCACATCCTTCTGACTCAGCCCCCAAGTGCTATATTTACAAAGCATTGAGAATGCAATAATAAGTCTACTTACATCTACTTTTCCTTCCCAACTCATTAAAAAGAAAATTTTCATGCCATTAAATGCATCAAAGTATTAGACTGGGACTCTCACAGAACATTTATAGTGTTTTGATAACTGGAGGTGATTAGAAATCAGTTGAGGGAAAGGGTGTCACTTCTGTTAATAAAAAGTTTTACACACAAGCGTGGTGGTTTAATCGACCTTTCCCTGTTCTGATCACTGTTCAAGCCCACCAGAAACACTAGCAGACGGTCTCTACAGCTATTTACTTTGTAAAAGGAAGTTATTGCTGTCTAAAAATATGCAAAATACGTTAGAGGGTAATTGCAAGACATTCAGGATTCGAGAAACTTACTTGCGTGACTTTTAATGGCAAAATATACTCTCTTCCGCTGGGTGCAAGTGTATTGTGTTAGTGGTGTTAATTGTTCAAACAGCCCTAAATGACTTTAAAAAACCTGGCAAACACTTGTCTAATACCTCTCAGCAGATGGACAAATTTCTAATTAAATCTAAATTTATTCCTTTTGTCTCACTTCCTATAAGAAGAGAAACTTAGTGCACTTTGACTTTGGGGTGAACCTGCCACTCACAGTGTGTTTGTTTCCCATTGAAGCATCCACTTAAGGAATATTGCAAAATTCCTAATCAGATTGGAGATTAAACTCATTGGGAACTTTTGTTTCATATCTTACACTCACAAAATTTACTCATTTTATTTGTACATTTTTATTTTTCATCTCTGGAATCAAAAACCTGACAGAATAAATCAAGGAGGAAAAGGTGTCTCTTGTGGAGTATTTGTTTGCACTCCGAGGATGTGTCTTTGCCAAGGTGTCTTCTAATTGGTTTAATAAAGAGTTGAATGGTCAGTAGCTGGGTAGGAAGACGTTAGGCAGCAGTTCTGGGGGCAGAGAGGATTCTGGGAAGAAGAAAGCCAGCCAGCTACATGTCTCCTTCAGCAGCGACATGGCATCTCCTTGACTCTGTCTACTCTCACCTTCTCTATCTGCTTGGAATTCCCACCTTGCTCTATTCTGCTAAACCACTGGCCGAAACAGCTTTATTCATAAAAGCAACACATAAACAGAAGGACTTCCCACATTAATCTCAAACCAGGAGCTGGCCAGGCTTTAACTTTTAAGGCCTATACCTGGTGCCTAAATCTATGTCCAAAGGTTCTACAACCAAAGAAAACAGCACAACCCATCAGGTCACTCATGTTTGAATGCATGAGTCAGTGGGAGACATTTCCATCCAGACCACAATTAGCTGCTTCTTTAAATATTTTTTTAATTTCAAAATCTTGTCAGTAACAAGATTTATTGACCTAATGTCCTTACTGTTTATGTGGGTTATTATTTTTTATTTTAAACTGTATTTGTTTACTTGTGTGTGTATTTGTGTGTGTGAGTGTGAATGTGTATGCATGTGTGTGTGTCTGTGCTTATGGGAGCCAGAACATCCCGTGAGAGTCAGTTCTCCCCTTTTGCATATGGGCTCGACGCTTTGAACTCAGGTGCCAGGCTTGGTGGCGAGTATCTTTCCCGCCTGAACCATTTCACTGGCCCTGGACCACTCTTCATTACATCCTTGTCCTTCCTTCCGAGTTGACTTTATTTCTTGCTGCAGGCAGGGACAGGCTTGTGTCATGTGAGTTTTTCTCATTTCGAGAGTGTCATTGTTGCACTCTTGCTGTTGGCTCATAACTTGTCTAGAATTTGAGATGTAGCTAATATACATGTCTCCCCATCACATGGGGACAGGATCGAAACCCACTGCCATCCTGATCATTTCTCCTTTCTAGATAATTTCAGTTCTCTCATTGGTACCTTTAAAGATTCTGTGTTTATTCTTCCTGCCCTTTATTCCTCCCCCATGAGTTAAGGTTTGTATTTGTTGTTACCATAGCATCAAGGCTTTCCATCAGAGGAACATCAATCTTAAATCTTGACAAATTTTTCCTATTCCTTTAAATAATGGCTTTTCTTTTGCTGTGTCTATCTTTTGAAAGTGTGAGACTCTCAATGTACTGTTCACATCTCTTAGTTTTTGTTTTTTATCTTTTTTCCTAATTCCTGCACGCCCTTGGTAAATTTCTCAAGGGCTTCCTCCAGCTCACTAATGCCTCCGTCATCTGTTTCAGTTGTGTGTACTTTATCCACAGGATTTCCATTTTAGCAACTATTTTTCCTTTCTTATATATCTGACTTATCTCTTCTTATTTTTGTGTGCATGTTTGAACTTACCCGCTTTTAAAATGAACTTCTTGCTCATCCTGGGAGACTGATTGCATTCCTGGCTCTAGTCCTCCTCTTTCCTCTTCCTTCAGTCACTCTCTCTGAGGATGTGGAGGCTTCTTCCCTATCCCTTCATTCTGGCTTGGCGTTGTGGCTTTATTGGGTCACATGGAGGCAATTGAGAGCCAAGGGGTTACAAAGTTTCAGGAGCCAATGTGGACACGGACGAAAATATCAGAGTCAGCTTGTCCAGATTCATGAGCAACGGAAGCTTACTGCACGTAGGCTGTGCATGTTTCCGTTGTTGCTAGAAAGCAGCATCATGCAACCAGTGATTCATTAGGCTCTATTTTTGGTTGACATCTCTCTCTTTAACTTTTTGAATCTTATGTATCTATCTCTCTCTCTCCCTCCCTCTCTCTCTGACTTTTATATGTGTGTGTCTCTCTTTAAAACTATTTAATTTTTTCATTGCTATCTGTTCTTTAATGAAGGTATAATTAGCTTCTTCAAGTTCTCACTGCCTTGACTTACACACGATAATGGACTGTAACCTGGAAACATGTGCCAACTACACCCTCTCTTCCTTAGGCTGCCCTTCTGTGGGGTTTTGTCATAACACCAAGCAATAAAACCAAGAAAGCTTCTTTTGAGAGATTTTTTCCGCTTCCGGACTATGGTCCCCAGCCAGGTCATATACAGGAACATCTGTTTCTTCTCATTTGGACATTGTAGATCTAGCCTCTGAGCCAGGAAGAGATCTGGCCTACTTCCGGCCAGGTACTTTCTCTGCGTCCTCTCACCATGGCCCACATGAAGGACATAAGTGAGTTTTATCAGTCGCTGTTAGTGCTCAGTGGACCCCTATGCTAGTTCTCAAAGTAGGGCGGCTTCCAGCACATTCCACACACTCTGGAGCCACTTCAGGCACATGAGAAGGGAGCTACCCCCTGGTAAGTAGGAACGAAATCTCAGAAGAATTCAAAATACATTGAACTAAGTGAACAAGAAAATACAACACACAGACTATGCCAAACACAGTAAATCATGCTGAGAGAGAGAGAGATTTACAACACCAAATTCATATACAAGAAAAGCAGAAAAGTATCAAATCAATTCTCAAAGCCCTCATCTCAGGAACCTGGAAAACAGTGAAATAAATCCAAACCAAGCAAGAAAGAGGGAAATAGGTCTAAGAGCAGAAATATATAATGTGGAAACCAGAAAAACAGTAGAGAAAAAGAATGAAATAAAAACCAGTTTTCTTTGAACAGATGAATCAAATTGATAAAAAGAAAAAGAGAAAAAATATTGACATCAAGAATAAGATGACGGTCCTACAAAGCTCACGGGAGTGCAAAGGATGGGCAAAGACGTCCACAAGCAAATCTACAATTATAAATGTAGCAACTATCAGAAAACCAAATTATCACAACATACCGGCACATGATGCATGTGATCCCTGTGGCTACTATGGAAAATTAATTCCTAGTTTAACTTTTTCTGCATCAAGTATCTAATATCAGATGGCTTCTCGGGATTTTTTTTTATCATAATTTCAAAGAAAACATAGTGCCACTTCTCTCTAATCTACCTTAGGAAATAGAAGAGGGGCTTTGTGAAGACAGTATTACACTGATGCCCACACTCTACATAAAAATCACTTCAGAGCAGCATCCTTCATGAAAGTAGATGTTAGAAATGTTAGGTAGAATCCAGCCCCATGAGGAGAATTATGCCCATGATCAAGTTCTATGTCTACGAGGCTGACTCAGTGTTCAAAAATCAATTAATGTCATTTGCCACTTGAACAAACTAGAAAAGAGAGAATGTACTCATATCAATCAATGCAGAAGCAGCTTTGACAAAATCCAACACCCACTGAAGAGAGAGAGAGAAAAAAACACATCTTAGAGAAAGAAGAGCAAATAGCAACTCCCCAGCCTGCAAAAGGTGCCTTTAAGGAACCAGGAGCCAATGCTATGCTTAATAGTAAAGGAATGGATGCCTTCTTGCCAAGCTTGAGAGCAAGGTAAGAATGCCTCCCCATTTTCAGATTATACAATCAAATCATATTGAAGCTATAAAAAAAATTCTAGAAGTGATAAATGGGTTAGCTAGGTGGTACTATCCAAGATGAACATACAAAATCAGCTATATTTCTTTTTAAAGCGTTGTAAATAGGACACAATTTTAACCATGCATCCAAATGTAGTACTTAAAACAGAAATATAAAAATATATATTTGTATTTATGTGAAATTCTGTGAAAGAATCAAATAATATATAAACCAAGGTGCCGCGCACCCCCGTCTGCGCTCTATGCACTAGAACCCAGTTCGCGAGATTCAGGCAAAGGGCTGGAGGTTGAGGAAACACACGCAGAGACGGACCGACACACAGACCTTCCAACACTGGTACCAAAAAGCCCCCCTTTAATAGCATCTCGGAGGCTTAAATACCCTGCAGTCAATGGCCAACAGGTGAAAATCCCATCCTCTGATCCTCTAGGCAAAGCACAGCTTCTAGTAACTTCAATTAGAAGGCGCTAGACAGGGAAGAGCAGCTGAAAGCCAGGACTCAATTAGTCCCAACAGAAGGAAAATACCACATTTGCGAACCAAAACATTTTACATTGTAAAAATGCCTCCCCACCCATGTATATTAAAATTTAACAAAACTCCTTACAAAACCCCCAGAAGAATTTTTGTGAATATTTATTACATTGTTGTGACATTAGCATTGAACTGCAAAGAAACTATAAGATTGATTTATTTATTTGAGGAGAAGAATAAAATTGGAAGGATCAGTCTACCCAATCACAAAACTGCTGTAACTACAGTAATTAAGGCTTCATGACATTAGCAGAGGGGAGGAAGCATAGATGAGGGAACAGAACAGATAATCTAGAAACAGACACCACACAAACACAAACAGTTGATTTTTTTTTAAAAAGACACAAAAGCAATTCAATGAAGAAAAGACAAATATGTCAAAAAGGGGCCTTTCACCTAAAGATCAAAACTTACAAAAAAAGTTATACATGCAAAACAGAGTATTTGAATATAAAATTCTGAAAGTCTTAGAAAAAAATCGTGAAGTTATTTGCACTTTTAGAGCCATCCAATAAGTTCTTAGATACTAAACCAGCAGTGCACGTCATAAAAGAAAACTGGGTGAACTTTATAAAGAAATGAAAAGCTGCTTTTGTGAGAGATTGTATCAAGAAAACGGAAAATCGATTTGGGGTTTGAGAGATTTACAAACCACATACGGAAGGGACTAGTAGATAGAATACATAAAGAACTTTCAAAGCCTAACAGTAAAGAATCCAATTGAAAAGAAGATAGAAGAAAGACGTTCACCTAAGAGGGACATACAGGTAGCAAATAAAATAAAAATATATCTGCAACATCATTAGTCACAACACCAATAAAGATTAACCCCTATGAGTTGTTGTAAATCCACGGGAATGGTTAAATCAAAACCAGATGACAGCATGGAATACCGAAGGACACGGATAAACTGGATCGCTCAGACTGGCTGGCAGAAACAAGAACTGGTACAGGAACTTCAAAGAGGAGCCTGAGAGTTTCTTTAAAAAACAATCCCGTGTCTACGATTTGACCCAATAATGTCACTTCTAGGCACTGATTCCACAGAAAACCTTCCACACACACATACACTTCTAGGCACTGATTCCACACACATTTACATACAAACTCACACACTTACACGCACACATACACTCCTTGCACTTTTGATTGCCATTTCCTGAGCTGTAAACAAGGCAGAAACCCTTCACCGAAGAGCAGCTAAGCAAGGAGTATGCAGCCTTGTCATGGAGCCCCGCCCAGTGATGGGATGGAAAGACTTGCCACCAGTGCCACCGGCAGCTTGTACTCTAGCTCTTTCTGTCGCTGTGACAGACACCATGACCAAAACAAACTTATGGAAAAGGTTTATATGGTTTGCAGCCCAGAGGGATTAGGGTCTGTTATGACAGGGAGACATCACATCAAGTGGCAGGCATGATGGCAGCAGCAGAATGCAAAAGAGATGTGAAGCTCAACCCCTCCGTGCCAGGCTCCAGGGATGTACTTCCTCTGGCAACACCAAAACTCCTAAGTATCTGCACACAGTACCTAGACTAGGGGCCAAGTGCTCACATGCGGGAGCCAGCCAATAGCAGACATCTTCAACCCTTCCCAGCTTTGCGAGAGCTCCATGACTTTTGCATGAAATAAAGCCCATTGAGAAGGTTATATGCTGTGTGATTCCATTCACACAACTTCATTGAAATGATGACAGAGATCAGGGATTTGCAGGAATTCACGATGGGGTGGGAGGGGAGGTGGCAGGCGGGGTATTTGCATGCCAATATTATATGAAAACCCAGGTATTTTGTATTGCTGGGTTTAGTGCAGGATGGGCACAATGCGAGCTCACAATAGCCTTTGCCCAGATGCAAATAAACACTTTGGCTAAATTCAGTGCTAAATCAAATCATTGCCTTTATAAGGAGGCTGCATAACAGGAACGCTGACCTAGCAGGGGCCAGGAGGAAAATGTTGGTGCTCTAAGTAAATTGTTGATAAATGGTCTACCATCTTCCACATAATGTCCACGGAACAAACACTCTAGAATACAAAAGACTAGAAATATTATTCTATGAACAATCACATGGATCCTCTCCTATACAACCTATAGAAGTCATGGAATAAAAAAATGAATTAAGCTTTGAGAGAGAGGCCAGAGAGACCACTCAACGGATAAGAGCATTTGCTGTTCTTCCAGAGGACCCAAGTTCTGTTTTCAGCACCCATGGTGGACAGTTCACAACAACCTGTAACTCTAGCTCCAAGACCCCCCAAGGGTCTCTTTTATATACAAAGGACAAGCGCGTGCATGCGCACACACACACGCGCGTGCACGCACACATGCACACACACATGCACATGTGCGTGTGGACTGGGTGCTCTCTGTACATGGCTTTCCTATTAGACAATAATTTTTTGGTCTACTTGCTCTTCCCTGTTTAATACACCCACCTTAATACATCCACAAAATTGCCCTTCTCTTTGTCTATCTTTAATTTTTCTTAGTGTGAGCCTGTGTGTGTGTATTCATGTTTGTGTGTAGGGGTCATGTACACTTTTGTCTGTATGTGCATATTGGTCAAAGATCAGATTCAGGTGTGTTCCTCACGTGTCATACACCTTGACTTTTTGAGAGGAAGTCTTTCATTGACTAGAAACTTGGCTTTTAGATGAGCTGGTTGGCCAAGGAGCTCCAGGGATCCTCCTGTCTCTCCCCCCACAAGCTCTAGAATTACAGATGCCTGCAGAGGCCAGCGAGCACCCTATGTCCCTGTCTGCCTATGTCCATCTTGTTTTTAGACAGAAACACCATTTTGTTGAAGCTGGCTGACCAGTGAGTTCCTGGAACCTGCCTGTCTCTGTCTCCTAGTGCTTGGAATATAGGCACTTGTGGCCACGCCCACTGTTTACCCCAGTGCTGGGTCAAAATCAGGTCCATTATTTACCCAGTAAGTAATTTCACATTCTTCGCCATCTTCCGAGCCCACACATGGCTTTCCTTTTGTGAGTTCCGATGTCTGAGCTCATCAGGTTCTCATGCATGTTTGACAAACGCTTTACCAGCTGAGCTTTTCCTCGAGCCCTCATTTTTGTCTTTTGAACACACAAGAACCGCTTTTCACAGAGAACCCATGAAGACTGTATGACCTGCCAGGGCTTTGCATTGATTTCTCAGTCACTGTCTCTCTATACTGAACATCCGGTCACAACTGACATCAAAATACCCAATCAACTTGTTTAAAAAAAAACTCTCTTGATTCTTAGTGTCCCTTATAGGGGACACTCCCTAATACATTGTCCTTTGCTTCTTCTCTTCTTTTCCTTTCTCTTCCTCTCCCCACTTCCCTGCTTCCTCTTCCCTTTCCCCGGGAGACATAGATTTCTTTGTGGTTGGGGTGAGTGATTGAATTTTACCTGTGCTAAATTATAGTCGCGCGTTCTCGTAATTGCAGAGGGCCACGCGGAGGAACAGAGCCTTGCGTGCTGTTGTGCTGGGATTTCCCAGATGTATAATTTCAAATTGCTATGGAAAAAAAAAAGGCTTGCAATGCATTAATAATAGCGTAAAATGTAACTTGCTTGGCCGAGGGTGAGCACAGGCTTTATTTTCTTAGCTGCAGAACAAGCTATGGACCTCGGGTGACTCGCATTTATTGTTAGAATGGGTTTTCTATTGCATACCTTCCGAAACACAAAATAAGAAAAGATTTATAACAAATCCTGTCCTCCTTTGCAGTGCTCTGCGCCACACACCCGGAGATCACATGTAAAATGTTAAAGCACACAGTTGTTTTTACTCCCCCCTTTATAGTCAGCAGCTTAAAAAAAAAGAGGGTTTTCCCGTGTAATTCAAAAGCACCCATCCACATCCAGAGGAGGAAGCAGGTCACCGGGGCTATTTCTTTTATATGGTGTCATTATTCTCCACCTAGCCGCTGACAAACAGCATGCTCATGACTTCAAAAATAAATAAATAAATAACAAAGTAAAACCTGTGGGAAGCTGTGTTGTTTTCTTAGTATCAGAAGGTAGAGCACAGTAAAGCTCAGGGTGGGTCAGAGGTGTGTGAGCGTATGCATTGGTGTGTACAGGCAAATACGGGTTCCAATCCAGTCCAAGCGGCAGGGATGAAGCTACGCACAACTAAGTACAGTGCTCAAATCCAAGTGTGCTTTGCGTGTGGCCAGAGGCTGTGTTTATACTCTCTGTGTGTTCTTCGCTCGCTTGGTAGGTCAGGGGAAGCCGCCGCAGTTTTAACGGAGTGGACTGTAAATTGGATCCAGGGATTGGTTCAAGCAGTGTAGTTAGGAAGTGGTTCACACATGCCATCCCTTTGGCCTCTTCCAACAGTGGGAGCGGCTTGATTATTCCTATTTCATGGAACAGTAGACACGCAGACATCAGAACTCTTGAGGTGGGGCAGATGCTGGGCACGGAGCTTGGAAAGCCTGATTCCAGAGTCTGGGTTCTCCCTCCTCGGTAGCCTGGGGGGCTCAGCCGCTCCATGCAGTAGTCAGGTCTGTTCGGGATCTGCCTCCATGAAATGGGCATCCCATAGGGCTTCTTGCCTTGACGGTGTGGTTGACCTGGCAGGTGGGATCTTTCTTTCCCCATTATCCTGTGTCTTGGTAGGGCAGGCAAGGCAGCAGCTGGTGGGTCTGACAGCACTTCCTGGTTTGTGCACAGGCCATGATTCATTGAAAAAAGTTGAGCAGTTTCCTGAAGGACCCCAGTGAAGGAAGGGCTCCGTCTCTCTGTTACTAGAAACACTGTGTGGAAATGCATCTTTATTGAGCTTTGCATCCCTAAAAATAGAACCGACTCCCTAACTTCCTGACTGTGATAACAGATCCCCAGGGAGCCTTGGTAGGTAGACTCCATGGTGTTGTGTTGAGGGTATAGGAGGTGGACTCAGCCAGCAAAAGGGAAGGATGCTCAGTTTCTCCTGGCTGGGGGAGGGGTGGATGACCACCTCCTGATAACCCTTGAAAATGGGCCTATGGCTCTTGTGGGAGGGCCACTTATTGGTTTCCAGCTGCTCAGCCCCAAAATAATCACATAGAAACTATATTGTTTAAATCACTGCTTGGCCCATTAGCTCTAGCTTCTTATTTTCTAACTCTTACTTCTTAATTTAACCCATTTCTAGTAATCTGTGTATTGCCACATGGCAGTGGCTTACTGGGTAAAGTTCCATCTGGCTCCAGCAGGGCTATATGGCTTCTCCCTTCTCCTTCTTTCTCTTAGCATTCAGTTTAGTTTTCCCTGCCTACCTCTATTCCCTGCACAGGCGCAAGACAGTTTTCTTTATTCAGTAATGGTAATTACTGCATACAGAGGGGAATCCCACATCATGTGACTTTTTTCTTAGTGAGATCTTGAAGTACTTGCCTGGTGCTTCTCTGCCTCAACACTCTGGTAACTTTAATCTCTTATGCTTTCTTTCCCTGTGTTCATAGCTCTTGTCTGAACTTTATTCTGGGTAGCAGGTGAAGGAGAACCAGAGAGCTGCTGAATACCCGCTGAGTTCCTGCCGCTCTGCTCTGCTAATCCTGGAAGGATTGTAGGCAGCCCTCTGCAAACTGATAAAATCCACCTTCTGGGATTATACCTGGCTAAGCAGGCATTCTAACTCCTTGTCTTTCATTAGGCTTTACCTTAATGAATTCTTTAGAGATTTTCTATGGATTGTATCTAGAATGTCACCCAGAGTCTGGCAGGTTGATGGCCTGCTTCCCTACTGTTTAGAGGTGGAGCCATTGAGAACTGATAGATTCTCTCAGTCTCTGAAGTCCATACTGGGCCAATTCATTGATAAATTAATAGTTTCATGGGTTACTGAGAGGAAACTGTAGTGAGTGAGACCAGCTTAGAGGAAGTTGATCACTAGGTCATGGTTTTGAAGCTGTTTCTTTCTACCATGGGGTGGCTCGGCCAGAAACAAGTGAGCCAAGTGACCATGGACTAGAACTTCTGAAACTGTGAACCCAAAGAACTTTCCTCCCTCTGGAGTGGTTTGCCTTGGATGTTTTGTCAAAGCTTCAGGAAACTGACTAGCACGGGGTCAATGACACAGGTGAGATCAGTTGTCAGGAAGCTCACTCAAGCAGAGTTCGCCCCCCAGCTGAGACTGTGCTCCTGGCAGTCTGGCAGCCTGGTTGGACCTCAGAAGAGGGGACATTGCCAGCACAATGAGAGGACTCTCAGCAGCTCCTGTCTTGGGATCTGAAAGGCAGCTTCCATGTGATATTGCTCAAGGACGGCTCTTCCTTTACTGCTCCAAACAGCACCACGATCAGACGAAATATGTGTCACTCACGTTTCCCTGGTCATAGAGCTGAGCGAATTGCCCTAGAGAGGACACCCAAGTTCTCAGGAGCCTCCCTCTGGAGGTCTCCATAAGATGCCGAGGACATCTGTGGGTCACAGCAGTTTAATAATAATTCTGACCTGATGCTCTTTCTTTGTTTCACGCATGTGCTAGAGGTTACATGGCGGACAGTATGGCATGCAGGAGCTATGATAATCTATTATTATCATAATAATAGACACAGAATGATGAAATATGATGTCATCCCCTCACCTTTAAGAAACAGTTATTTTTCATAATAGACAAGGTCTTAATGTAATGAGATTTCTATTACTAATTTTTGATGCTTAGTAAACAAATTTCTCAGTCTCAGTTTGTAACATGATAAATATCAGCATTAACCACACGGGCAGAGTTATTGTGGTTCTCAGCAGTAAGACGTAAATGGTCGATGAGACCGTAGCGCCCGAGTGCTGCAGTGAAGATTCTGGAAGAAAGCTGATCACCCATGGACTGACTCCTTTTTTTTTCTTCACTGGCTGAGGTGATATCTCTGTCGTTAACCACAGGCAGAGAGACTTTTTCTCCACTGTAGATGATTTGGATGCAAAATTACTCAAGTCCAAGGCCAATGAATCCTAGGAATACTCCAAGACCCACCCTGACTTTGAAGTCTCTATCAGTGAAGTCGTTCCCAGAGGTCCTAGCCTCATACACGGCTGTTGACATGTCCTGGACAGTGGCCATGGTTCACATTATGTCCAGTTCTAGGGCTTCATCTTCAAGAACAACCCTGGTGACAGTGGGTACTACAAGATGGCACCTGCTGTCCCCTATCTAGGGCTCTGATCACAGTCGAGTGCCCTCTCTCTGGGAGCCCTGTAGCCTAAGCTGTTGCTGAAGAGTGACTCTTTAGAACACAGGCACTGTTAAGGGAGCTCACGTGAGGGATGGTTACCAAGTTCCAGTTGAGATAAAAAGAAGAAATGAAGTTGAGCCCCAGCATCCCTCCCGCTCCACTTCCTGACCGAGGATACAGAGTGACCAGCATCTATCTGTCCCTCTCCACTTTCTGACCGAGGATGCAGAGTGACCAGCATCCCTCCCTCTCCACTTCCTGACTGTGGATACAGAGTGACCAGCATCTATCTGTCCCTCTCCACTTTCTGACCGAGGATGCAGAGTGACCAGCATCCCTCCCTCTCCACTTTCTGACCGAGGATGCAGAGTGACCAGCATCCCTCCCTCTCCACTTCCTGACTGTGGATGCGGAGTGACCAGCTAGCCTGGTGCTCCTGGTGCTGTGACCTCCCCACCATAGTGGACTGTAACCTCAGACTTTGACCCAAACCAAACATCGTCTCTCTTAAGCAGTGCTTGTTAGGTCTTCTGTCACCGCTGTGAGACATGAACTGATATAAAGATCGTGTTTTAAATTAAAAAATTCTTTAAAGAATAAGACAAAAGGCTTTCATCTACGCAATGGATTTGAAAGTAGGGTTTTTGTTTGTGGCGGATGGAGACTACCTTTTCATTATTTTATTACATTCTGTCATGAATTTTGTAGAGGAATAAAACTTTCCTCTCACCGTCCTTTATCCCCAAATAAAAGAACATCACCTGGCAATAACAGCAAAGACCACAATTTGTTTTTGTTCTTGATTTTTTTTGGGGGGGGGGTTGAGACAGGGTTTCCCTGTAGCTTTGGAGCCTGTCCTGGAACTAGTTCTCGAATTCTTGCAGACCAGGCTGGCCTTGAACTCAGAAATCTGCCTGCCTCTGCCTCCCAAGAACTGGGTTTAAAGGTGTGTGCCACCACCACCCAGCTAAGACCCCCAATTTGTGATGAAGAGTTGCAGAATAAAAGTTTTACAAACCCCCAAACTGACACTATCAGAGTAGCCTTGACAAAGGAGAATCTCTCCTGTCTGTCTGTCATGTTGTGGTGCGCTGGCTGTTCCCGAGACTGGCAGCCAGGCTCCAAGCCTGAGCCGAGCGCCTCTCAGTCTCTAATTTCTGTGATCCTCAGTCCGAGTTCATTACCTAGAAAGGCACATTAAAAATAATGAGAAAAGCACTTCAATACGCTCACAAATTATAACAGGCGGATGCAATTCAGATGAGATAAAGTATGTATTTATTTCATGGAACAAACACGCAGACAATAAAATTTTGTTTAACAGTGAGCATATTATTCAGGGACTTGGTGATAGAATTCTAATCTTCATTACAGAAAATCACTTTCCAGGTGGCAGAACTGAGCTGATGTAATCCCTCAGGTGTCTTCACTGTGGCTTCCCTCCCCTCTAGTCATGATCTGGCCGTTCTATAAGGCTACTCACCAGTGTGGATGGGCTTCGGAACCCTGGGGGCCTGAGCCATGACCCAGGGCAGCAGGCCTCCCTCTCTGAGACCTGTGTCAGGGCTGGCCAGGCAGACAGGCTGCTCCTGGGGCACTGAGTTCACCTCTGGGTGGTCTGTCTGTCAAGGGCTTGGTGGGGGAAGGGGACCAAGCAGAGTGTGCTTTCATGCAGAGTTCATGGTCGGGGAGCATCTTGACTCTAAGCTGCGTCCCATTCTTCCCATCTTGAACCCCGATGCCCAGAGCGTGACACGTTTATGTCCTTTCTAAGAAAGGAGATGTTGGGTGCCTAGCGCTTACATGAAAGTCGAGTGCTGAGGGGTTGTGGAGACAGGAAGCTCCCCAGAGCTCGCTGGCAACAAGTCCCTAATCTAATGAGCAAGCTAGAGGTTCAGTGACAGACCCTGTCTCAAAAATACGTGGAAAGCAGTAGAGGATGATATCCAATGTCAGCCTCTGTCCCCTACACATATACACGCTTCCACATACTCACTCCCCACATGCATACAAGTCTCTCTCTTTCACACACACACACACACACACACACACACACACACACACAAAGACACACACAAAGACACACACACACACACACACACACACACACACACACAAAGACACACACACACACACACACACAGAGGCACAGTTGGAGACAACTTCCCCTCACTTTCATTCCTCCTCAAGTTTTTGCATTGGAGAAAGTTGAGTTGCCTGCTGTGTGTCTGTAAGGACATGGAAGGTGAAAGGGGGAGGAAAACCATCTAAGAGTCCAAGCTGTAACCTGTTGGGCAGGCAGGCCACTTTAGAAAATCTTGGAATAAAGCGGTGAGAGGTGGTGGCTGTTTGTCTGCGCTGTCATCGAATGGGTTTGTGATGGGGTTTCCCCAGTCAGCGAAGAAGACTGGTCTAAGAAGAGACCCCCCCCCCCCCAGACCAGTGACGAGGAGTGTGTCAATCCTCATGGGCACAGTATCTGCTTCTAGTCACGGGGCGTTACTCGTTATGGCTTTTATGAAGCAGAGCTCCTGTCGCACACTGCTGGAATCCCGCCTTCCTCGGGAAGTGACTCTGGAGAGGGCCTTGACCCCAGCACGGCTGTGGACATGTGCCTGTGGGTCAAAGCACATGCAAGGTGGCCAGCTCAAGAGGGGAGCCTCGGGCTGATTGGAAAGTGAGATTGGACAGATTTCTAAGTCAATAAAAGGGCAACAGCCTCCTTTCTGTAATTATATACCTATAAAATTAATAAAGAGGTCACACAGGCAGAAGTTTAGGGCGTTTGTGCTAACATGCAGTGAAAGTCTCACGACAGTAGGTCACGGGTTGCTCAGAAGCACGCTTGTCTGTTCCTTCCCACCACAGACTTCTGGGGTGGGTTTGCTGAAGGTGCAGACCACACGGGCAATCGTCACTCTCTTCAGTCTGCCTTACGCTCAGGTCCTGATTGGATTCTTAGCCATTTTACAATTTCTAACTATTCTAACTATGGTGCTGAATTATCTTTCCTACCAGCGTTGTGATCATGTTTGTTATGAGCTTTTCCAGGGTTCTCCAATGCAAGGGAGAAAATGTTCCTGGGTGGGAACTGTGTGGAAAATCCCAAATACTGCCTGTGACAATTGGCAGAGTGATCTTCTGTCATCTGTAGCTCTGCACAGAGGCCACATTGCCCCTGCACTTTGTCTTCCCCATCGTGAGGAAATCTGTGTCTCCTCTCTGGTCAGCAGCACCGCAAACTGGCCGCTATCCGAACATGAGCACCCTGTGCGTGGCCCACAGCTTCGTGGTGTGTGGTGGCCTTCGGGGTGTTACAGCAAGGAACGACCTAGTACAAGGCTGTGTTTGTGCCACAGCTGGTCTTCCCATTTGCTACTGGAAGAGTCCCCCGGGATTGGCGAGGCTGAGCCTGGCAGATTTCAAATCTGCATTCCTGCAGAGCTTGTGACCACATTTTGAATTTAATCCAACTTTTAAAAAGATGCCTGCAAACCGTGACTTAAGGAGTTAAAATGATAACACGAACAGCGTTAGCTAGTCCCCTCTCTGTGTGTGTAATTTCCTGCAGGTTGGCCACCATGTCTTTCTCCTGGGAGATGTCCCCCTCACAGCTCACGCAGAGGTTTCTAGAGGCTGGCCCTTTGCCACCGACTCACTTTAGAGACCTGCACTGATTTGATCATGGAAAAGTACGTTTTCAGAAGGAAACCACTCCCCAAACAACCTTGATTTAGCAAGGAACTGTTTTCAGATAAATAACTGAAAATGCCCTCCCCAACAGGGCAGGTATGCCCGAAGGTGCTCGGGACGAATGTAAAATGTTATCTGTCACCTTCCTGGTGCCACACGACATCCAGTTACAGTCCAACCGTAAGAATTGTTTCCAGTGGTGAAGGGCAGGGCAAACACGGATTGACCTTGGGTATCAGAGAGGACCCAGAATACTTAGTCCACTGGCTGTCATTACACATCTTCCTAGCCGAGAAGGTCTAGGGACCTGCACAGGTGTGGAAGAATGATGGGGAAAAGTTGATTTATGATTATCTCAAAAATGTGTCTTCCCAAGATGCATTCTGCTGCTCAGAGACTTCGGCTTTCAGCTCTATTAATTCTGCAGTGCTGTCTGGGCTTACCCATCTGCTTAAAGGTTAACTGTCTTCACACTTAGGAAATGGGGATTTCTGTTTGGGTTCCTACTTTGTTCGTGTTAATGCTTTATAAAACACTGAGTATAAAAGCTGCTGAACTGGCTTTAAATCTGTACCACGAAACCTCAACCTGCCCACGATTTAGAGACAGGTTGTGTTATCCAAGTTGCTCATGGTGACGCCTTGGAGATTCTACTACTTTCTGCACCTCATCCTGAAACTGGGGGAGGGAAAGTGCCAGTCATGCAGGAAGGTGACCTGGTTTGGTGAAGGTGGCAGGCTGAGTTGGAGTTTTGGGGTTCTTGACTCTCTAACCCACATTTTCTTCACATAAAGTTTTATTCAAATAGATACCTTTCAGAATTGGGGCATAATTACCACCTTACTCTTTTATGTTCCTGCACTTTATTTCCTCATATTAAAAGGCTCCTTCATTCTTCCTCTGTGACTGTTTGGAGCTGTGACAGCTTGCTTCATGAATCTGGTTTTCACTGGTACAGGGCGAAGCTCCTGTGACTTCGATCTCTGAGTCACGTGTTTATGTTTAATAGGGTCAACTCTGAGAAGCCACTGTTGGCATTTCTCCTGACAGAAAGCGTTCTGATGGTTTGGGATGAAAACCAGTAACCCCACAGAGGTCACAACACATGATGCGTGTGTGTTGTGTGCCCTGGAGCAGTGATGGCCATGGTGCTGTCGTTGGAGATGGAGTACGGCTGTGTCCACTGTTCCCTCCCTACCTGTCTGTTAAGTGGCTACGTTTTGCCAGACCCTGGCCATGGATTAATGTAAGCCTGCTTATCCACAGAGGGCATTATGCCCTGGCACTGGTGCTCACATCCGAAGTTTTTTCTTTTGATTGTGTGATTCTGTCAGAAAGAGATCTTCGAACACTCCCTTCTGCGTATGTTTATTGTTTTATGAAACAGGTAGGTATGATGTCATCAGTGTTAAGGACTTCATAAAGCATGCATAATACAGAAATCAAAATGGTTATGTTAGTGAAATAGAATATTTCAAGCTAGTTTATTTAGTTTTGTAACATAATATTTCTTTTCCTTTATATTGCTGTCTCCAAATTCTATATGCCGATTTGCAAGTTGTCATTATTTATAATGCCTTTCAGCAATCATTAACTAATCTTTCAATTTATAACATGGACTCAGAGTGGACTCTAACAACAGGAGCTGACAATGTTTCTTCACTTCTTTTCTCTATGTATTTTATTTTGTGAGACACCATCTCGTATTATAGCCCAGGTTAGCCTAAAACTCTCTTTGCAGCCTAGGGGTGTCTCAAACTTGCGGTGACCCTCCTGTCCCTAGCCTACAGAAATGCTGGTTTTATAAGCACCAGCCCCCAGCCTGGGATGTTTTCTGCATGTCTTTTGTGATTTCACTGATAGAGAGGGGGTCATTATTGTGTTTTTTATGCTAAACTTTGCAATATTGTTGTTGTTATCAAGTGCTACGGTCCTTGTAATATAAGCCTTTTCCTAAGTCACCTTTCCCCTTTATGAAGATTAAGACAAAGAAACGGAATCTGTTAGGTGTACCCTAGTCAGCTGCAGGCAAATGCAGCCAAGAGCAGACTCACCCTATGTTATAGGTGCATAGGTGGTCTTGTTGGTTGTACGCCTTCCACTTGCAGGCTACCATTGCAGTCAAGAAACAGCATGCTTAAAATGATTCCCTGTTAGCCTGGGTGTTCTTTCTGCCTCCAGACAGAGCTCCAGGCCAAAACCTGTCATCTTCTAGAGCAGGAACCTCAGATTCCCCATCTTCAACAGAGTCACGGTAGTGTCCACCTCCTGACATTTGTGAGGACCAGATGAGATGCAGGATCAGGGACAAAGTGTGCCAGGAAGGATGGCTGCCTCCATTGTCCCCATTGTTCCTGCACCAGTGCTGATATTACCTTACCCTTTGTTTTGGCTTTGGATCCAAACCATGGTGACAGATTAAGACAGAAACTTTGGGTATTTAATTTGGAAATTTGGTTAGGATTCACATAAGATGAAACATTTTAAGATATATTTTTATTTGAGATTGTGTGTGTCTGTGTGTCTGAGCATGTGAATCCAGTTGCCTATGGGGCCGGAAGAGGGTGTTGTTGGATCCCCTGGAGCTGGAGTTATAGTTGGCTGGAAGCTGACTGATGTGAGTCTTGGGAACTGATCTTAAATGTTCTGAAAGAGTAGTGTGAGATTTCGGGGGGCTGGGGGTTGTTTGCTTTTTAGATAGGATCTCACTATGTATCCCTGGAACTTGCTATACAGACCAGGCTGGCCTCAGATCACAGAGATCCGCCTGCTTTTGCCTCTCACGGGCTGGGTTTAAAGGTGTGCGCCATGGTGCTCAAATCTGGTATGTGTTCTTAAGCACTGAACCATCTTTCCAGACGAACTCTTTTATAAAAATTATTTATGTAATTTTTTCAGACAAGCTTTTGTGTATGGTGGGATGACTTTGAACTCACTCTGTATTCAAGGGTGACCTTGAACCCCGATCTTCCTGCATCTACCTCTGAAGACTGAGATGACAAGCCTGCTGCTCTGAGCCTGGCTCCCAAATAAATTCTTTAATTATTTAAGCAAAGGACTTACTGTGGGCTTTCCTTTTCCATTGCCTTGGTCTTTACCCATGATCCCCCAGCAGCTCCCTGACCTGTTTCATCCAGCACAATAGAACATGGCGTGCTGAATTATATGCTCAAGATCCAGCTGTATTCCCATGGCATCTGCTTGATATTCTGCCTCCAATTTTTCATCCTTAAAACTCAGTAAGAAGATGCCAATACCGAAAAAAAAGAAGATATCTCTCCCTTTGAATAAAGTTAAAGGTAGGATAATTTTTGATTAACTGTGCTGACAACACGGAACGCTTTTCCGACTGAACTCGCCAGTTTAACTGTGGCTTCGCGGGGCGTGTAGCTGGAGGTGTGGTAATTAATAACGCGCCAGCTGAAGACTTCAGACTTCTCCAGACAACAGTGGCTGCTGATTACTTCAGTCTCTCTCTGTGTGTCTTTCTTTCTTTCTGGCTCTGTTCTTTAAAAGTTGCATCCTGCAAACGTTCTCCAGCTGTTGAGAAATTGTTTTTCATCTGGAGCCGACGATTGTTTTTAAGAGCTTAATTCAGATGCAGAAGGAGTCCCAGGGACTAGTGTGTGCATCTGCAACAATAATCATTAGATGCTAAAACTGTGGCTACATGAGGCAAGAATGTCTAATGATGCTCTATTATTTGGGCTCCACTTTTTCTGTGCTTTCACCAGAACTGCTGAAATGCTAAAGAAATGGGGAGACTAGGAGAGTTTGGTTCTAGTAGCCCCTGATCTGATGTCTCTAGGAAGCCCCTGAAGTAACTTAAAACTCTCTTTGGTCCATCCAGAATCTGAAGGATAGACATCATCTCGAAGCACAGTTAAACAGTGACATGCTATATCCTCCTTCACCTTAGCATTAGGCTAGAGACCGGAGTGACACTCTGTAGATCTTTTCCCTGGATAGCCCTTGAGGTTGCCCAGGGGGCTGGGCTACCATGGTCTGGTCTAGTGGCCCTTTGAGTGGCAAGGACATAGTCAACAGGCCTGTGGGAGTCTACAGGAAAAAACTCTCATCAGACTTCAGATTTGGTGATGTCTGAATCCTGTGGTCTAATGCTCCAGTATCACACGGCTGCCTGGGAGAACTGAATAGAATTAAGACATGCAACAGTACGTGTCATTGCTACAGAAACATCATTTCCTTAAGTAAAACAAAACGAGCAGCACACATGAGCATGAACAGGGTTTTAAGGAGGTTTTGCGCCATGAACTTCCTAAATAAGGAAGGATGACACAAACCGTCTCTCTCCTCCCTTTGAAATGCATCTGCCTTGAGGTGCACTCTTGTTTCAGCTGAGCAAAACGACGATTCAAGGATGTATTCTGAGGTGAAGATTTCCCTTGAGAGCGACAGAGATAGCTCTGTGTTCACATGGTCTAGGATGGGGAAGACACAGCGGACCACATAGTTTTAGTTCAGGTCACCATGAGTATCCCCCAGAGAGCAGAGTCAGTCTTGTGAATCATGAATAACACAGGAAGGGTGAGGGACGGGCTTTCTCCTGAGAAATAGACAAGATCTCTAGGGAGATGAGATCCCTATCAGAGTCCGGCAAGCAGGCTGTGGAGGCTGTGGAGGCGGAGATTTGCTTGTTTTCCCTGCAGTCCTGTCTCTGCATTTGCCTGGGGAATTGCAGTAAAAGGATAAAGTGGGTAGGAGGGGGCAGAGAATATGCCCCAAGCCTTGAGTCCTCTGCTGGGGAAGGTTATAGCAGGTCAGAAATGCGGTTTCCACACAGCCTGTCCTTCACCCACATTGCATTTTGTTTGCAATCTCCTGGCACCCAGTTGGGCTGTGTTTCTTTGGTGAAGTTTGGAGTGAAGGACTGTGGTGAGAAACCCTTCACACTCTGCAAAGACACAAAGAGGTTTTGGGGTTGTTCCCAGTTCACACCAACCTCTTGCCTTTAGTTGTGCTGATATATGTACTTTGACTTTGTCTCTGCCAGGGTATGACACTGCAGCCCAACAGAGCCAATTGCTTGCTCTTCTTCTCCCTGCCCAGAGTGTGAGGCTGTGACTCAAGGCTGGGGAGCAGACCCTGGGAGGGAGCCTGGTTGCTGTTTATACAGTTGCAAGCCTTCCAGGGGACAGACACCTTCCTTAGTCAATAAAAATAGCTCCAGGGGTAGGGGTGTGACATAGCTGTCATAGCGCCCTGAGGATCCCCAGCACCACCACCCCCACTGTGGGTGTGGGGATGCACTTCTGTAACTCCAGCTCTCAGGAAATAGAGAGAGGAGAAGCAGGCATTCAAGGTCATCCTCAATTAAGTGTGAAGTTTGAGGCAGGTGTGGGCTACTGAAACTCTGCTTCTAAACAAACAGCAAACAAATGAGAAACCCACCTCCGCCCCTCCTAGCTAGTCAGATGGGCCAATGCTGCAGGCCAAAGTACAGCATGTCTGAGAATGCAGAGTGGACAGGGCTTAGAGCTCATTCTCACATTTTTCAAAAGGCAAAAAAGTAAAAACAAAAAACAAGGAAAGCAAAAATCTGCCAGTTGGAAAGCAGCCTGTGGCCTGGCAGACACATGGTAATACCATAGACATTGCTATTATAGACTTCAACCATAAGGCAAGAAATGATTCCCTGGGAGATTAATTCTAGAAGAGAAAAGTTTCTCATTTAATTTGGTTCAAGATCAAGTGTCTATTATTCCTCTCCATTCTGAAAAAGATGCACCAGATTTGGGGTCCAGGATGGAAGCTGTGTGTGAGGGAAGAGAACTAATAAACCAGTTGCTAGAGGGATGTACACCTTAAACGTAACACAAATAAGAGACAAAATATCAAGCGTATGCAGGACTTCGGAATGAAGCACAATTGCTTTCCTGTTGCTGGTAACCCCATTGTTTCGGTTTCTAGAATACACACAGCCAAGAGGTGCACTGATGGGGCTTCCAACACTCGAGGGTAGCCCTCGTCCTACTGATAATTATGAAAGATTTATGACCCAGGAACCGTTTATTCAAGCCCTGTGATATTACAATGGCTGCTGTGATTGGCTATTATAGGACGCAGGGACAAGAAACCTGCTGTCCAACTGGCCATGTAGTTAGTTCTTCCCGCGCTGAGTGACCAAAGAGTCCCTTCCATGATTTCCCTGCAGACCCCAGGGAAGCAGCACCGGCTGGTATGTCACAGGAGCACCTAGAGGTGGCATCTGCTTCATCTCTGCGTCCGGAATTCTTATGCAACCCTCAAGATATTTCCATTTGCTTTTAAAATAGGAGAACTCTAAAATAAAAGACAAATAAAATAGAATGGTTCAAGTTCCTTTTAAAATCACAAGTAGGCGAGGTGCTAAGATTTTCAAACCCATTTTAACCCAATTCCAGAAAGCACGGAAGGTTTTTTTTTTAAGTGTGTGGAGAGTTATTTTATGGGGGAATTTGTAAACAGTCATTGGCATTTCAAAAAAGAAAGTGGATGAAATTGTATCAAGCTTTATTTTATCCATTTTTCATGTTTATTTTTTATTACTTTTCATGATATATGCATACTTTTCTACATATATGTATATAATAAAGAAGACAGACCTTTTTAAAAACTAAGTAAAACAGTGCAGCTGTGATGTGTTAGGTGTGGTGGGTGAGTTCAAAATGTGGGATTCCCTTTCTCTCTCTCTCTCTCTCTCTCTCTCTCTCTCTCTCTCTCTCTCCCTCCCTCCCTCCCTCCCTGCCTCCCACCCCTTTTCTCTCTCTCTTTACTAGGGTCAGACCTGCTATGACCCAGATGGATGTAAGGCCTTGCAAAGGCCACCAGCAGGAGGTTGGCAGTCTTCTTCAGCCCCTCGTGGGAAATCCGGATTGCACTGTGTCTAAAACCAGCTATGCCATGTCTTCCTTCCCTTTGGAGGCCTTGGGCCATGCCTGGGCTTCTTATATGACAGGAAAGTCATAATTATGGGAACCGTGAATCCTCTTAGCAGTGGCCACTCAGCCTGATGAAGGGGTTTGGGTCTCCGTCATAAGACCAAGATGACCACAGAGGGGCTGAAGATGGGGAGGGGCCTGCTGTCAAGTGTTCACAAATACTTGTCAAGGGCCATCTATCTATACATAGGATTAGGGAGAGGTGGAGGGAACTGTGTGCATCAGACACCTAGCTTTAACTGTGGTCAAATCTTGGTGGCCCCTTTCTTCTCTAGTGGACAACTGAGAAACAAACCCCATCTCTTACTGTATCTCACGTCAGGGTGTTACTATAAGGGTTCTGAAGAAAATCCAAGCGTACATACCCAAACCATCACACTCCTCTCTTTGGCTTGTGTGTGTGTGAGTGTGGTGTGCCTTCAAGCGTTCCCATGCCTGTGTGCGCAAGTCCACTCGGGGCCAATTGATACTGAATGTCATTTTCAGTTGCTTTCGACTTAACTTGCTGAGGCAGGCTTTCTTGCTGAGTACAGAGTGCACCGATTCAGCCAGTCTAACTAGCCAGCTGGCTCTGAAGACTGTCTCCTGGGTGCTGGGATTACAGGAGGGCGTGGGGATTTTCATCTTTACTATGCAAGGGCTTTACACACTGAGCCAACTCGTTAGCCCTCACCCATGCCTTCTTAAAGCCTCTGTTGTCCCGGTTTGTTCCGGCATACTTCGTTGTTGCGCGTTCAAATTCACATCTCAGTGAGGTCTGCACAACACACGTGGTTGCTGTACTTATTCGGTGTTCACCTATAGATTTCTCCCCATTTGTCTGTCACTTATATCTTGATGCATGGAACTGTCCGTCTTGTGGCGCATGCCCAGCGTGGACCTTGCCAGTGGCCTCTTTATGCTGCCAGGTCATCATCCCTCAGCATTTCTGGAACTAGTGCTTAGGCTTAGATCACTTTCAGCTTTGCCTTTTTCTCTTGTTCTTTTTCTTTTTTTGTCAAGAATAATTCATAGTCCAGCAGCATTGGTTAAAGAAAGTTTACACTTATGAAAAAATTGAAACTATTTAAAAGTGTCCCTGCTGCTGATATAAAATACAGTACTTTCATGCATTCTAACTGTGCTCCAAAAATACGAGCCTTCCTACTTGGGCGAACTGATCTTCTGCCAGGCAGTGGGTTTGTGTCTTCTGAAAGGCTTTCGCTCTGACTTTCCCAGGCAGAGGCTACACAAGTTCTTGGGAAAGGGATACAGAGCTGTGGGCAGCTTTTGACTGGCGCCTGTAAGCTTTGCTCTGAGAGGTCAGGTCAGCAGGACTCGTTTCAGCGGAGGATATTCGGGCGTGACTTTCCGTGAAGGAGGGGAGTGCTAAAGATGCAGACATGACTGGTGTGATTACAATCTTCATATATTAGAAAATGAATTAGCTGGTCATTGAGATCTATAGTGTATTTTCTTTTCTTTAAAATAAACACATGCATTTTAAAAAATTATTTATTTATTAAAGATTTCTGTCTCTTCCCCGCCACTGCCTCCCATATCCCTCCCCCAATCAACTCCCCCTCTCTCATCAGCCCGAAGAGTAGACCAGGTTCCCTGCCCTATGGGGAGTCCAAGGACCTCCCACCTCCTTCCAGGTCTAGTAAGGTGAACATCCAAACAGCCTAGGCTTCCACAAAGCCAGTACGTGCAGTAGGATCAAAACCCAGTGCCATTGTTTTTGACTTCTCAGCAGTCCTCATTGTCTGCTATGTTCAGCGAGTCCGGTTTTATCCCATGCTTTTCTCATTCATATTTGGTTTCTAGCCATAAATAAAGGACATTGAGCCTATAATTCGTGATCCTAGAGAAGCTAAATAAGAAGGTGAACCCAAAGAAAAACATATAGTCATCCTCCTGGATATTAACCTTCATCAGGCGATGAAAGGAGACAGAGACAGAGACCCACATTGGAGCACCAGACTACAAGGTCCAAATCAGGAGCAGAAGGAGAGAGAGCACAAACAAGGAACTCAGGACCGCGAGGGGTGCACCCACACCCTGAGACAATGGGGATGTTCTTTCGGGAACTCACCAAGGCCAGCTGGACTGGGTCTGAAAAAACACATGCATTTTTTGACCCACAAGAGAAGAGACAACAGATTAACAGATTCAACAGAGGGCCTTCCTCACCCACAGGCTTCCTCAGCCAATCCCTCACTCTGGCTTAATGCATATGGGCCTTGAGGAAAGTGATGAGATAGGATTGATTAATATATTAAATTAAAATTGGGTATGGCCCAGCTACTGGTACATCTGTCTGCAAACATGAGCACCTTGGAGAAGATTCTTAGCTGGACCATAGAATGGCTCATTGTCCAACCCCCCTCCCCAAATAAATTGGAGTTATTCATGTTGGTACATTTCCCCACTGGGTCAGTGTCCCCAAGACTCCAGCTCAGAAGTGCGACATTTCCTAAGACTCCACAGCACACATCAGTAGTCATTTAAGGTGTGGCCTCTTGACTACCTAAGCAAAGAACAGCATGAAGTAAAGGTCTGGAGGAGGAGAAGCCTGGGTTTGTGGGCACTGACCCTGGCCAGGATGATACTCCCTGCTGGGAACAGTGCAGCCTCTAAGCCAGCATTGTCCTGGGAACTGTGTCTGGAATAGTCCTTTGCCTTTCGGTTCAGTCGTAGGTCTGTGACGGGGCCAACAGTGAGTGGCTTAACGCCCAGGTCTACACAGGGGAGCCCCTCAGCAGCTCTTCTGCGTTATGAGGCCCAGTTGGCACGGAGGCAGGTGGTCAAATGTGAAGCCAAATTTCAAGAGACCTTGGTTAGTTTTCCATCTCTCGCCCTATGATGCAAGTGAGGGTGAGCCTGACGGGGCTGCCCCCATCTCAGGAGCACGCGCTGTCCAGCTACGTTGGCTGCGTCATTTGGTCCAGTCGTGGAGACAGGGTTGAGAAGGTCACTCTGTGATGCCTCTATCTTCCGGGTTCATACGATTTGTTTCTCCCCATGAGGTGTTGACTTGCACTTGAAGCTCCTTTAATTAATCCTTTGGGGAGGGCGATGTTTTGAAAAGAAGACAGGCAATCATGAGAAGGATAATGGACTGATGGAGAGCACGGAGGGAGCCCAGCACGCTCATCCCCGTGAGGAACTGTAGGCTGCTCATGATTCTGGGAAGAGCAAGCCCTCCAGGACCAAAAATGCAAGAGGCATTTGATTGGAACACTTAGCAATCACAAAACCAAGACAGAGGTTAAATTGTTTGGAGCAAGAGAAATTAATACATTAAAGGTTAACACTTCCAACTGCGAGGCAGGGAGCTGGGTTCTGCTGTGGTGTCAGAATTACATAAGGCAGGAGAAATGGCTCCGAAATGATTGTGGAATCATTAGGGAAGGGAAAGGCAGAGCAAGACACTTCCCAGCAGGAGGGTGCAGAGAAGAATAAAGACGTGGAGAGAGCTCATTAGGAATGAATTGCAGACCATAAACATTTGGAAGCAGTGAGTGTGGAGTTCTATGTGTTATCTAATGACTCGGAGATTAGAAAGCCAGCAATGACTTTCAGAAAAAGAGTTGACTTTGGGGGAGAGTGTTTGGGGGGGGGGTGTTTTTGTTTTTTGAGTTGGGAGAAAAGTCTCTTATCTTTGTAAATCGGCACAATTTAAGCCACTTCAGCGATCCTCTGACAGGTTTTTCTTCTGTATAATTACGCACTGTCTCTGGTTTTGTCATAAGGATGCGGAAGGGAACTCTGTGGGGGAGGGGAAGGATCCACATAGGGAGCAGGGGACAGGAAGGCCACACCTTGCCACTCTGTCTTCAGAAAGACCTCTAAAGTTCTATCCCAAAAGCCTTGCTGGTAAATCCTTTCAAGTGGACTCTCGTTTTGGTCAAGGACTGTTACTTGCATGGTTTGATGGGCAGAGTCGGGACAGCTGAGCTGAGATAATCCGTCCTGGTGTGGTTCCCTCATCCCCCTCCCTCCTTGCACACCCTCCTCTCCATAACAAGAAGCGCTGATTCAAGATTCCAAACTCCGGCCACGTGGGCCATGTGTGAGCTCCTTAATCTTCCAGAATATTCCATGTCCTTTACTTTGTGGTTAACACAGGTCAAATATGGTGGGAAAACACCCACCTGTATGACTGGGAATCACAGCCAGGCCTTCAGAGTGCCTCTGTGGAAAACACACGGGGTCTGGTAATGTGTTGTCCTCTGGCTTTTTAGAAGTCAAGGCTTCCAGTGGGCAGGGTAAGGCCAATACTGAGTTACTCAGAGGGGCGGCATGGGTGTGGGCAGGGCCTTCCTTTGGGACATCTACTGCTCTGTTTTCTGGCATTCTGATGCCAGGATGAAGAACTCTGTGGATCCCAGGTACTGTCTAGGTGAGGATAGAAAATTTTTCCACCCAGTCCTTGTCAGCTCCTTCTCCTTGTTACTCAGTATCCGACAAAGGCAGTAAAGAAAAACAGTTTTGTTTTGAGGCATAGTTGGTGAGGATACAGTCCAACCAGTTGGGGCAGGTATGGTGGTGTCAGCATGAGGGGATGGGGGAGCCACTCATGTTTCATTTAAGGTCAGAAAGCAGAAAGGGACGAGTAACGGGGTTTCCCTTGCTTTTTAACTCATCCCAGGACCTCCTCATTTGGGCCCCTCTTCGTGGTCTCCCTGATCATTTGATCATCCCAATCCTGCATCCGCTCAGTCTCTGCTCCTCATTTGATCTTCTCTGGAAACACCCTCATGGACAGTCCCAGGGATGCGTCTCCCAGGTGATTCTAGATCCCATCAAGGCGATGATCGGAATGGCCATGTGGTACCTATTGGAAGCATTCCTTGGCGGAGTCTGGTGTGAAGTCCTTCCAGCTGAAGTGGGCTATGTCCACTTGTATTCATTAGCTAATAATTAAAATGAAAAATTGAATTTCTTCTTTGTACACTCATTCAATACTTTGCTATATGTTAAATAACATTTTAAAATAAGATAGTTGATTTTTTTCCAAAGCAAAAGTAAATAAACCAAATAGCCGAAAAGACATTGTTTATATTTTTGCAATTCTCAATGTATGGCTTATTATGTGTAGAGTCTAATGTCTGCTCCAGCGGTCAATCTGTTGTTGAGTTGAGTTTACTGAAATATGTAAGAAAAGTCCAGCCCAGCCAGCTACGCTCTCAGAAAGAGAAGACTCTCACAGTCCTAAGCCAACACACACCCATCATTCGCTTATGGAAAGCTAACAGAAACACAAACAGCCTGAACCAATTTGAACCAGCCTGGCAACCCTCCTGTGCTCCAACACCAGAATCATTACATTTTGGGTGACCATTCCACCTGTGCAGGCTTTTGTACTGTATGTTTTAAATGTTGCAGTGCTTTAAAAACATTTGTCCGCCGAGTCACGGGGATCTTCTGCGTGTTGAGAACATTCATCATACTCTGGAGAAACACCACAATGGTTACTTCTGAGTGTTGAGACCATCATATACCAGAGAAACACCTAATTGGTTAATTCTGAGTGTTGACACCATTCATCACACACCAGAGAAACACCATGTTAGTTAAAACCAGGCAGTCTCACTAGAAAATGTTTATGTTATATGATGATGTCAATGTCACAATGCTCAGTACTTTTGAAAGTCTTAAAATTTTATTTATTGTTACTGTTATGTGTGTGCATGTGCATATGGTGTGTGTGTGTATGTGTGTGCCACATGCTAGAGAGCACATGTGAAGATCACAGGACAACTTCGTGGACTTGCTTCTCTTGTTTTACTTTTATGTGAGGTTTTGGGTATTGAACTTAGATCACATCTTACAAAAGATGGTTATTTTCATTTACTGAAAAAGCTCACAGCCCCTATTTTTAAAAATACTATTTTTTTTCTTGAGAGATTGACTTTTTCCTTGGCAACAGATACCGTCAGTTATTTCTCCTGTAGTTACAGGCTGACTTTGTTTTCTTTGGGAAAATGTCTGCCAAATTCCTATGTGTGAATAACCACAGTTATTCTCTGGAGGAAATAAATGGTATTCCATGAAAAGACATCAGGTTCTGCTCCCGATCCAACAGCAGCACAGATGCTGGTCCTGGGGACCCATCTCTGCGGCAAGGCTTCCCATTTCATCCCTCAGTCATCACAAGATCAAGACTCAGCAAAATGGTCATTCTGAGGGCTTTGTCAAGAAGGTGACATTGGCCCTTTTTCCAATGTGGACATGACATAAGGCTTGACTTCCAGGATGGAAGTACCCTGGCACCCACAGTCTCCATCACTGTTGATTCCAAACCTCTAAACCATTGCTGAAATAGGGAAAAAGTGAAGTAGATGCTCACTATCAGAACGAAAAATAGTTTTACCCTAAGGACTGACTAAATGGGTGTTGGGGACCCTAAGTATGTTGAGTCATACTTCAACAACCACTATGTTTAAAGAAGGTTTCAAAGGTACTGAGACACTAGATCTAATGAGAAAAACATGCTAATTAATTTTTTATATCAGGCATAGTGGTTCATGTCTGTGGTCACAGCAGTCAGGAGGCTGAGGCAGGCAGATTTTTATTAGTTCATGGCAAGTTTGAACTGCTTAGTATGTTCCAGGCAAGCTTGGGATACACAGTGATACCCTGTCTAAAAAAAAGAAAGAAAGAAAGAAAGAAAGATAAATTTTTAAAAGTCAAAACAAGCTGGGTGGTGGTGGCAATGCCCTTATTCCCAGCACTCAGGAGGCAGAGGCAGGTGGGTCTCTGTGAGTTTGAGGCCAACATGGTCTACAAGAGCTAGTTCCAGGACAGGCTCCAAAGCTACAGAAAAACCTGTCTCAAAACAAAAGAAAAGTCAAAACAAAATGGACTCCTATGATTATTTTTGGGTAGCCATTTTTAGAAGCTTGTTCTGTGGCCTTGTTGGGGGAAGGGACTCTGAGCACCCCTGTTCTGAAAAGGGTTCCTAGGGATGCCATAAGTAAGGAGGTTTTAGGATTCACAAAAGTCAAATGAAACTTTCCACAGGGAAGGTCGCTAACTGAGCAGCTCAGAGAGCAGCCTCTGACTGGGAAATACAACATCTTCACAGTAGCTTCTGCCTCAAGTCCTCAAGCCTGGAATCTGACAGTCTGCCTGTGGTCCCAGTTCAGTACTTCACAAGCCCTGAAGACTCATGTCCTTTAAGGGCCCTGTCTTCTTCCCATTTCCCCATTTCCTGAAATCTTCTTTCTTCCCCATGTCCTTCTTGTGCCCCTGTGAACTTCCAGTAACTGTTCAGTTAGTCCATCTGTCCAAACCTGTGGCACCCCTGTGACCCCTAGGATAGAACCACACTATCCTGCTGACCTGTGACCCCCAGGGTAGAACCACACTATCCTGCTGACCTGTGGCACTCCATGACCCCCAGGGTAGAACCACACTATCCTGCTGACCTGTGGCACTCCATGACCCCCAGGGTAGAACCACACTATCCTGCTGACCTGTGGCACCCCTGTGACCCCCAGGGTAGAACCACACTATCCTGCTGACCTGTGGCACTCCTGTGACCCCCAGGGTAGAACCACACTATCCTGCTCACCTGTGGCACTCCTGTGACCCCCAGGGTAGAACCACACTATCCTGCTGACCTGTGGCACTCCATGACCCCCAGGGTAGAACCACACTATCCTGCTGACCTGTGACCCCCAGGGTAGAACCACACTATCCTGCTGACCTGTGGCACTCCATGACCCCCAGGGTAGAACCACACTATCCTGCTGACCTGTGACCCCCAGGGTAGAACCACACTATCCTGCTGACCTGTGGCACTCCATGACCCCCAGGGTAGAACCACACTATCCTGCTGACCTGTGACCCCTGTGACCCCCAGGGTAGAACCACACTATCCTGCTGACCTGTGGTACTCCATGACCCCCAGGGTAGAACCACACTATCCTGCTGACCTGTGGTACCCCCATGACCCCCAGGGTAGAACCACACTATCCTGCTGACCTGTGACCCCCAGGGTAGAACCACACTATCCTGCTGACCTGTGGCACTCCATGACTCCTAGGGTAGAACCACACTATCCTGCTGACCTGTGGCACTCCATGACCCCCAGGGTAGAACCACACTATCCTGCTGACCTGTGGCACCCCATGACCCCCAGGGTAGAACCACACTATCCTGCTGACCTGTGGCACCCCATGACCCCCAGGGTAGAACCACACTATCCTGCTGACCTGTGACCCCCAGAGTAGAACCACACTATCCTGCTGACCTGTGACCCCCAGGGTAGAACCACACTATCCTGCTGACCTGTGACCCCCAGGGTAGAACCACACTATCCTGCTGACCTGTGGCACTCCATGACCCCTAGGGTAGAACCACACTATCCTGCTGACCTGTGACCCCCAGGGTAGAACCACACTATCCTGCTGACCTGTGGCACCCCATGACCCCCAGGGTAGAACCACACTATCCTGCTGACCTGTGACCCCCAGGGTAGAACCACACTATCCTGCTGACCTGTGACCCCCAGGGTAGAACCACACTATCCTGCTGACCTGTGACCCCCAGGGTAGAACCACACTATCCTGCTGACCTGTGGCACTCCATGACCCCCAGGGTAGAACCACACTATCCTGCTGACCTGTGGCACTCCATGACCCCCAGGGTAGAACCACACTATCCTGCTGACCTGTGGCCCCCCGTGGCCCCCCGTGACCCCCAGGGTAGAACCACACTATCCTGCTGACCTGTGGCACTCCATGACCCCCAGGGTAGAACCACACTATCCTGCTGACCTGTGGCACTCCATGACCCCCAGGGTAGAGCCACACTATCCTGCTGACCTGTGGCACTCCATGACCCCCAGGGTAGAACCACACTATCCTGCTGACCTGGTCACGGCCTTTGCCGGGGTGAATCTCATCACATCACGTTTCCCTTTCTGGTACCACAAATATGTCAGGCATGCGGTAGACTCTGCTTTCATCCACGCTATTTTCTCTCTCACAAGTGCTTCCCCGATATTCACCTGCCCCCACCCCGCTCTACTCTCTCCCACCCACCCACTCCCCAGCCTGCACTGGTCTCAATCTAAAATCAGATCACATGTCTCCTCCTCCCAGGAGATCGATCTCATCTAATTCGGGGTTCCTACCTTGGTCTTACCACTTAGGGCTTACCCACTGGCTACTCTTTCCTAATCCCAGCTAGTGTGGGGAGGACTACATGGGTCACTCTAAGACGAAAGGCTGGCACACAGATGCCTTTGATAGGGAGTGAGTGTCCCTACTTAATTAATAAGATGTACTTAATGCTAAGTCAGAGAGCTGATGGGCAATGACCTTGGCATGGGGAAGGCATCGGCGTGGCGAGAGAGTCTGACGTCTTGGGACCTGTTCACTCACTGCTTTTGTTTACCCCAACCGGAGAAGTTTTCGGGACAGGATTCCTGGGTGAGGGAGACACCCCAGCAACTCCGAGTCAGACCTGTTGTGGAGTTGGGAGCCTGCCTTCTTGACCCCAGGTGTAAATGGGAACACGGATGTCTCTGCACTTGTCAGCTATTGTGGAAACACTAGCCAGAGAAAAAGCTGTGAAAGTCAGCTTTGTCAGCTTGACACAGTCAAGACTTACCTAGGAAGAGAGTCTTCCATGAAGGACTGTCTATGTTAGGGTGGCCTGTGGGGATTATCTCGATTATGTTTATTGAAGCAGACTTGCCCACTATGGGGAGCACCATTCTCTGAGTAGGGGATCCTGGTTGTGCAAGAGTAAGGAGACTGAGCTGAGCACTAGGAGGAGAACATGGCTTTGTTGCCTTCTGCTTTTGATTGTGGATGTCACCTGACTAGCTGCTTTACGTTCCTGTCGCCTTGACCTCTCTGAAGTGATGGAATGGAATCTGGAATTGTGAGCCAAATAAACCCTTTCTCCTTTAATGTGTAGTTTATTAAGCAACAAAGTAAGATTGTGGCTTCTGGGGAAATGCTGGGCTGTAGCTCCTAGGGACCGTCACTGCTGATGTGCTGTCTTCTTTGGAAGCTACATCATCTTCTTTTCCAAGTGACCTTCCCCGTGTCTCTGTGGGCCGCGGCTTGTCCACTGTTGCCACGAGGATACCGACTGTGGCTAAGGAACTTGTTATTGATAACCTTGCATTTGGAATGAGGTGGGGCAATATGTCCACGCACAAAAGTTTCCAGGAGCTAACTGTGAAGTTCAGGGCCCATGGTGGGGGCTGATAAGAACAAGCCGCAGCTTCATCGGTTTCCCCTAGCGTACATCTTTCTCACATGCCCACACCAGATTGGCTTTCTGCATCCCACATTCCAGGGCCTTGGATGACAGTGCATTGTTTGACTGCCTCCTGCCAAGGCGACAGAAGTCAGGGATTGCTTTCAAGGTTTCAGTGCCAACAAAGGCTTTGGTAGCAAGTAGGGCTTCCCTGGCTCTGAAGTGTACTTGACCTAGGTTTGCATCGTGAGTAATAACCTGCCACATGGCGCTGATGGGGAAATGTGACTCACACAGGCCCTGGCGGAACTCTTGGGTCTGGAGAAAGGTATCTCTCAATTAGGAGCACCATCCCATGCCAGTTCAGGATCAGAGGGTGTGAAGATAGCAGATATATTAGAGGTCACCCAGCTCGTGTCTAAGGTTATAGATGATGGGGAAAGGACCTGGCAGGGCAGACGGGCTTCCCCAGGGCACAGAACCAGAGCCAGAACTGAATTCCTTTGGCTCTGAGTCCTGTGTTCTAGCATAGTTTACTTGCTGACTTCTTATCAGATCAGCCTGGTGTAGTCTGCTCTGTTGTGATGGTTATCTTCACAGCTGAGCTGTGATCTTTATTTGCATAAAGACCATGGTTGTTAGCTTTAATTGACTACTTGACAAGCCCTAGAATCACCTGGGAAGACCGCCTCAATGAAAGATTGTCTGCACTGGGTTTGTTGGTGGCTGTTGTTTATGGGAGACTGTCTTGACTAAATTGAGACTAATTAATTCAGGAAGACCCAGCCTACTGTGGCTAGCACCATTCCCTAGGCCAGTGGTTCTTCTCCTGCAAATGCTGCGACCATTTAAGACAGTTCCTCATGTTGTGGTGACCCCCAACCAGAAAATTATTTTGCCATTACTTCATAACTGTATTTCTACTACTGTTATGAATTGTAATGTAAATATCTGATATGTGACCCCTTCAGGGGTCATGACCCACAGGTTGAGAATGGATGCCTAGGCAGTGTGGGGTGTGTTAAACTGTATCAGAGTTGAGAAATCAAGCTAAGTGTAAGCAAGAACAAGGAGATGAGTATCCATGCATTTATTTCTCTCTGCTCTTGCCTAGCGATGTGATGTGACCGGTTGTTTGAAGTTCCTGCCACTGTGATGTCCCTGTTATGGGGATGATAACCTGGAGATGTGAGCTAAAACAAGCCCTTTCTCCACTAAGTTGCCTTAGGTTAGAGGATTTTAGCATAGCAGTAAGAAAGAAACCAGAATATGAACCCTAGTTTAGCTTTCTGGAGCCCCTTCTAGAAAGTCTAGCTAGGGAATATACAAGTAGCCCATAGGACATCATTATAAAGAATAATTGCATACTAAACTGAGTATAGTATAAGTCGAATGGGCAGTCGGTGGAAGAAGTATTGGTACAGGCTGGAATTATTGACGAAACATTCCAGAAACCAAGTCTTGTGACACAGGTAAGTAATCCCAAATACTTGGGAGGCCGAGGAGATGGACAAGTTCAAAATTGGCCCTGGGTTATAGAGTAGCTTCAAAGACTATCTGGGTAACTTAGTGGAATCCTGTCTCAAAATAAAAACAAAATAACAAGAAGACTGGATGTGTAGTTCGGTGATAAGGTACCTGCTAGGGAGATTCTGTGTTCAGTACACAGCACAGCAGTAGATAAGAAAACAGAAACAAAAGAACAACCAAAGCAAAAGTCTTTTCTAGAATCTATACTTCATCTTTAGAAGCAGAAGGGAGTAAAATCCCAGGGGAGGCAATGTGGGACCTAAGAAGCAAGACTCCCGGAAGGAGCAGAGGTAGGTCTGTGTGTGGAACCAGGCTGTCGGAGGGGGCGCCGGAAGCGAGGTGGAAGCAGGCGGCTCAGGTTGTTAAAGGCCGTGCTAGCCAGCTTCAGGGCCCCTTTCCGTCTGGTAGCACCTATGGTTTTGTGCTGGGGTGACATAGTGGCCTTGCTACTGGAGGCGGCATTTGGGAGACAGGGATGTGTGAAAGGGACATTTGAGAGATGCTACATGGAGATGTTTCTTCATGTGGTGTCTTAGTGGAGCAAAGAGGGTAAATGTAATAAAATACACGAAATGTTTACGTTAGTCTTTCCTCACAGGATAGCTTGTGTAGGCTCAGTTAGTCTCCTGTGTTGACTATAGCAAAGTATCTCAACTCAATGACAGAACTTCATTGTATTGTGTTCATGGAGGCCAGAAGACAGCCTTAGTGAGTGGAAATTGGGGCGAGCGGAAATCGGGGTGAGCAAGGGTGTCTCCTAGGTGACCCAGAAGAGTCTGCCAATGTTTGGTACTGTTCCAGTTCCTCAGCTTCTGTCACCTCCTCCAGCTTCTAAGTAGCTAATAGCTGGTCCTATCTCCCTCTGAATCCCACCTTGTGGCTGCCTCCTCTGATCAAATCCTCTCTGGCCTCCTTATGAGAATACACAGGATTACATCCCGGGCCTCGGACCCACCTAGAATAAGCTCTTGCATCATCCTCACAGGGCTTCCCAGTTTCCCAGGACTGCTGTTAACAGGATCACACAGATTGTGGCAGGAACAAAGGAATTCTTGTCTTAGCTCTAAAGGCCACATGCGGGAGATTAAGGTATACTGTGTCCCCAGATGTAGAGGATGGAGGACGTATTCGCCCTAGGGTACCAGCAGAGGCTGTGGGACAGGAGATAAACAAGGGAGAGGGAGCACACAGTGAGACCATGTGCACATTGCTGAGTTTATGAGGGTGTGACTCTGTAAGTATGGAAGTTTGTGTGTATGTGTATACGTGTAGACATGAGAGGTTGTGGCCCATGTTGAGTGTGTGACTGTGTGTTTACATAGCTTGTTAGTGCTTGTGTGAGAAAGTCTGTGTTCGGTGCGGGGATGTAGGAGAAGTGGTGTCGGAAAGTCTCAGTCAGGTGTCCCCACCTCACGTGGACACCAAAACCCTCTAAGGGGACATTCCTCACACTAGAAATATAGGTTGGTGGATATCGTGGTTTGAATGAGAAATACCCCCATAGACCCAGGTATTTGCATCCTTGGTCTTTGGTTGGTAGCCATAGTTAGGAAAAGTCACGGGACATTTAGAAGGTAGAGATTTCCTGGGAGGAAGTGTGTCACTGGAGGTGGGCTTTGGTCGTCTCTAGCCTGGCCCCACTCTCTCTTCTCTGCATCACATATATGGTGAAGTGTGGGCAACTGCTTTCCTGCCACCATGCCTTCCTGAAGATTGCTGTGCCTTGCCCACCATGATGACCAAAATTAACCCTTTCTTCCCGAAGTTACGTTTGTTTGCGTGTTTTATTACAACAGAATAGGTGAGATCGTGGGAACACTATTTATCCAGGGATGGAAGTAGCCCCAAGAATAGAAGAACATTGTTCCACAGATACTTTCCTGCCCCATGGCCTGCGTGTGTGCAGCCTCTACCCCAGGAACCCAGTCCTTCAGCCATGGTTAGTAACTGTGACTACCAGGGACACTAGAGAATGGTCCAAAAATGAATGACAAGAATATTTAACAACAGCTAGATACTAGCCCCTGTGAGAAGCCATGTGCACTCAGTATAAAGGAAAAGCATGCCTCAAGTAACCATCCTTATATCTACCCACTGCAGACAAAGCAGATGGGGGTGGGGAAATCCAATTAGGGAGACAGAGACACCAGGAAATATGGAGCAGGGTGTTGTTTTCCCCTCTGTTCTTTCACAGGAAGACACAGTGGGATGGGGAGAATGTTCCCAAGGATCTACCACAGTGATGCTACCTGGATAAACACAGACACAAAGGTTGGGGCTGACATGGAAGAGTTTGAACTGCATAGTAGTAGATAAGATTATCAATTCACTGTGGGCTCTGGTGTATAAACACATCCCTGCTTATTTATAGCCACAAGTGCCTCATACATTCACCATATATAAACATATACTGCAAACACAAAACCCCATTGAGGTAAGATGCCCCAGGATGGGGGATAAAAATAATCTGAGTAGTGGAGATTGGGAAGCAGAAATAAAATCTTATTTACTCCTGATTTAAAAACCAAAAGTATGGGAACTGGAGAGATGCCTCATCTGTAAAGGGCTTGACATACAAGCAGAAGAAACTGGGTTCAGCACAGGACCCATGTAAAAAGCCAGGGGGGGTGCACATTTGCAATCCCAGTGCATGTGAGGCCAAGACAGATGAATCCCTGGGGCTTGCTGGCCAGCCAGCCTAGCCTGCTCCATGAGTTCCATTCTACTCAGAAACCCTGTCTCAAAAACCCCTCCGTCTGCTAAGGAATGATGACGGATTCTACACGCAGGCACACACGTTTATATGTGGAGTTGCTCACACATGAGCATGTACACACAGAAATACCACACACACACACACACATCACAGCAGAAACAACAAAGAAAATCCAAAGTTACCTTTTTTCCATAGGAGTTCCTGGGTCTATTCTGTGTATTTGGAAGAAAATAAAATGTGTTGGGATTCTGAGGTTAAAATTCCTTTCCCTTTAACCAAGACATCTGCTGCAGAAACCCTTTATCTAGTGCTTTGTATACATATTTTTAATCCTATACAAAAATGATAGGATGTCAAGAAGGATCTATAAAACACCATTTTTTTTTATTTCACTTCAAAGACTTGGCCGTTTCTACCCATGTGACATTCACGCTCCTTCAGGGTCAAACAACATCTTGCAGCCTTCATAAAATGATTAAATATTTTAAACAGCTCCTGCTTATACCTCCACCGCCCCTGGAGACTGATACTGTTATCGTTTTTGTCAAAGGCAGTTTCCATCGGCATTTGTCATTCCGGCTTGCATTTATGAGTTATCAATCGCCATGTCAAAATGCAAAATAACTGATGTTCTTTGGGTGGTATTGGATGGTCTATCTGGGGCTTTTAATCAATGCTGATTCTTATTTTCCATACCCATACATAAATCTCTACTATTCTGGGCCACATAGAATGCGTCTGTACAAAATGCGGTGACAGAGGCAGCAGTCACATTATCAAATATTACACCTCGGGGCTAAGCGAGTACCAAGGGCTTTCAGAAGGGAACCCTGGGGATTATTGTGCAGGAGACACAGCCCTCGTGGAGGCTAAAGGAACTGGTTGTTGCCGTTTATAAATCAGCATCCTGCTTGCTAATCCTTCTCACTTCCACCCAGCCCAATTCCTGCCCCCGATCCTCAGTGACTTAGTCACTTTTTTAAAGCAAAGTTTGCATAATCTACACAAATAATAACGAACTGTGTTTTCTGATTTCTTCAACTTTTCCCCAGGGCATAAATTCAAATAACAGCATGCAATGTATTCAGGAACAGCTTCTTGTTTTTAACCTATACTGGAATTTTCTGTGTTATATCTCCTCACCTCAAGTTGTTCTGGAAGAGAATTTGCTGTGCCCTTTAAAAGGGCATTTGCCCAGCACAACAGCAATCGCTATAGAAATCACTCAATAGGACATGAGTGCCCCATGGATTCTAGCACATGCAGACACCCAAGGCCGTGGGAAACCTCGCGGGTACCTTTGAAATGAAGCGGCAAGGGCATCTAATCAAGCCCAGAGCAGAATACAGCATGGCTGTGCTTCCGGCAGTGTTCAGGAGTCCATCGAATCCACAGCTTCTTGGGAGGACTAAGATATTAAGAATGGCCCCCTAAACACTCTCCTTGGGATCACTGTGTCCTCTTGGATATCACTGGAGCCTAATTGGTCTTTATCCCTACTCTGCTAAGCCCCCGCCCCCTCAGGCAGAGGAACTGCTGTCAGTTAGCAATCCTGGTAGCTGAGCTGTTGACAGGGCAGCAGCACTTGAGCTGTGAGGGACTCTGTCTTAATGAGGACTTTGGGATTTACAATCAAGGACCAGAAAGATTGCTGCTGCAACAAACTTCGATTTCAAGAAGACACTGTGGTGGTAGAAGACACTCCCAGCATCTGAAGTAAGAAATCAGGTACAAGGGTAAATAAGCGTGGCCAAGGCATGAATAACGGTCAGATCCCACTAAGAGAGAGAACTCAGAGGTGCTCATAAGCCAAGGCCTCATCGGAAGAGCAGTTCCCAAACACAACTTCCCAACAGTGAATTCAGAGCTGCACCAGTGTAAGGAAACTGCTTTTGGTACTGCGCTTCGAGAGGCAATGTGTTCTGCGTCAAATCCAAGTGCTCACAGCTTAACCACAGCGGCGAGTAGCCGGTCTCGTGTGTTCAACACGCAGCATGCGAGACCTTCGACATCTAGTTATCTGAGCACTGGGGAACGGACTTGCTCGCCATGCAGGAAATCAGCATCACCTCTGAGATTTCAGAGATTAGAGCAGCCACATGAGGTCGTTAACAAGGTGATGCTCTCGGGGTCTAAGAACAGCTTCCCATGCTGTTCTCAAGTACCGTTCAGACCAAGTGTGCCTCCTCTGGTGTTTGCTATGTCTGGGTAATTGAAAATGGCCCTCCTCGGCCATCTCCAGGCTGTGATTATTGCGATAAGCAGCATGTCTCCTCATCACCGTGTCCATCCGTCTCCTCAGAACTGTCCTCACCCCATGCTATCTGTATTGACCGTAGTTGCCACTTACAGCCAGACCAGGTCACTACGGAGGGGCTGGTGGGATAGCTCAGTCGGTAAAGTGTTGCCTTGCAAGCCAGAGGACCTGAGTTTGAACCCCAGAACCCATGTGAACAGGCCAGGTGTGCTGCTGTGTTTGTAGTGCTGGTCCTGGGCATAGCTGGGTCCTTGCAGCTCACTGGCCAACGGGCCTAGCCTAAGTGGTAAGTTCCAAGCAAGTCACAGACCCTGCTTCAAAGGCAGTGGATGGCCTCCACATTCGTATACACACACAAGTAAACTCCCCACAAGCACACACATGCATGTGTACACTACATCTTAGTGCAAACATCAACAAAACAGCAAACAAAAACAAGCCAAAAATCAAAAACAATAGCGTGGACATTGTGGCTATCATCATTCTAAACACCGCTCTTTTATCTCCTCTACCCAAGATTGCTCATCCACTCCTCAGCAGCACAGCCATCCTTCTGTATCCTCTGGGAACTGGTTCTAGAACCTCTGAGGATGCCAAGATCTGCCATCCCCTGTCTTTGCATGTGGCTTATGTGCACACTCCTGCACACTTTAAGACAGTCCTAGGTTACTTATAATATCTACTGCAATCTAAATACTGTATGCATAGTATATAATATTATTTTGAGGATGAGGGCAGGAAAAGAGGTACATGCTTAGTGTGGTAGAGTTGATTTTCCTGGGTTTTTATTTTTAGGAGATAAGGTCTCCTGTAACCCAGGCCGGTCTTGAACTCTCTATATGCTGTGGAGATCCTTGAACTTTAAATCTTGTTTCCACCTACTAAGAGCTAAGACTGTAATCATTCACTGCTACGTCTAGTTTTTAGTGCTGAGGATTGACCCCAGAGACTCAGAAATACTCACTAGCCACGCATTATACCAACTAAGCTATACTCCACCTCTTTTTTCCTATTTTTATTTGCAGTTAGTTGAGTTGATTGTAGCTCGAAATCTAATTGGTTTTAATAATAAAAACTCAGGAATAAGATACAGAGGTTAATGCTGAAAGATCAGAGAAGCAGAGCAGCCAGCCATCAGTTCTTACTGCTACTAAATCCTCGGGCCGAAGGGGCAATCCTGTCCCTGCTGATCAAGTCCTCAGACTGAATTCAGCTGTGTCTATGGCATCTCAGATGGCTCAGAGCTCCTGTCTCCTCCCACCTTATATTTCTCTCTCTGCCCAGTCGTATCCCTTCCTGTCTCCACTTCCCTGGTTCTGGGATTAAAGGCGTGTGACTCACAAGTGCTGGAATTAAAGGTATGAATCACCACTGCTTGGCTCTGATTCTCTTTTGTATGAATAACCCAGGGTGGCCTTGAACTCACGGAGATCTCTCTGCCTGTGCCTCCAGAATGTGGAATTAAAGGTGTGAGCCACCACTGCCTGGCTTCTGTGACTAGCTAGTGGCTAGCTCCACACCCTGATCGCCAGGCAAGCTTTATTTGTTAAAGCACAAACAAAGTATCACAGTTGATAGCTGTAGGATCTATGGGTTCAGAGGGCTGATTGAACAGGCACAGTGCCTACTATGTCTCAGGTGTGTGCAAGCGCACAAGACAAGGCGATTTCCTGTCATAGCACCCCTGGCACATATAGAGCGGGCTTGAAGGGGGTCAGATCTCAGTGACAACATCTGCCTTGTGTGTTTTCCTGAGACAATAAAAAATTCTTTTCTTCAATGAATATGGAAATGTGAAGCTAAACAGCAAACTATTTAGGGATTGACTCTTCTTTGACTGGGACCATTTGGTCACCACTCATCGGAATACCCTTGGAAGAGGATGCCTGTTTCTTTCACTTAGTGTAGGTTAATCTGGGGCAGACCCCCTGAAGAGCCAAGAGAGGAGCAGTACTAACAGAGATGCTGTGGTCCTGTGGAAGGAAATGGGATAAAGGTACATGCGTTCCCCCTGGGAACTGGTCCTGAGTGGATCCTGGGATGGGAGAGATGTGGAATGTGCTAGATAATTTATTATCTTCCATCCTCCTGTTTGCTTACAGAGTGGTTTCAGTGTGACCTGAGTCCAGGCTCAGCGTGCAGCCTTTCTACTTAGCAACGGGAAGTACTTAGACACGTGGTACCATCTACGACAGTGCTTTTGCAAAAATTCCAAAGACGTGTGACAATATCCAGGGATGTGTTTTGTGGGGTGAGTGGGACTGGCCACCAGACTCCAGGGATGAGATGTCCCCGTGCTGCTAGACAGCTTGTGATGCACAGGGTGACCCAGAAGGATCTATCTATCCCTAAATGTCAACAGTGTCAAGGTTGAGAGACACTGACTCACACACGGCCAAGCTTAGGAAGCCTTGATTGACGTATGATAAAGCCTTTCTAGAGTGCATGGGGGAAAAAGGAAGAGGAGAGAAAGAAATGAAGCAGTGTGTAATGGGAATTTCTGTATGGCAGTCAGAGCTCTAGGGGGTGGCTCTGTAAGGAAAAGGACCATGACCCAAGCCTGATAGTCCGAGTTCCATCCTCGGAATCCTCACAAGCACGGAAGAGCACTGGCTCTTCAAAGCTGCCCTCTGCCCTCCACGTATACATCTTGCTGACAGCATGCTGTGTGCACACCCCACTCTCATATCATACCTTGCACAGACACAATCATGCAGTCATGACAAATCATATTTTGTCCCAGCTAGTGTAAGATAAGACTGTACTGTATGATAAATGTTTATTAATTTTTGCACTGCCGAAGTGTATACTGTGTGCACATCTCTTCTACAAAGCCCACGAAGTATGGCTAGCATTGTCATTACGACACATTTAAATATCCAAATTACACTTGCATTGCAATGACTTGATTTGGGAAAAAAAGCCACGTTTTTCATATTTATTTTAAATTTTGGATGAATTACAGGCAAATACAGTTAAATTTAATTTCTGGATTCATGAGGAATTACGCACGATGACTGTTTTTGCCTTGTCATAACAGCATATGTGTCAATATTTCTGGGTGAAATCAGAGACAAATTCCAAATGACAATTTTGCAAATGATTTCCCAAACAGAAAGCACCGAGAGTTTTGGCAAAGGGTCCACGTTCCCTCTGCCCATAACCTTGGGATAAATCCTTGCTATCTGCAAAGGATGGGCCTCTCAGCACATGGTAAATATTCCGGACAGCAGGGGCTCTCGGGGCCGACGAGCCTTCAGCTGATTCACAGATCTCCAGCTCAGTGGTCTGACCTTCACCGAGTCATTTTAACCCACTGGTCCCTTCCTTTCCTGCGCTGAAAAGCAGAATTAACAATGGCTGCATTGACTTCCTGGGAGTAGCTGCAGGCTTGCAGGAACTCAGGCTATGGAGGCAAGGTTCACTTACTGTTTTACTATTGTAACTGTGGTACTAATAACGATGGAGAACAGAGCGTTGACAAGATTTCACTGTGTCCTTGTCCTGAGTGTGTTAGTATCTGTGCACTAGAGCAAAGACTACAAATTGGGGCATAAAGTCACAAAGATTTGCTTCCCAGGACCCCCTCGTCAAGGTATTTAGGGGTATGAGCCCCTTCCCTCACTCCTGTCTAATCATATCAGCAATCCTGGGGTTCCCTGGTCTTGTGGTACACACTCTGGACTTTGCCTCTATTGTTAAGTGTCCTGTGTTTATCTAGGTCTTTTCTCTTCTCATAAGGGCACGGGTGTTACTGGATTATAGCCCACATTAATCCAAGGTGACCTCATCTGAATGTATTACACAGCAAAGACCTCATTACCAAGTAAATTTGCCTTCACAGATGAGGGTTGAGGGGATGGACGTAGCATTTTAGAACCCAGCACCAAGATTCAAATAGAAACCCCGACTGATCTAGCTTGGTGACTTTAACTGAAACAAGAAGGAAAGCCTCATCATGTCAAGGTATCTTAGCTTGTTGGCAGCCACATGAGGACATGAAGAATTCACTGAGAACCTCATACACTGGGAACCCACTGAGATTTTGAGATAGCGTCGTGGGATGAGGGATGAAGCACACCTGAGCAGTAAATTATCCAGAGGAGTGAGTGACGCTGAAGACGCAGACTAGCAGGATTTGCTCTTAGCACCTGTGCAGTGTTGAAGAAGCCTTGGTGGTGGCAGTGAGCGTGTATGTTCCCACCCACATGGAGAGAAATAAGTTACTAGAAAATTCCACATTCTGGATACTTGAGTAATGTATTTGGAAGTGAAGTTGTCTCTCGTCAGGGTATAACGGCTTGTCTGATAAAAGCTTAACCTGATTCTGCTGCTGCCTCGGGGCTGACTGAATTTTAACTCTCTGGGGTTCTTGACACAGATATTCACACCAGGTCAACAATATGTTGTGACTAAATCCTTCAGTGTGTAAATATGGTCTTCACTGCATGAAGGGTCAGAACATGGTCTTTCTCTGGCCGCCTGCCCCTAACACTGGGGCTATACCGCTCAGCTGGATGCCTGTTCTAGAGAAGATTGTCCTGAAAAACTGACCAGTTAGTCCTTCCCCTCATCTTCTTCCATTTCTTGCCCCCACCTTTTCTTAGCCCTATCCTCACAAAACATTTTGCTTAAAGATAGAACCACTCGCACATGTGGGAATCAGAACTTTTGGGTCTCTGTCAGTAAGTCTAGTCCAATGCCTGACATGGTGGAACATGCCTGCAATCATAGCACTGGAGAGATTGAGCAGTATTATATATATATATATCTCCCAACAATTTCACCAGAAGAGGTAAATGAGGTGGTATTATCATCATTATTATTATTATTACTGCTTCACCATCTTAGGACATCTCTCCTAGTAAGAAATGATGCATATCCTTGTCCAGCATTGGTCAAGGGAGCTAAACCACAATTTTCCATATAACAATTTCCCTGTGAAACCAATGACACCACTCTCTAGCCTAAATAAGAAACCCACAGTCTGATGGGCCATCTCTCCAGATACTGAAATGCAGCATAGAGAATTACAATCACGTGATATTTGTAGCTCCGAAGATAAGATAGAGAGACAGCTGGAGGAGCTGTCAGCACTGTTGACATTGGCAAGTGTTGGGGCAGGTACATAGCCAAAAGCAGGTCCCAACTCAACCTGCACAGAAGGGAACGTCTTCATTTGAGGTCAAGGTGAGCTTCGAGTACATAAGGTCATACTTGTTCAGTCAGTATCTTCTAGGGAAATGAAGCCATCTAAGTTTCTTGGCAGTTCGTTGAAGCTGGTGTCTGAGTCTCCAGGAAGCTGGCAGCCAGAGACCCTTTCCATCTTGCCTGTTTGGTATGTCCTTTCTTCTTGGCCCGTTCCTCCCTTCCTCCTACCCACTGCCTAGTGACTGGATGGGTGTAGCCACTGCAGAGCATGGCTCCCTGCCTCCCACTTCTGCCTGTCCCAGTTTGTCCTATACATAGCTGGCAGATCATCTTCCAAGAATGTCTTCAGCAAGCTATTCCCCTGCTCTGAAGCCCACGGTCGCTTTGTGTTATCCGCTCCCAGCCCACCTCACTCTCCTCTGACCCCAGAAGTCCTCTTCCCTGCAGCTGTGACAGTTCCTGTCTTCTATATGGGTGTTGCTGCTCCAGTGGCTGTCCCTGTGCCTTGGGAAAGCCCCAAGATCCAAATCACCCTCTGCTTCTCATAGAATGTTCCCATTTCCAACAAGTCTCTGAGTGGCTTCAAGACACACCCAGCACCCTGTGACTCTCCACCCTAGACTGCCATGCCAGGTGTCCCAACAGCTTTGGTTGGGCCCAGAATGTGGTTTTCTCCATGGATTCCGGTATGACCCACTCAGTTCTTTTCCATTTTTACCCAATTAACCCCTGCAATAGTCACTTTGACGTAAGGATTAAGGACCTGTTCTGAAGGCTCACCCAGCTCAAATTTTGGCTCTGCCATTAACTTCCTAAGAGACCTGAAACAAGTCACTTAGCCTTAGGTCTCAGTTTCCCTTTCTATAGGGTAGTAATATTAGTGATGTCTCCTTCTCAGGTTGTTCCTCAAGGGATAAATAATGAGTATTTCAAGCGCTTGGAAAGTCCTCATGGACACAGGAAAACATTCTTACTCTTGCCACATGTGTCAGACCGTCTGCTGACAAGACCCACGTGCTCGTGCAGGTAAACTAAAACACCTGCTTTTCTAAGGCACTCTTGTTGCTTAACTTTCCTATTTATTTCTTAAAGTTTAAAAAATTATTATTGTGTGTGAGGGGAGGAACACACGTTACGGCATGCTTGCGGAAGTCAGAGAACAACTTGTGGGCGTTGGTTCTCTCATTCTACCATGCAGGTTCTGGGGATTGAACTTGGGTTCTCGGACTTGGTGACAGGCACGTTTACCCTCTGGGCCATCACTGCCCCGACGTGTTTGTGTCTATGATGCTAAGGGAGAGAACCCAGGTTATCCACCACTCTAGTCACGCCCACATCTAGACCCAGTAACGCCTCCTCTTTGCATTGCTTAAATGTCTTGAAGTCGGATTTCCACTTGCTGCTTCTAGACTTTCCTGGCTTCCACTGAGCAGCGTGCACCATAGGAAACATTTTAAACTTATGAGCCTCTCATTCTGTTTCACCAGAGGGTGACACTCACCGGACATCTGCCTATTAGACGGTAGCCCAGTCATGTTTTCTGTATGTCCAGTGCATGTTCGGGAAACTTAATACATCCAAATGAATAAGTTCAATCAATAGCATGTTATTTAGCTTATAGTTCTTTGGGCTGGACCCAAACAAGCAGTTCCTCTGGCCCCAAATGGACTCATTTCGTATTATGCCATCCACTGCCGGGAAGACCAACCAGTCCAGACTGGCCCACATTGGCCTCAGCTAGTGCGGCTTTTTAAATTTTTTTGGAAATTCTTTTATTTTTAATTATTTCTGTTAATTTTGGAGATTAAAATATAATTGCATAATTTCCCCCTTCCCTTTCATTCTGCCAAATTGTCCCATATACAGCTCCTTGCTCTTTTTAAAGTCTACAGCCTCCTTTGTCATTAATTGTTATATGAGTATGTATACATATATGCATACAATTCCTTAGAATAGCCTTTCTAGCCTATATAATGTTATTTGTATGTATTTAAATAAATGCTTTTAAAGCTGACCATTGATGGGTGTTAGATAAACAGTTGGAGGGCTCTTCCTTGGTAAAGACTACTTCTCCTACCCTCAACATCCCTTAGTTGACTGTCGTTCTTTGTGTAGGGCAAAGGCCTCTTCGGTTTTCCTCTGTCCGTGTTAGCATGTCTATCTCTGCGGTCACTGTTCAGATCATGTTTAGGCAGTCATGTGTGTGAGACTTTCTATGTGGGACTTCTGATGTTACTAGGAGACACAGCCTCACAGAAAACTCCTGGATCCTCTGGCTCTTGCCATCGCCCTGCCCTCTTTTCTACAACATTCCTCGAGTCTTAGGCATGGGAGTCTTTTATAGTTGTATCCGCTGGGACCAGCTCCACAGCCCTGCATTCTGATTGGTTGGTTATGATTTTCTGTAATGGTCTCCATCTGTTGCAAAGAGATGATTTCCCCCATGAGGGGTGAAGACAACACACACCTGTGAGGATAAGGGCATATACTTAGAATGCAGTTAGATTATACTGGTTTAGTAAAGTGGTGGGTTTGGGTTTGCCTCCAAGATCCATGCCCATCCCTAGCCCTGAGTACTTGGCTAGGTTTACAATATCAGGCACTATTTCCTCTTGTGGGACATGTCCATCAGATGCTGTGCCCCTGAGGAACTCCTGTGGCTGGGAGAGAAGGTGACAGTCGTGGGACACATTGTCACCCGTTCATAATCTTATGTTTATTCACAACAACTAGGTCAGGGTTTGGCAAACTTACTTCTCCAAGGGCCCTATGGTAAGTATTTTAGGGAGCCTGTCCTTACTACTTCTATTTTTTCACTAGTATAGTAGCACACAACATCTGATGGACATGTGTGTCCCAACAGCGTGTTTGGAGAGATTTTTGGTTAGCTGGCCATGTCCCATAGTTACTGGTCCCCTGACCTAGCCCAATCATGTGTCCTTTAGTTTGCTTCCTAAGGACTAGATACCAAGGCGCTAATGGCAAAACCCAGGTGTCACTGTCTCCATATCATTGTCCTTCCTTATTATTACTCTTTCCTGGGTTCTGGACTGCCTGTCAAGAGGAATGGCAGATGTGTCCTCCCTGAGCGTCTGGCCTGGTGGAGTCAGCGGACCCCTTTTTGTCCTGACTGTGCAGGACCCTCATTTGTCCTGACTATGCAGGATCTGAAGGCCAAACAATGTCATCTGTCTTTTAAAGGATGAGGTGGTATCTGTGAAAATTACTCCAGGCAACACTCAACTTCCTGAAATATCATTGCTAAAGGATATCACGAAGAAAAGAATTTGGGAGCGCATTAAACCGTACCATGTTCTTGCTCTGAAGCAAGGCCTCCTTCCTCCCGAGGAAGGTCTAGGCTGGAAGGATCCACACAACACTGAAGAACTGACTTTGCCAAGGGAATAAGAAGCAGGAGCGAGCGCAAACGTCTGCTACCCAACACAGCCGTGTGTGGAGCCTACCCAGATCCCTGTCTGTCACGCGCGGAGCCGTTCTCAGAAGGCAGTCTGTTCTACATTTGCTCCTCAGAATCAGCAAATTGCATTGGCAGAGCGAAGCTGTCACATTGGGTGGCATTTGTTACATCCATTATTTTACTTAAGTTTAGACATCTATTTGCAAAATCAGATCCTACTTTAAAAAATTGCAGTGTTTCGCAACATTAAACAAAATGACAAGCTGTAAAAAAAAATAAAGTTGATTAGTAAGCAATGCTGGGGGAAAACTCTCCTTCAGGTTCCAAAATGAAGACTTAAGTCGAACAGAGCAGCCATGGTTCTTACACGCAGGAAGATGGTTTGGAGTTTGGCGTGTAAATTTGCAACAAGAGAGCCCAACTGTGTGTCAACCCTGACTTCTCTCCTTCACATGACCATGGAGCCCGCAAGGGCTTCTTACCATTGCCATAACAGTCTTGGCACTTTGAGGTAGCTTGAACGTAATTACAACCATAATCTCCTAAATTGGCTCTATTAGGAGGTTTGCCTTGTAGGAGTAGGTGCGGTCGTGTTAGAGGAAGTGTGTCACTGTGGAGGTGGGCTTTGAGGTCTCATATATGCTCAAGCCATGCCCAGTGTCTCAGACCACTTCCTGGTGCTTGAGGAATCAAGATGTAGGTCTCTCAGCTCCTTCTCCATGTCTACCTGTGCCTCACAATGCTGTACCATGATGATAATAGACTAAACCTCTGAAAATGTAAACCATCCCAATGGAATGTTTTTCCCTTGCTGGGAATCGTCATAGTCATGGTGTCTCTTGACAGCAGCAGAAACCCTAACTAAGACTTCATTCACACTATCTCACTGGCCCAGTCCCAGGCTACTGAGCCTTGTGCCTACACCGTCTAAGTCACCAACCGAGATCCTGAGTTTCCTTGAGCAGCTTCTGTAAGGGAGCTGACATGTAAGATCAACGCCTGCAAAGCAAAGATAACACGTGCTTAGCCTGTGTCCTAGTCAGGTTTTGTCAGGGAAGTGGCGCTGATAGGGTATACACATGTCACTGTCTTGACGTGACGATCAGGTTCAAGATTTGTTGTTGTCACAAATGTGCAAGCATGAAACACAGTTAACAAAAACCATGCATTGCATTTTGATCTCTTCCCAGTGTAATTTTCCTATTGCTATGATAAAAAAAAACACGGTTGAGGAGACTTATAAATGAAAACATTTAATTGAGACTTACAGTTCCAGAGAGATAGCAGTCCATCACCTTCAGGGCAGAGAGCATTGCAGCAAGCAGGCAGGCACGACCCTGACAGAGCAACTGAGAGATCACATTCCACCCCACAAACAGGAATCAGTGCACTGGGAATGGCAGGAGATTTCTGAAACCTCAAGCTCACCCCCAAGTGACATACCTCCCCTAACAAGGTCATCTTCTCCTTATCCAAAGAACTCCATAAACTGGGGACTAAGTATTCAAACATATGAGCCCATGAGAGTTATCTTAATTGAAACCGCCATACCCAGGCTGGTGATAAATGGTAGGGTACAGTCTCATGATGATGGCGGGAGGCAGCCAGCTACCTTCACAAGTAAACAACTGATATCCTATAACACTCCACGTTGGTAAGCTGTGATGTGCAATAGGCTTGATATATCACGTGTGTTTGACTTATGCTATTTGTAATGGCTTATAGGGATATACTATAGTCATCAGGAAGTATTTGCATCACACACACTCACACACACACACACGTGATTGGTTCATGTGATTAGCTCAGCAAGTCCCACAAAATATCACTTGCAGCATGAAAAGCCAAAATATCCAGTGGAGAAATTTAGTCCAAATCTGAGGTCCCATTAATCCGGAGTGCTGGATCCAAAGGCTGGAGAAGGGGTGCATCCTAGGCCAAGCAGGGAGAAAGAATCTGTTTTTCATGACTCCTTTTGTTGTACAGGGAATCTCAGCAAGTTGGGTGGTGCCCACCCAAGTGGGGCAGGCCATCTGCTTCCCGTGGTCTACTGATCCAAGTGTGGGTCCCCTCCAGGAATGCCATCACGGACACACCCAGACATACCAGTTTGCCAACAATTTCAGCATCTCTTGGCTCCATCAAAGTAGCATGAAATTAGTCATCAGTGTTTAACTCTTTCTCTGCTCAGTTTTCACAGTGGAAGTGTGGTGTGAAGAAAGGTAACTGAAGGTCATTGGGAGAACTAAAGCAGGTGGAGGGTTGTTTGTGTCTCAAGGCGTGTCTTGGTGCCTATGGCCCCAGCTCCTGTTTCCACACTATCCACTCAGGATTATCTTTAAGTGATTGCAGTATTCTGCCTCGAGCGTCTCTCTGAATTTCTTCGTAGGTGCTCTGCATTGGGCTTGTTGATAGGTTCAGGACTTACGACCCCTCTGATTACTCCCCTAGTGTGGTTGCTTCCACTTCCCCGCTCTTCCCCTTCTCACCGAGTCCTTCCTCCCATGGTCTCTAAAGCTGGCAGGTTCTACACAGGGCTTCCTATGCTGGAGTCTGCAAGCCTCATCCTGGAATTGGTAGATGTGAAGAAGGCATTCACTTCCCTGGGTCAGGCTGGGGAACGGCTGTGTGATGAAGGCTGGGGTGTGGTTTAAAGACATTGTCCAAGGAGAAGAGGCACAAAGAGCTGTCCCCAGAGGAAGGCAGGGGTCCTGGACCTAGCACTGGAAAAGCTAGAGAACACTTAGGTTTGTTTGATCTTTGCTTTGGGGCCTCGAGGTCTCATAACCATTCAAATTCGTCTCTGTGGTGTGACAACGGCGATGAACAGCATGCAACAGGAGTGTGACTGTGCTGATCCCACCCTGTCTCGATGCTTAGGCTGCCCTGCTGTTGGTCACTGGCGAGCTGTGTGTGAGAGAGGGGAGGGCAAGAGGAAGGGAAAGACCAGTGCATTGTTCCCCTCCCTGCTCTGGCAGCCGGACTCCTCCGTGAGTGGCCCTGCCCTGGACTCTCTGTGACTTTCAGATTCCAGACATAGTATCGTTCTAAATCATTAATCAACTAACTAATAATAGGATCTCAATATGCTGCCCAGACTGTCCTTGAGCCTACAGTCCTCCTGCCTCAGCCTCACACAGACTGTGTTTGTGCCCTCTGGCCTATCCTGGATTTCTCTTCTTGCACACCCCGGGCTCTTCAGCATCTTCTTTGCTTTGGTTTGACCATTCTCTGTATTTCAACCTGTTAGACTCTGCTTGATTCAGGGTCTGAAGTAGTCTCACCTATCTATAAATACTAAGCACATTATCTCTTTCAGTACCATTTTCAGAAAAGGCTTACATTCCAACCCCAAAGGAACATGTTTAGGAAGACAGTCTCTTCTACACTCAGCCCTGTGGAAAACACAGCTCAGCGAGAATCCTCCACTCTGGGGCAGCCAGCCACATCTTGGATCCCCGACCAAGTGAGTTGGCTATAAACTACGGTGACCTTTCAAAATACCACAGGGCCATGCCCTTGGGCATCTCACTGTAATTGACTATGGGTTTTGCAGTCAATTAAGAATATTTTAAACACCCTGTTTCTTGCTAAGAATTAATAACTTTAAGCCCATTGTTTAAAAAATGACTATATAAATAATTCTATTTTCGGAATTATTCCACTTCTCGTTTTAATTCTCATTTTTCTCTCATACGAGCAGGATTGTGATTCACACAACTATACGTTGTCCAAATTGCCGTTGCCCTAGTTTTACTTTGTAATTTCTGTGAATTCAGGATGGAAAGCCCAATTTAAGAAAATACATGCTCCCAAGGTTCCCAAACGTGCCACATGACCCAGCTCAGCCTTCCGATGACTTTGAAGATGCAAAGTCCATATAGAAGGATCACATGGGCCCAGAGTTATTGATCCCTGGGGACTCCCACCATTTCAGCAGGAATAAAGCAGACAATGGTGTGGGGGATGCTGTCATTTTAACGAAACCCACACTTTTTAGCACAGAATGGTAAAACCCAGACTCAAAGACACATAGGCCAAGCTTCTTTTCTCTAGAGGTTATAGAGCTGAGCCGGTGTGTACACATGCCCAGGGCATGAGGATACCGGTGTGTCTGTGTACATGCGTTCATGTTTACTCCGTACTGAGTGGAAGAGGAGGGTGCGGTCACCAGTCTGTGGCTGGTTTTAGAGGACACGAAGGCCAGTAGAGACTAGCTGAACTTGGAGATTCTCACTGCTGTGAAAATGAGAATCAGACATGTCCGAGAGCCAGAGGAGAGCGAGGGGAAAAGGGAAACTGTGATGGCGGGGCACAGGGACTTTTTTTTTTTCTTGAGAAAGTGAATAATGTCATCGTTGATTTAATTAGCAGACTCTAGATGTGCTGACAAAGGAGGTTTGCTGGGGAGATGCGCTGGGTTGTGTCAGTGGTCTGAGTGATTAGGCAGAGCCGAGTTCCTGGTAATAACAGACGAACAACACAACTCGCCAAACCTCAAACAGTGCATAAATCAATTTGCTGGGAATTAACCACTCGCTTCAAAATTAGGGGTTACTTGACAGGGTTTCAGTGGTCGGGTTGTCACGGGCTTGTATTTCTAGCTGGAACTTATCTACTATCGATACGGAAGTATCTCATGACCGTAGTCTGATTTCAGGGAGGTGGAAGAGCCCTAGCAGGAAGGGGAGCTCCAGGGATAAAAGAGGGAAAACGCTTGCTTTTCCAGCCGTCCATGGTGCCAGATGCTCGTGGTGTTAGCAGGGGCACTGTGAATGAGGGGCTGTGTTTTAGAAGTCTTTAGAGGTCACATGACCCCTCTCCTAAAGAGCTTAACAATTTGTTAAATGCAATGCCTGAAAGTGAACCCTGGCCCCGATAAATTAGTGGAAAGCAGAAAGGCATCCCGAGGTCACTCAGCTGGGGACTAAATCCATCACATCCTCAGGGCACAATACTGTGAGCCTTCAGGATAAATGCTGAGACCAGACACTCCCAGGGCATTCTGCTCTAAGGAAGGAAGAGGGAGAAGTGGTGAGCTTCAAAGAACAGGCATTTTCATAGTAGCCAAAAAGCTAAAATTAAAACTAGCATGGGATTCACGTATACCACTCTCCGGACGGACTTTATTTTCTGCTATGGAGATACATGCCCGTCCAGATTCATTGCTGCTTTGTTCACGATAGGTAGGAAATGGAAACAACCCAGATGTCCGTCAACAGAGGAATAGGTGATGACCATGTGGTACAGATGCGCAGGGAAGCAAGGACCCTGGCTTAGGGACCTGAGACTGTGTCTGGTTCTGTTATACTTCTTCCTTCTGGCATGCGCTTGCACCCAGCCCTTCACTTGCATGCACTGTGCACACACCCCTCTGTGAGCAACACAGTTAGCAACCTCAGTCTCACTTCTGTCTGAAAAACAGGGTTTGTTTCTTCTCCTCTAACTTCCGTTAAACTCAGTTTCTACCCAAATATAAAGTTCCCAAAGCACCCGGGTAGGATGAATGGGAAACACAATTCAGTCTGAATTTGTTTTAGGTGCATAGAGAGTAAGGCCAATTCTGTCCTCAATTTGCCATCTTATGCCTCTGCATGATTTGAGAGTGAAGATGATTAAAATCAGATGCATGATGGGAAAGGACATGCAAAGTAGGGAAAATGATTATATGATCTAATACATCACTCAAAATAGCAAAGCACCCAAAACACACACATTAGTACTAAACTCCTTTTTTTGAATGCCATACAATGAAAATTTATATTTTTAACTTTGCATATAATATGGATTGTACATATATGTTATATATGCATATTATATATGTGTAACATATATGTATATAATTAATGTGGTGAGTCTATGTAGAGGCCAGGAAACTATATAGAAAGGGGCTTTAAGGGTCAGGGGCGAGAGGGTAATAGGGCATTTGTGATATGAAACTAGAAAGGGATACTGGATGAGGAAGGTAGAAACAGGAGTTGGGACAGAGAGAGGGGAAGAGGAGGAAATAAGAGGAAGGTCAATCAAAATTAAGTGTGTATAAAAATGCTGTAAAGAAAACTGTTACTTTGTAAACTGATAAGATAAAGCATCAATATAAACCCCAGCAGCAGTAGCAACAGCCAACGCAGGCCAAGCTGAGAACATGGGAAGGTGTGGGGTCTTCCGCCGGATTCCTAATGTGGCATGCTAACAGTTCGGCCGGTCTTTCCCTGACCCACATTAAACTTATCCCTAGATTTTGCAAGGGTGCCTGCCCATGAACAACTCTTTGTCCCATAAGAACACCCCAGACATTCTATTGATTTAACCTGTGATAATCTACATTTCTCATCATCAACAGTACCTATCAAGTTGGCGCTAGGGCAAGCACCCAGCAAAAGTGTCTGGCATGATGGAGATCCAGGAGACACTCAGAATCATCTCTGCTGCTTCAGTGTCCAAACCACGGCCATGTGCATATGTGCATGTGTGTGTGTGCATGTGCGCGTGTGTGTGCATGCATGTGTGTGTGTTGCACGATACTCTCTACCTTTCCCCTTCCCCACTTTTTCCTTTAGATAATAACACTTTGCTGTCTTTAATAAGTCTTTAAATGTAAACAGACTTCCTCCTCTTGCTTGGGATTTCTGGAGAGGCTTGCTCTCTTTTCAGACTGAACTCAGTTTACCTTCGAATTGTTTCCTGCACTGTACATGTAAATGCAGTGACACTTTTTCCAGAGAAAAATCCCAGACATCTATTCAATTCTAAGGTGCCCAGCTTAAGAGTTTGGAGGTCACTTTAAACGCCATGAGTCTACCTCACGTGCCTTTCCAACTACTGGAGAGTTTTCACGCCGTTATCTTCGGCTATCACATTCTCTATTTTCTCTTGCTCATTCATCAGTAAAGTTCTCAGTTGCACTGAGGACCCAGCACCATTATTCCGAGGCCAATGTCCTCACATGAAAAATACTATTGATATTCGGTTACAAAATATAACAGAAGCATCCATTATTTCAGATCTTTCCCAGACCCTCTCTAAAGACTACTTTAATTATATCTATGGTCTTCTTGGGAAAAATATTTCAGAATCTCGAACCAATTAAAAACACAGCTTTATTAGTATACAATTTACACTCCATAGAACAATTACCTGTTTGATTACAAGTCAGTTCATTTACTAAATTTACATAATTGCACAATTACCACCCAAATCTGACTTTAGAACATTTCTGTCACCTCAGAAGACCCATTGGTGGTCATTCGTTGTCCCCAGCCCTAGACAATCACTGTTCGAATTTCTGCTTTTATAGACATGCTGTTCTGGACATTTTGTAGACATGGAATCATACACCATGTGCTTGGCTGTGACTAGCCCCCTTCATTTAGCATACAGTTTTTGAGGTTCATCTATGCTTGTATTAGTGTTCCATTCCTTTTTATAGCTGAGTAGTATTTTATTCCATGGATATACCCTACCTTGCTTCTTTATCAGAAGTGATGGGGCTTTGGGTTCTTTCCTTTCTGAGCCCAATCCTTCAAAAACAATTCTAACTTCTAGCTCCTGCTTTCTCTGATAGAAGCCATAAAGTCTGTGTACAGTAGGAAGTCCACAGGTTCTCGGATATACACAAATATATACCCCCAATGCACTCATCCCCTGGTCCACATTTTATTTAGGCAATTCTTCTCTGTCTAGCTCCTAGAAGATAATTAATCAAATCAACCAATTGATATCTTTTATTAAAAAATTGCACACAGATAAAATTTGATATCTTGATCTGAATTTGGTCAGAGAGAAAGAAATCAAATAATCCACGCACTACGTCCTGGATATTCCCACTCTGACTCCCTCTCAGGGCTCCCTCTTGCTTCCTTTTGTGTATGTATGTCTCTGTCCAATAAGTATGTAGACTTTAATTTTTTATTTGTATGGGTGAGTTTTTATATGTGTGTGTGTGCTTGTGTGCTTATTTGAAGCATTTATTTAATTATTTTTTATTAATAAAAAATCGGGAGTTAGATATTGGGGTATGGAGAAGCCACCAGTGATCTCCTATCTCTTCTGTTCCTCCGTGCAAAATGGCTGAGCTCCTCTGTCAGCCCTGCCTTACTACTTTCTGTCTCCTATCTATCCTTAGTCCTCCAAAACCTCTATGGTTAATTTGGGTCAGCTAGTGGCTAACTCCGCCCTCTGACTCAATGCAAACTTTATTGTCAGAAATTGATCAAAATATCACACAATATTGATGAGTGGTGTATACATGGGGCAGAGGCCAGGGCAGGATGTTAAGTGTCCTGCTGTATCACTCTCTCCTTATTCCTTTGAGTCGGGGCCTCTCACTGAACTCAGATTTAGGCTGGCAGCCCTGGCGATGCCTCTGTTTCCACCACCATAATGCTGGGGTTGCAGGCATGCACATAGCTAGATTCCCACAGCTGACATTTAACGTGCTTTCTGGAATTTAAATTTAGGTCTCCATGCTTGAATAGCACCCATTCTTAAACACTGCGCCCCCTCCCTACCTCCCACGAGGACCCCTTACTTCATTCGCACCGCAAATACCTCATGCAAATATAGCATGAGTCCCAAATGCTTGAGACGATGACTCCAGGCCAAGCCTGAGACTATGACAATACAGAAATGATGTGCGAGTCCCCTCTGTGTGCTGTGAGTACCATCAATGAATAAAGAAACTGCTTTGGACCTATAGCGAGGCAGAGCTTAGGTACACAGGGAAAGCTAGGCTGAATGCTGGGAGAAAGAAGGGCGGAGTCAGAGAGAAGCCATGGAGCTGCCACCAGAATCAAACATGCCGAGAAACTTTGCCAGTAAGCCACTGCCACATGGTGATATACAGATTAATGGAGATGGGTTAAATTAAGATATAAGAGTTAGCCAATAAAAAGATAGAGCTAATGGGCCAAACAGTGATTTAATTAATACAGTTTCTGTGTGATTATTTTGGGTCTAAGCTAGGCGGGTGGCTGGGAACCAACAAGCGGCCTCTCTCCTCCTACAAAGAAAACTTCCCACTCCAGGGTGCCCACTCTGAGAATTCCATCTAGTTTGTAAGGAAGAGACAGTCCTATCTGCTAATCTGGCTAGATTATGACCTACATAATTTTCCACTAAGAAAACTCAAGCATCTTATAAAGTAGTTACTTAATTTTGGAGCAGTGCACACACATACCCACAGCTACGCACATTCATGTGTGTATGCATCTGTGTGCCGGCTGGGGAGAACTTTGCCTGTCGTCACTGGGTGTCACAGCCATCTTGTTTTCTCTCATTTGCCTGGAGCTCCCGGGTCAGGCTAGGCTTGCTGGCTGATGAGCCCCCAGGATCTTCCTCTTAGCAGTGAGTTTTAAGTGTACACTATGTTCAGATTTTTTAAAGCAGGTATTGGGGATCAAACTCAGCCCTCATGCTTTACAGCTTTACTGCCTGAGCCGTCTCCCTGGCCACCATGGTCCTACTGTGTTGCCTTTGGAGCTTTTTGGCAGGTTAGCCCTGGCAAAGCTCTGGCCTCCATTTCTAGCCACCCCGCTTTTCTCTGCACGGTTTTCTTCTGAGTCCCTTTTCAGAGGCCTCTGAAGCCTAGAACTTTCCTTACGTCGCAGGAGGTGGCACTGTGAAGAATGGTTGCCGAAGACAAAGATCTCTCGCCATCTGCCGATGACCACATCTGTGCCACATAAATCACAACCGGGCTGGCGAGTATGGGCACTTACCGTCAGGGCTGCTGGCTTGAGTCTGAGCCTGGGGATCTGCATGGAGAGGGAAGAGAACCAGTTCCTCAAGCTGTTCTCTGATCATCACACACACACACACACACACACACACACACACACACACACACACACACCACGGCACACGTGCAGGTGCACACAAAACACATAAAAATAAATAAATCATTTGAAAAAAACACAGTGGGAAATTATTCACGAGGAGGAATCCAGAGCGTCCCACCCTGTCCTTAGGGGTCCTATAGGAGGACATTCGGCTCTGAAGATGCCTCTGAGACAGCATCTGCCCTCCCCATGGAGAACCTCTTCCTTTACAGCACAGATAACTGCGGGAACACACAAAGCTTCGAATGAAGGCAGCGAGAACCAACAAAAGGCACAAAATCCATCTATTTACATAGCAACGTTAAGCTTATAATGAGGGCAGGAAAAACATTCTGAAATTTATCATTTCTTGTGACAACTTTGAGACAGCAAGGAAAGTGGCAGAGTGTCTGAAGCCAGCTCACTGTCCTACAGACAGTGAGACACCACGAAATAGCACCTCGTTCATCTCCCTGCTGACAACCCCGAGGCTGGAATGAGAGCAGGAAAGGTTACACAATTAACCCGTTCCTGTCAGAAATAATCCTGAGAGGCTATCCTCAGAAAGTCTTTTAAAAATGACCCCACCAAGGTGAGTTACACATCCACTTCAGAGGACTGTGGGATGAGATTCGGATTGGCCTAACTCTAGCTGAAGGTTAGGTTTACTGTTCCCTCCCCTCTTCCCCTCCCTTCCATCCCCTCCCCTCCCTTCTCCTGCCTTGCCCTCCCTTCTCTTTTCTTTCATTTTTTGCCCCCACCCTGGTACTGACAGTTGAATCCAGGGCCTCATACTTCAGTGTCCCACCAGGCAGCTATATACCCAGTCCCCTTTTTATTTTCAGTCAGGATCTCATTAAGTTTCCAAGCCAAGGCTAGAACTAATTCTGCAACCCAGGAAGACACTGAACAGTCCTGGAATTCACTCTCTAGCCTGGACAGGCCTTTAACTTGAGATCTTGACTTAGCACGTCTCTCACTAGTAGCTGGGATTACAGGCAGGCCTGTGCCACCTCGCCTGACTGTGTTTCTTTCTAACAAATGAAATTTCAAGTGTGCTGATCTTAAAGATGAGGTCAGCCCTTCCAGGCGAGCTTCATTTAAATATTTCATAGCACTCTGTCCACCTGTCTATCTTAGAGGGCAACTCGTAAGAACAGAAGCAAGCCAGACAAAGGCTTTTATTCTAGAAGCATCCAGAGAATGACAGTGTGGAAAGCTACAGAGGCCAGAGTTAACTGGGCGATCACTGCTGCACTGGTGTGCACTTCTCAGGAATATACAGTCGGAAGCTTGAGTTACAGAGCTAACATCTGTTCCTTCACTTAGCTTGCTAGGCCAGTGTGACATCACAGGGATCTCCCTCTCTGGAGGGAGACAGCGTGATACAGGAGCCCCGAGGTGTGGCTCACCGACTTAGAATCCCATGACTACAGCCGCTGTTAGGATACAGGACTCAGTGGGTCTAGAAATGGGACCGGGATATCAAGGGTGATTAACTTTACCATCTCTGACCAAGCCTAAGTTAGTGAAGCAAAGTTATACAGTGTACCATACAGTGTACCAGATACCTAGGACTGGGACAAGCCTGGAATAGCGATTCTCCAGTTCTGGGTTCACCCATTCACTCCTGGTAAACTCTCAAGTTTCATCCTAGATGTCACTGAGGGGCAGGTGGGGGGCGGGGCAAGTTGGATATCATTCGTGGTGCCAGTCAGCTTCCTGGCGTATGATAATTGTTGATGCATAGACGATGATAATGACCTGGGAAGGGATGACATCCTTCTGCCGTTTCTAGGCTGGAAAGCTTAGAGATGATGGCCAGGCCTGGTTTCTGAGTGTGCAGTGTGAGGTGGTTGGGGCTTAGCGTGTTCACTGTCCCCACATAGCACTTGGTGTGCACTGAGGGACAAGGCATGATCTGTGTTTGCTGAGAGCAAGCTGGTTTCCTTATCATTGCATTCCCCAAGGAACTGGATGATAACTTGAGCTGTATTTTTTTGTTTTGTTTTGTGTTTTGCATCTAGGATTTTGCAGAGCTCAAGGAATTGGGTCTGGCTTGTAAGGATTGACTGAAGGCCCTGAGACCTCTGTCTTTCATTCTTGCCCTGTTTTGGTACTAATAAGCTGTGATGATGGTCACGTGACTCTCCCATGCTTGTCTCCACAGGCCTCTCTGGAGTCCTCTTCATGGACCAGTGACCACAATGTCTATTTACAGTCAAGTCTGAGGTCAGACCACTGTGGAAGGAGCAACTTCTCAATAAAGAGCAATGCAGGTGGGTTGCTTTTAGGTTAAGGTGAATTTTTGTTGTTTGACAAGTTTTCATGAGTCTGTGTTTTATTTGAGCTATTCTACATGTCCCAGTGGATATGAGGTTGAGATTTTCGGATCAATGTCAGCAGACGTGCAGAGGTTTAAGGAGTTTAAGGAGGCCAGATTCAAGTAGGTAACCTCGGTTCAGGGGCCCACAGAGGCAGGAGGCTAAGAGTTTGGGTGAGTTGGGAGGGATTCAGTGATAGATAAGGGCAGAGATTTTCCTTATTGGTCAGGGATGGGAGAGAGAAAGTATGAGGGGAAAAGACAGGAGAGAGGGAGGGAGGGAGGGAGGAAGAGAGGGAGGGAGGGAGGGAGGGAGGGAGGGAGGGAGGGAGAGAGAGAGAGAGAGAGAGAGAGAGAGAGAGAGAGAGAGAGAGAGAGAGAACGGAAAAGAGAGAGCTAAAGTGAGAGAAAACATGTAAGGCAGATGCAGACACACAGAAGGAAGTCCAAATATCACGACATTCTAAATACCGTCTCTAAGGCATTCCTGGGTTCCAGCTTCCTCTAAAAGATGCCGTCCCTCTCCTCAGCGCCTTCCCACTTCCCTGTGAGCTCAGGAGTGTTGCCTCACTTCACAGCACAGCCATGAGATGACTAGGCTGTCTGCGAGGCTAAGAGCTACATCTTGGGTGAGAGAGAAGCACCCAATAGTCCATAACTCATTCACAGTCGTTAGACAAGTAGGGCCCGGGGCCCAAATTAAACCAATCCCAGACAGCTGTGGTGAATGAGTTGGGAAACTCGCTCTAGAGGGCTTCCATCTCGTTCATTCGGAGCTTCGGTTGTAGGGGTTCAATGAAATGGCTTCTCCTACGGCTGCATGTGTTTCTCCTTCACACACTCGCAGGCCACATTGATAGAGGTGTTTTGCAAACAAACACACAAATGAGTCATGTTTCAGGTTGATAACAAATAATTAATTAAAAAATTGATTCAATAAAGGATTCTTAAATTATGATGCCTCATGGAATTTTTGTTTCAAGACAGGGTTTTTCTGTCTAAGTGTCCTAACAGTCTTGGAACTCACTTTGTAGACCAGGCTAGCCTCAAAGTCCCAGAGATCCTCCTGCCTCTCCTTCCCGAGTGCTGGGATTAAAGGCGTGCACCACCATCTCGCAGCCAACCTGGCTCTCTTTACAGTACCTTGTTGGTGCAGCCTTTGGAGCATCCTGAATCACCCAGTAAAAGCACAGGTAATGCTTTAGACCTGAACCCCATCCTGGAAGAGAAGGAACCATTGTATCTGCATGCTGGTAGCTCCCCTGTCCCCAACCTCTTCCTTGAAGATTTTCAGTCAGGGGGCAGTGCTCGTCTGAAGAATGACCAGATAATGGTTCATAGTTTTCTTTTTTTACTGTAAGGAGGTGTCCTGTCTTTGGGCACACAACCTGTGGTCTTATCTGTATCAGGTAGGTATACTCGGTGACATATTGCCAAAGCACCCACATGCCAGGCAATACCTGGTAGGTATTGACACCCAGTGAACAGTCAGGAAACCTCTAGTCCACACTCATCCACCATGTCTGAATGGGCCAGCGCCTGACACAGGTGGTGTCTGAGCGAGCCTTGGCCTGTTTCTCTGCTTGGTGGTTTAATTTGGGGACTTCTGCTACACAGTCCAGTGTTGTATCGTAGTGCTTAGCACCGTGTGCCCTGAGCATGGCTCGTTCTTAGTAATGTTTGGTCTATGGGTTAATGCATGAGTGAAAAGCAAATTAGTCTATTGCCTCCCCTCCCAGACTGGGGAAGGAAGGCCAAGCTCACTTTGTTACACGTCTGTCTTCAGTTCCTCAAGTGATCCTCGTGACGTCCTCATACATTTCTTTCATTTATTTGTTTTTGAAAGATATGGCATAGTGAGTTATAGTGAAGTGGTAGATTAAGAGGGGATGGGGGTGTCACCGGGAAAAAGAGAAGCGAGTGGGGAGGAAGGAGAAGGAGAAAGAGCGGCAGGAGGGAAGACACTGGTTAGAGGAGGGGAGAGGAGTGGCAGGAGGAGGAAGAGGAGAAAAAGGAGAAAAATGGAGAAAAGTCACTTCCCTTGTACAGGAGCATGGTCTGTGAGATAGGCCAAGTTAGCAGAGCGCATTCTGGGTAAAGACACAATGGTATGACAGGAGAGGGGGTTGGGCTGTCGATAAAACTCCCGCCTTCTTGTGGATGTGGTGGCCAGGCTGCCCTGAGTCAGTTGAAATGCGCAATGTGCAGGATAAGGCACTGTTTACAAGTTCTCAGCTAGCTTCCTTCCCCCAGGATGGGTGAACAACTTTTACAAGGCTGTTCCTGCCTTCCCTGGGAGCAACAGGGCTGCGTGCAAGAAAAGAACGTGACGGCAGTGGACTGACGGCTCCAACCGCACCCCATCTGCAGAAGGCTCATCAAAGTCTTTGAGTCTCCCCTTACCAAAAATTCTCCCAGAAACTAATATTACAGAAAATTTTGTCCACCATTTAGATCTGGCATAGACTCCTGTATTTTTTAGCGGTGCACCTGGTCCATGGGTCAGGTAGGCATTTACCTCTATTTTAATTTTCATGATGGAAAATACTATTTACACAGTTTCACCTTGGTCTGAAGGAGATGTTACACACATCAGTATTTAGGATTGCCTTAATCTTCCACAGAGTTCACAGAGTGATGTGCAAATGAACTTTGGCCTTTGGATTTCAGCCACTTTTCTTTTTCTTAAGGTATAAAAGCCCAACCCATTGTTAAAATCACTACTGCTCCGTATTCCTCTCCCTAATGTGTTTTGAGAGGGCCTGTTCTTAAATGAGAAGTTACAGGTGCTGTTCCGATGGAAACAAACTAGTGTTGATTGCTGCTCAGCCAGCTGGAAAGGAGGCCACCTCGGGAAGGATGCGAGCTAATGAAAAAATGGGCTTAATCTGGGAGTGTGATGGGCTTCCTGCCAGCGGCTGCCGTGAGTGTCCTGAGATCAGAGCAGAGCAAGGAGAGGCAGACTGAGAAAAAGTGACTTGTGTCCTAAAGATTAACCTGAAAACGTGTTATCAAATGCAAAAGACACGGAATGGAGTTATGGCTTGGAGGAGGTTTGTGGGGTACTATTCCCTCTGCAGGCAGTGTGGATACCTGGTACCCAATGCCAACAGCTCACTCTTCCAGTGGTGGCTCGATTGTTTCTTGACCCATCATGCTGACTGATGGATAACCAGGACAGAGCTGAGACTCCTGGCCCCTGAGGGCCCAAGTGGTACCTCCTGCCCAGGGTCTTTATTTTCCAGTGACCTTTAGTCCTGGGAAATGATATGGATGAAGCTATTTGGTGCCCCAGAAAGCCAATAGCCAATTCTCTCTCTCTCTCTCTCTCTCTCTCTCTCTCTCTCTCTCTCTCTCTCTCTCTCTCTCTCTCCTTTGTTCACACCTGTTTTGTTCTTCTTTTTAGTTTAGCCAGGCCTAAACACTAACGCTAGTGTTACATTGCCTTTAGCCCATTGGCTTTCCAGTGGGTTGTCAAATACTCCCTGTGTTCTGTGGAGTCAGGTGTGGGCTTCCGGTCTCCCTGTCTACCTTTCCAGCCATGATGGAATATGTGGAGTCTGTGCCCTCCCATTCAGTAGAATGCTTGGTCCACACCCTACTTGAACACATCTCATTGTTTTGGTGATACTGCTGGGAGCTTAGACTCTGTGTGTTGAGGATGGTCCCGGGAAACTCTAGCTGGCATCCCAGAGTTTGTCTGAGATAACCTTAGTTCCACCAACAGGTGAGTAAGTGGATGAATGAATGAACTTAGAGCTGGTACCCTTTTGGTAATGATCTATCTATCATCCATTCCTAGTTCTGAATCCCACTTGCCCCTGGAATTCTGGCTTTACTTCAGGGACTCCACATAGGCATGGGGCTGCTGTAAAGAATGGGCCCTGCTGCAAGGTTTTTCCACCTTGTGTACTAGGTAGCCATGTGGACCATCAACTATCGTGGAGATCATGGGCTGTGCCACGTGGCCTTTATTCTACTGGACCATATTGTTTTATATGCTTATGTGGCTCCAAGTTGTGAAGCGCAATCAGTGAGAAGAAACCCAAGTGGAGAAAGAAGGACAATGACACTAGCTCTTAGACCAGGTGTGCAGCACGCCTCCCCTGACGCTGGCTCTTAGACCAGGTGTGCATCACACCTCCCCTGACGCTGGCTGTTAGACCAGGTGTGCACCACACCTCCCCTGACGCTGGCTGTTAGACCAGGTGTGCCCCACACCTCCCCTGACGCTGGCTCTTAGACCAGGTGTGCACCACACCTCCCCTGACGCTGGCTCTTAGACCAGGTGTGCCCCACGCCTCCCCTGACACTGGCTCTTAGACTGTGTATTCACCACACCTCCCCTGACACTGGCTCTTAGACCAGGTGTGCACCACACCTCCCCTGACGCTGGCTCTTAGACCAGGTGTGCACCACGCCTCCCCTGACGCTGGCTCTTAGACTGTGTATGCACCACACCTCCCCTGACGCTGGCTCTTAGACCAGGTGTGCACCACACCTCCCCTGACACTGGCTCTTAGACCAGGTGTGCACCACACCTCCCCTGACGCTGGCTCTTAGACCAGGTGTGCACCATGCCTCCCCTGACGCTGGCTCTTAGACTGTGTATGCACCACACCTCCCCTGACGCTGGCTCTTAGACCAGGTGTGCACCACGCCTCCCCTGACGCTGGCTCTTAGACCAGGTGTGCACCACACCTCCCCTGACGCTGGCTCTTAGACCAGGTGTGCACCACACCTCCCCTGACGCTGGCTCTTAGACCAGGTGTGCACCACACCTCCCCTGACGCTGGCTCTTAGACCAGGTGTGCACCACACCTCCCCTGACGCTGGCTCTTAGACCAGGTGTGCCCCACACCTCCCCTGACGCTGGCTCTTAGACCAGGTGTGCACCACACCTCCCCTGACGCTGGCTCTTAGACCAGGTGTGCACCACACCTCCCCTGACGCTGGCTCTTAGACCAGGTGTGCACCACACCTCCCCTGACGCTGGCTGTTAGACCAGGTGTGCCCCACACCTCCCCTGACGCTGGCTCTTAGACCAGGTGTGCACCACACCTCCCCTGACGCTGGCTCTTAGACCAGGTGTGCACCACACCTCCCCTGATGCTGGCTCTTAGACCAGGTGTGAACCACACCTCCCCTGACGCTGGCTCTTAGACCAGGTGTGCACCACACCTCCCTGACGCTGGCTCTTAGACCAGGTGTGCACCACACCTCCCCTGACGCTGGCTCTTAGACCAGGTGTGCACCACACCTCCCCTGACGCTGGCTCTTAGACCAGGTGTGCACCACACCTCCCCTGACGCTGGCTCTTAGACCAGGTGTGCACCACACCTCCCCTGATGCTGGCTCTTAGACCAGGTGTGCACCACACCGCCCTGACGCTGGCTCTTAGACCAGGTGTGCCCCACACCTCCCCTGACGCTGGCTCTTAGACTGTGTATTCACCACACCTCCCCTGACGCTGGCTGTTAGACCAGGTGTGCCCCACACCTCCCCTGACGCTGGCTCTTAGACCAGGTGTGCCCCACACCTCCCCTGACGCTGGCTCTTAGACCAGGTGTCCCCACACCTCCCCTGACGCTGGCTCTTAGACCAGGTGTGCCCCACACCTCCCCTGACGCTGGCTCTTAGACCAGGTGTGCACCACGCCTCCCCTGACGCTGGCTCTTAGACCAGGTGTGAACCATGCCCCCCCCTGACGCTGGCTCTTAGACCAGGTGTGCCCCACACCTCCCCTGACGCTGGCTCTTAGACCAGGTGTGCACCACACCTCCCCTGACGCTGGCTCTTAGACCAGGTGTGCAGCACGCCTCCCCTGACGCTGGCTCTTAGACCAGGTGTGCCCCACACCTCCCCTGACGCTGGCTCTTAGACCAGGTGTGCACCACACCTCCCCTGACGCTGGCTCTTAGACCAGGTGTGCACCACACCTCCCTGACGCTGGCTCTTAGACTGTGTATGCACCACACCTCCCCTGACGCTGGCTCTTAGACCAGGTGTGCACCACACCTCCCTGACGCTGGCTCTTAGACTGTGTATGCACCACACCTCCCCTGACGCTGGCTCTTAGACCAGGTGTGCACCACACCTCCCTGACGCTGGCTCTTAGACTGTGTATGCACCACACCTCCCCTGACGCTGGCGCTTAGACCAGGTGTGCACCACACCTCCCTGACACTGGCTCTTAGACCAGGTGTGCACCACACCTCCCCTGACACTGGCTCTTAGACCAGGTGTGCAGCACGCCTCCCCTGACGCTGGCTCTTAGACCAGGTGTGCAGCACGCCTCCCCTGACACTGGCTCTTAGACCAGGTGTGCAGCACGCCTCCCCTGACGCTGGTTCTTAGACCAGGTGTGCACCACACCTCCCCTGACGCTGGCTCTTAGACCAGGTGTGCACCACACCTCCCCTGACGCTGGCTCTTAGACCAGGTGTGCACCACACCTCCCCTGACGCTGGCTCTTAGACCAGGTGTGCACCACGCCTCCCCTGACGCTGGCTCTTAGACCAGGTGTGCAGCACGCCTCCCCTGACACTGGCTCTTAGACCAGGTGTGCACCACACCTCCCCTGACGCTGGCTCTTAGACTGTGTATGCCCCACCCCTCCACCACGCCTCCCCTTTCAGTTTTCCCTTTAAATTCAGCCAATGTGAGTTTATTACACATGAAATCAAATAGCCAACCCCCCTGGCTTGTGCCACTCTCTGGAAACTCCCTCTCTGCTAGGACGTGGTGGGTCTGCCACCATGTCTGGTAGTCTTGGGGTGCTGCTCTCCTGGCAGCTTGGTAGCTGTGCCCGGTAAGAGAGCTGTGTGATGACGACATTTCCAACAGGGAGCAGAGTGACAGACCCAAGCTCATTTTCACTTTTGACCGAAACAGGACTCATTCCCAGATTTTCAGATGTGAAAAGCTTGCGCACTAATTAGCACCGTCCCTTGCCCTCGGCATCAATTTTGAAAGTCACCAGTTCAAACCGCACACCCAGAAACTTGGCAGCATCATCCAAAAGAAATCCAAACAGATTTCAAATTAATCAGCTTAGGAATCCAATTTGCTAGCTATAATAAGACCTTATATTTACATGACACTTTTTTCACATTATCATTCTTACAGCTAATAATGCCGGAATAAATATTGATTAAATATTGTTCGCTATACAACAAAGACGGGGCTGCTGCCCTGTGGATTGGAATACTTCAGGCTCACCATTGTTTCCACTCGCAGGGCCTCTCTTGAGGGCTCATGCTTTTCCACCCACTGGCTAACTTTGCTAACCCCCAAGACCACAATGTAGATGAGTTACCTCCCCACCCCACAGAAGTCTTCTGTGCTGATGTCTGGCTTACATCTGTGGTGCTCGTGAGAGATGACGGGATCGTGCGGGCTCTACCTTCATCAATGCCTTAATCCCTGATAGGTTTGTGGGCAGATGAGCTTATAGGGAAGTGGTAGGGTGTAGGAGTTCTGGAGGCGTGTCCTGGAATGATCCACTTTTCTTTGCCGACCCTCTCTGCTTGCTGGTCAACACGATATGAGTGAAGTCGCTCTGCCTTGTTCCAGGACCTCCATGTGCTCTGCCTCATCCCAGTCCAAAAACAGCAGAACCCGTCACCTCTAGATTGAAGTCCCTGAAACTCTGAGCCAAACTGAGCCCGTCCTCCACAGTTGTTTCCTCACAGTGGCCAGAAGCCGACAAACAGCATTGCTAACACAAGGCTTCCTCCCTTTGGCTTTCATCCCTAGCGCTGTCCGACTGAATTCTTTCTCAGTCAGGAGGGTCTGGGAAGCGCCTTACCCTCCCTGGGCAGGTAAGAAGGTACTCTACAAAGACCACAAGGGTTTCTGCTCCTGTCTTTAGTGTAACTGCTGGATTGAATCTCAGGGCTTCAGCCTCTATGGCTGACCCCACCAGAGTGCCTTTCTCCCTGCTTAGGCATCTGTGCATTGCATGTGAACCTTCTGGCTTGCTCCACCTGTGAGAAAAACTGGGTCTGCCTTTCTTTGTTGTTAGTGCCCACGCCTTTAGGGTCCTGCTCTCTGTACACAGAAGCCTTCAGCCTTCAGCACAGGGGTCTATGTGTGTGTGGGGTGTGGCTCCCGGGATCCTGCTTCAGTCCAGGCCAGCTCTCCGTTCCATTATCCCTTCTCAGTGTATCTTCCCCTGGCTTCCAAAATGGAACCAAAAGAACAGTGTGTATCCATTAGATGCAGTTTGACTTCCAAACGACCTTGCAGCAAACCTGCTGGGGGCTGGCTTTTGGCCATTGCCCCTTTCCAAATGGTGCCTAAGTCACGGGATCTACTTTCTTCTCACTTTGTTTCTGACAGGCACACATGCCCTTATTTTTCACTGGGTTATTGATCGGCGTGAATGTTTTTGTGTGCACATGATTTAATAGGCTTTGAAGCTAGTGCTGGATTTCCTGAGCACCATTGACCTAACTTTGCGGAGAGCCCTTTACTTCCTCTAGAGCCATCACAGGCGACAAGGCCTATAGTGTTTTTGTCTGAGAGTTAGGTGTGAGCCCAGGGCCGCAAAGAGGACCTCCGGGAGAGGAAGAAGGAACAATGTCCTTCACCACCCAGAGACTGCTGGGGTCACTCCAACTCTCTCTGGGGGTACTGTTGGGCAGCTTGGTGGTTCTGGAAGCAGGCTCTTCAGCCTTGCCTAGTGTACATCTCCTGGCTTTGCACGTCATGTGTTCCTGGAGCCGTTTGCCGTCTGGGACTCCTCTCATTATTCCACAGAACCCACTGTCAGTCAACAGCCATCAATCACAGAAAACTCATGCGTTCCTTGGATCTGTCAGGGAATCAAAAGACTGTTAGGGTTGTTATGATTACCCATTCATGAGCCATTTTGACTGGAAACTTCACAGGCCTTCCTGTTGCTTCAAAGAGGGGGGGGTGCTTTTGAATCAATCATTGAAACAATATGTCAGCAAGGAAGGCCTATTTCTTGCTACAAGAGAACTCTGGTTCCTGGCCTTTGGCTTTGGCTAGCATGTCTTGCCATATCCACAGATGGGCTTTGTATCAGCATATGGCTGACTTAGTTTTGGAGGTGGAAGATCTTCAGTGGGGCCTTAATCTCACTTGACTAGAGAATGCTTTTCGGGAACTAAGGCAGGTATTGCTATGCTATTGTCCACACATCTAAGAGAGGAAGATGTCCGGAGAGAAGGGTGGAGAAGGGAGTGCTGGGGTCATTCCCTTACAAGAAAGAGCAAAGGTCCTGATTATTCAGGTAGATGTTTCAGTGGTTGAGTGGCAGATGACCCACTCTCAGAAGCATGCCCCATAATGTGCCTTTCTTTCATCAGGCAGGTTGTCACCGAGTGCCACTGCTCAGTTTGGCACCCAGAACTATCTGAGGCAGGAAGGGCATCATCCCTTCCTCCACCTCCCTGCTGGTCTCAATGTGTTTGGCTATCTCCAGGCAGCACTGATAAATTGACTTTTCTCTAGCTCACCATTGCTTTGCGTGTTGCCCTCTCTTGCCTTCGCAACAAGCAGACTCGGACATTCTTTCAGGAGACAATGTCAGCCAGTCAACCTGGAACGGCCACACAGAGCCCTTCTGACATCCAGGGTGACAAATGTTGGGAGGTTGGAGGACCTGGCTGGCACTGTGTGTGGCCCAGTTCTGTCCTGCTGCCGCTGATGGTTCACAGGCAAAGTGGCCAAGCACACAGAAGGAGCGATGAGATGTCAGAGCCCCGGAAACATGTCCATTTCTCAACGACACGCCTAACTGGCAGCTGACTCATCCAGCTCTCCTCACAGAGGGGAGCACAGCAGAGGAGGAAAAACAAGAAAAATAAACACAAGATCATCAGCCAACCAACTGTCAAGGTACTGCCTACAGAAGAGCCATAGGAGTCATGGAGGCTAGAAAACATATCTGGGAAAATGGGAGCACCACCGGTGCCAATTAAAAAAATATCAGAAGCCACTTGGGAATTTGACCTCATACGATCTTTAAGACCTTCTGGAGGTGGGACACTGCCCTTGGCCTGTGATTTCTAACAACTCCAGATGATTGCACATCCCGCAGCATCAAAGGTGTTCAACCTCACAGAGCGGCTGCGTGTGATCCGTGTCTTTTCTTTAATTACACGTGACGATTGAGGATAATGAAGAACCTGATGTTGACAGGTGTGCCGGGCTCTTCTCGACTGCCTCAAGATCACTCAGCAAGGGTGGGAGGTAGAGTCTGTGCCCTCCCTGGGGTGGCACCCTCCCATCCTCGTCCCTGTGGATTGCTCTGATTACTGCAGCCACCGCTAGCTGAGTGTCTTCCACACCTGCAGCTTGGCAAAGGGCCATGTGCCAGTGAAGACTCTAGCCCTCTATGGGCAATGACTCTTGGCGGGGGAGGGGCCGCCAAGGGCACAGAAGTCACTGTGTCTTTCGCTGTCACATGATCTACCTGAGATGCTGTTGTTTTATGTCAGCCAGACATGCAACCTGAGACACTTGTGTGTATCTTAAATTAAGACAAAGGAGGAGGAAGAAGAGGAGGAGGAGGAGGAGGAAGAAGAGAAGCTGCTGTAGGCCCGATGACAGAGGACAACCTTGGCTGTCATTTCTCAGGTGCAGTCCATCTTGTTTCCTGAAAGAAGATTTTTCTCTGGTCTAGAGCTTGACCAAGCAGGCGAGGCTGGCTGACCAGGAGGCCATGCAGATCTGTCCATTTCTGCCTTCTCGTCATGCTAAGATTACACGTATGTACTACCACAGCTGGCCTTTGAAATGTGGATTCTGGGGGACAAACTTGGTCAAGTCCTCATGCTTGTCAGGCAAGCATCTTTCTTACTCACTGAGCGACCTCCCGTTTCAGAAAGAGAATTCTGGTTTGTGGACCATCAAGCTGCCTTCCATTCAGGCCGCGACTCATTCATAAAGTGAGGGCAGGATCGGGCCTGGAAGGAGGGCCAAGCACTGGGCTCACCCTTACCCCTGGAGCTTTGTGTTTCTACCTGTCAACAGGGGCTTTGAGGAAGCAACCATTTCAACTGCCTGCTAGGAGGGGGACACCTCGGCGACAGAAAGGAAACGCTTAGGTTCTAAAGGCGCCATAGTAAAATAAGAAGAAACCCAGCCGCTGACTGAGTGTGACTTACGGTGGGGTGGTTCTGTGTGAGACTTCTCCAGCATTGTAAACACAAATCTGGAGCAGAAAGCTTTCCCCTGGATTTACACTGTTTCTAAACGCAGAACTATGCCAAGCTCTAAAGATGCCAGCCATGTACACTTGATGCAAAATCACGGCGAGGTACCCATCACCACCTTTGCTCATTCAAGGACAGCTTCAGATAGCACTGGAGTATTTTTCCTCATTTTAAGAACATTTAGGAATGACTTGGGTCTTAGGCAACCAAGCCTGGAAATGGATGTTGGTCTCACAATGCACACGGGTCTAATTGCTATGTGCGATCGCCCATTTAGATCCAATTGTAGAAATGTCATGTTTACCCATGGTAAAGGAACAATGATGTCATTAGAGTGTGCCAAGCAATTTGTCTCGATGATTTTAGCAATGGTTAGTGTGTTCCTCTCTCTCACAGCCTTGAAGGCAGGAATCCGGCTGACTATCTCTTCTCATTTTGCTTTTGTCTTTGGAGTATTCCTGTCCAGCCAATTAATTCATCAGCCACCATTTTTGGGGATTTTGTGTGTTGAAAAGCTTATTATTTCAGAGGAAGTACACTGAACAAGGGAAAAAAACCCAATTATTATAATTAGCTAGCTGAGATGGAGAGAGGCCTCCTATCTTCCACTGCATACAATCTGGAGACGCTACTTCACAGAAGAACTATGAAGAGAAGATATTTATTTGCTTATTTATTTGTTAGGTCCTCACTGTATCCCAGGTGAGCCTAGAACTCTCAATGTAGTCCACATTGGATGGAAACTCATGGCAGGCTCTGTGCGTCGTCCTCCTTAGAGCTGGAAGTACAGATGGGAGTCACCATGCCTGACCTAAGAGATTACTTCTCCTAATGACTCTGAGGACCGTGAGTCAGGTATCAAAGACAGAGATTAGATTTTGCTTTCAGCTAAGGTGGCATTCCGAGTGCTGTAACTGTGTGTTAGGAACCCTAGGGGAACCTCTTCACCTGTGTCAGCCTCTGAAAGGAGCTGTTTGGGTCCGTTTGGTCAGGCAGACTGTGGGAACTTCTCTTCATTGTCTTTCACGGTAGTTCTAGCTGGGTTCTCCTCTGCCGCAGAAGGACAGAGGTGCATTGGGAGCTGCACTCCCTCTCCAGCATCCAGCAGGCTCTCAAATCTGTTGGCGAATGCCGCTAAGACAGAACGCATGAATCTCTCAACAGCCCCAGAGAATTCCTGTTGGGTCAACTTAAGATTTTCTGCTCTTTCTGCTCTTGAGTAATCATTGTAGGTCAAGTGCAGATGATGTTTCTAATTATCCCAAGGTGAGGAGAGCCAAACCGTGTCAACTCAGGAGAGAGCATTGGTTTCAAACATCCACTTTTGCTCCCAAGAAAGACAATCTGGAGCCTGGGGTTGTGTTCCAAGCAAACTCCAGGTTGGTGCCAGGGTTGATGGTATGAACACTCTCTTGATAGCAAGATGCCTATGGAGACACAGTGTCTTAGTTTGTTTTCTGTTTCTATGATAAATATACTGATACCAGCAACTGAATGACCAAAACGTTGATTTGGGTTCACTGTTGAAGGTACAGTCTGTCACCGTGAAAAAGTCAAGGACAAAGGAGCTTGAAACAGTTGATCACATCGAATCTATGTCAAAAAAAGCAACAGATGAATGCATACATGCTTTTCTCTACACATGCAGTCTAGGATCAACAAGCCTAGGGAACGGCACCACCCACAATGACTGGGTCTTCCCACATTTGTTGATGTAGTGAAGAAAACCCCTCAGAGACACTCTCAGAAGCCCTACTCTATGGCGAGTCTAGACTGACAACTAAAGCCAACTAACCGTCACAATGGATTTACAAACTTCATCCTTCAACTTTGAAGGAAGTGACTGGCATCAGAGGGCTGCCCTGGAGTGGGTGAGACTCATCCCTAAGAGCTTGTTTGCTTGCTTTCCACAGCGTTCCACTTCAGAGTATTAAGTTAAGAAGACCGAATTTGAATGCCTGAGGATAGCTTTTTAAAAATCTCATAAACCTCTTCTTAAAAATAAATACTATTTATATTACTAATTTGCATAGGAAACCTGCTTTGCATAGCTAATATTGCTATAAATTTTAACAGCAAGAAAATCCTTCAAAAATTATCTCTTAAAGATACCATTTGCTAGCAAGTGATGTTTAGTGTCAGCTTTGAGTATTTGTGTCTCAGTCAATGACAGGCAGACCCTGCCACAGACAGCACCTACTGCCACTGGGGCAGAGTTTGTCCTAGCAACAATCCTGAAAAAGAGATACTAACCAGCTCCCAGAACTACCCCCTTCCCCTGCAAGCTGGAATGTGCTGAAAAAGAGTGTATTCTGTTTGTGAATAACAAAAAGACAGAATGTTTTCTTCCTAAGATGAGGAGCTTCTGTCTTTTCCAAGGATTTTTTTTTAAAGCTGAAATAGCTCATGATTTTGCATTTACATTTTAAATGATGTATTTGTATTCAAATTCAAAGCGGGTGAGTGGGGGGAACTCAAATACTTGTTTGGAATGACTTTATCCTCCTATCTGCTACCAGAATGGTTTGAAACAAGGCATCAGCTCAAGTAGCTTTGATCTACTTTATTTTTGCTGTATATGAAACTGCTAAGTAAGCTTTAGCTAGGGAATGACACTAGAGACTTTAGCTGGACAGAGAGCCACGATCACCTTTCTATCCAACTTCTAAAGGCATTCACTTCATCTGGAAAGGACAGAGACACACCTATATCAGAGGAAACAAATGGATTGTTTTCTTAGCCTTCTGTTTTCTTTGGACACTAATACGAGTTGTCAGAGCCCGGGTCATTGCATCAGCCACTGGACTACACAAATGAAAACAGTGTCTATGCAGATTGAGTGACTCCCTTACTGTGTGTGCTAAGAATTCTCTTTCATAGTTCAATGCTTCCTCAAGAATTTGCCCAAGCTCTGTCCACAGGGGAACTGTCGGGCATGGAGAGACACATTCAGTAGGGATTTATTGTTCATTGTAAGCCAAGAACTGCATCCTACAATCTGTGTTATCAACTCTTGTGGCCATAACAATTTTGAAGGTTAAAGGTCAGTTGTCTCTGTAGATTGTCTTTCAGTTTGAGTTGATCTGATTTTTCTTCATAATGGCACGTTCACCTGGGCTGAAGCACGGGCCTGGGCTCTCATGGAGTCTCTTGGGTGCCACAGGACAAAGTTTGCACAGCTGGTGTCTCCTTTGCCTAAGCCCTCATGAAAAGCTCCCCTGTCTCCCACCTGCTGCTTCTACTTGTCCCTGATATCCTAGATGGTTCTGCTACTGCCATTGCTGGATGCTGGTCCCTACACCCTCTGAGCAGCCTAATAGAATTGTCTGCAAGTAAGGGAAAAGGAGAAGGGTTGAAGAGAGAAAAGGAAAGGGAGGGAACTTGATATTTTCAGAATATCCAACTTCAGTATTGCCTGCTTCCCTACTCACTCCAGGCGGGTGGAAATAGCTTATTTTATGCTGTTGTTATTGCTGCTGACCATGAAAAAAAATTACCTGTCTTCTGACAGGGTGCTGAAATATTTAAATTCTAAAAGGAACATCTGAAAGGCAGGTACCTGGTGATGGGCACAGCTAGTTTATGTGTGGGTCTGTGCCCAGGAGTGCCCATGCGTGCCTTGAAAAAAATGAAAGCAGCAGGTGTTTAGACTCTACAGCATAGCTCTTCACAGAGCATGTGTCTTTCAATACAGATTAAACATACAATGGGAAGCCTGGCCTCTTCGAGTAACCAAAGATTTCTACTTTATGGTTTTTATAGATGTGGCTTGGTAGAGACAAGAAGAAGCGTGTAATGATTAAGGTGGATGCCGCCCAGGAGCTTTCTGCTGCATGGATTTAAAAGGGTGGCTGAGTTCTTTCTCTGCAGCTAGTCCTGATGTGCACAGCCTGAGTGGAACTCGGATGCCTTCCTGCTTATAGGAAAAAGACCTCAAGGAGCCTCAAGTGATAGAAGGATTGATTGCATAATTTAAGGCGAACAGGGCCCAGGCCAAAGCCAGGAGGATGGTTAGTGTGTGGTTTGCTATGGTGCTTGTAAGATGACTGTCCTAAAAGGCCAGTCGTGAAAGACGACTCCACTCCAGAGGCCTTTACAGCTCTGATGCACTCTCATTGTTTCATTCCTCAGTACTTGGGCTAAGCAGGATATGTGGCAGCCTTCACTCTTGACAGTTCATAAATATCTGATTCTCAAGTAATAGGCAACTGAGTTGGAGCAAAAGACACAGCGGATGTTTACTGGCTACACCAGAGAGTAGAGATGACCATAGTGCCCAGCGTGCATATCTCCTACCTGGGGCCTCAGTCTGGATCCATACATGGAAAGGTTGGATGAAACCATCCCAAGGGCTTGTGTAGCTTTGATCACCTAGGATTTAAAGTGCTGATGTGGATTAGTGTGGATTGGAGTTCAACTTGTGCCTCTAAGGAGGAGGGATTTTGTAGAGGAAAGACAGTCACCTTGAGGGTGGAGAGAGCGATGGTGAAGTCATATACTTAGCAACTATGTGTGATGGCTGACAGGCCATTGGCATGTTTCCTGAAGGACGACTAGGTGCCAGGGCCATCATTTTCTTCTTTTATAGCAACACCCTGTTTGCATCCCTTCAGACACTTCCTGACCAGGAAGAGGGGTACAATGAAAGGCTAGTCTGAAGGTTGAAGGTGATGTAGAATTTCCCTCTGTATGCTGTGATTACTATTGATTAATAAAGAAACTACTTTGGACCTATAGCAAGGCAGAACAGAGGTAGGTGGAGAAAACTAAACTGAATGCTGGGAGAAAGGAGGAAGAGTTAGGGAGAAGCCATGTAGCCCCACTGGAAACAGATGCTGGAACTTTACCCAGTAAGCCACAGCCTTGCGGTGATACACATATTACTGGAAATGAGTTAAATTAAGATGTAAGCGCTACCCAATAAGAAGCTAGAGCTAATGGGCCAAGCAGTGATTTAATTAATACAGTTTCTACGTGGTTATTTTGAGGCTGAGCAGCCAAGAACAAACAAGCCTAATACAACATGAAGGAAGCAGTGTGTGAGCAGGTCAAGGGTCATCCCCACTGTAGTTGTATCATTTTGGGCTTCACTGTCCCCAGAGACATTTCTTTACCTTCCCTGTTTAGTACTCAAAAGTTTCTGTACCTCCTCTATACCAACAAGCTTTTATCATATTCAGAAACCAATGGATTGTCCAACTATGCAGGGTGGGGGGAATCAATGTGTGTGTGTGTGTGTGTATATGTGTGTGTGTGTTATATCACTGTAGGGTTAAGAGTGAAGCTCTTTGTCTAGAGAGCTGGCCTCACTCTGGTAGACTTATGCAAACAGGAGAAGTGTTGTAGGTCCTGAAGGAGATCGCGATGATATCTAATTTCTTTCCTTGACTAGCAAGGCAGTCGGGCATTATATTGTGTAAGATGTAGGAAACGCTAAAGAATCACCCAAGTGTCCAGATTTGAAACTCCCAAGGAGCCCCACAACCCACATAGGCACATGATTCTACATCTCCTGAGAGCTCATCTTCCTGGACTCTCTGTTCATGAAAAGAAAACCATGTCCAAGGACATACAGGGCTGCAGACATGAGATGGACTGTCAAAACTTGACACACACTTGGCCACACCTTGCCATTACTTGTATTTATAATGGCAAGGGCCACATTTGAAAAATAATTCTGAGTATATTGTAGAAACAAACCTTTTCTACACGAGGTATTCAAAAGGTGAACTCTGGGAAGGTCAGTTGCAACCTTCATTTTAAATTTTGCATGCCCCCATCACCTGCCCCAAGGTGCTGTTTTCATGGAGTCTGCTGCTTCTTTGATCTGAAGATTAGTCTGTATTTTTATCTTGACATTGTCCTCCAAGTCGGTTTTCTGGAACAATCATTTAGAAAAATTTGATTTACTACTTCATAGAGAAATACAGCTTGTAAATGAGGCAAATAAGAGATAATTTAGGACGTAGTTGATCTGCATATAAACTAAAAGAAAGAATGCTGAATCAAAATGTCATGCTGTCACAGTTTGCTATTAAACCCAAATCAAGTGTTTCTCAAAGAGAGGTGGTCAACTGTCTTGGGCTTCCATCGGGCCTGTTGAATTTCTCTGGGTTCTCAAATTGTGTCCACCTCAGAGTCCTTCACACTAGAAGGGATTGTTCCCCTGTTTCTTGGGCTCAAATACATTGATCCCTTTGCTGTCAGTGACCCTATTTGCAGGCCCATTATTTCAAAGATCCATTACTATTAACATTAACTAATAGTTAATTACAACAGAATTCCTATGGAAGTGCATAAGAGAGTCATATGAATGTCAAATGAGTACATTAATGATAGGCGCCATCACAGTGTCTAGAGAATGATTTTATAATGATGGGGGATAATATATAATAACAGGGACTGATCCTGCTTCTGTGCATTCATCACAGATTTTAAACCACTCTTGGCTTCCAGAACTAGGAGAGGCCTGAGAACTCGTCCTTGGAGCTTTCTGAGGTGCTAATACGCTCTCAGTCAAAATCAAGACAGTGCTGGTCATCACTGTGTTCAGCTTTCAACAATGAAGTTACTTGATTTCCCCTAGGGTCCCAGAAATACTGGAGAATTGTTTTAGGTGAATTGAAGCAATTAACTCATCTATTCAAATATCCTGTAGACATGTATCAGCCATACATGAAGACAGTGACACAGTGCTATGAACAAGGGACACAGGGAAGATAGGAACCCTTAACAATGAGAACAAAAAAATGCAACAAGATGATTAAAACGATTGGCTTCCTAGACAAAATAAAAAAAATGCCACCTTTTGGGAGCTATCATGCTTCTAGGGCTTTGTGGGTTAGGGTCATAGAAAGACATTCTATCTGTACTATAGTGCCTGAGTGATATAAGAACATGCTGACTATGGGACTGCAGAACGGTCATTTCAGTTCATGGGAGAAGCAGAGAAAAATTTGAAGGGTGAAAATTATGCTTCATATTTGGATAAAGAAATGCAAGATGTTGGGCCAAAATTATCTCAGGACCTGTACCTTGAGGCCTGTAGGACAGAGAAAAGCCTGGCTCAAGTTTGAGGAAACTGAGTGAGGACGAGACAGCAAAACCCAGGTAGATGTCTCTCCAGCCAGAGGGAGGGCTTGGCTGCCTCTCATTGGCTGGAGGTACCCCCACATCACACGATGTCACTTAAGCTATATAAGCTGACGCTCACAGCTTATATGGAACCAAAGGCCATATATAAGTGAAACCTAAAGTATTTACTATGACATACAGAGATCATGAGTGTCCTTTTGTCTGAAATTGTGTGTGAAACATCAATATACAAATCTAAGAAAGTCTGAGGCTCACACCAAGATAACATTGAAGAAAATTATAGTTTATCACATAATATTCAAACTTCTGAAATATAGGGTAGAAGGGAACTATAGAAAGCAGACGGAGGAAAATGAGGATTATACCCAGGAACCTAATACACTGAAATATACGTGTGCACACACCCATTTCACAGACGTCGAACACATGCACCAATGATTAAATGATTAAAATGAGTCTGACATGCAGCTGGCTACAATGGTTTTATTTTTCTATCTATATATTCTTTGATTAAGTAGTTATCTACTTATAGACTACCATGCAGTGAGCAAAAATAGCAAAGAGAAATATAAAAAGACTTGGAAAGTATTATGAGAACAACATGAACAACAAAACAATGTATGTCCGTTTCATAGTAACTTCTCATATCTACATGTTAATATCAGTCAATTCTGGATGTGAAGATTATAAGTAATGTTTGTTCTCATCTTTGGGGTCTCTGTATACTGAGATCTTTGTAAATATGAATTGCATTTATAGTTAGACAACTAAAATTGGAAGAAGAAATTGGTAAAGCCTGTAATCTAAGGCATTAGTAGTAGAGATAAAGAGGAGTGGGGTGGTTATGGCACACCCCCAATGTGTGTATGGAGCAGAAATGCCTGTGATGGACTGGTCAAGAGCAGGGCGTGTCCGTAGGTGATGCCCATTCAGAAGTATATATCCAGAGCGACATCAATGGGTCCCTGTGGTTTTCTCTGGAAACACAAGCACCCAGGCCCAGAGCAGAGAAGGCAGAATACTCATGCACAAATAATAAGTAAAGAAACAAACAAATAAAAGGAAGTGTGAAAAAGGAATTAAATAACAAGATACATGTTGAGAAAGTGGTGTGAATTTGGGTGGACAGGGAGATGGGGAAGGTCTGGGAGGAGTTGGGGGTGGGGAACTGTAATCAGGAAAAGGGATGACCCGAACTTCTCCTTTCCTTCTATAACCCAGTATCAGAGTAGGGGACCCCAGAATCATCCAGGTGAGTAATACTCAGGCAACCCATTATCCAGGAGGAGGAGGCAGGCAGGGGCATCTTTCATTCTGGCCCTTGCATTTCACACAAAGGATTTTCATCTTCATCCTCTTTAAAAACAAAAACCAAAACCAAAATCAAAAAAATCAATAAAAAGCCGACCATGGGGTTGGGAGAGTAAAGACAGAGCAATCTGCAGTGTTCCCCTTCCTACAGCCTGTTCTGTGACCATATCCCAGCTGAGCTCATCGGCTGCCGTGGCCCTAAGTTAATAAGGCACCTATTTTATAGAACGGTGACGGTGGCTATAGACTGCTTTAAATGGTCTGGAAAAAAAACAACACTCCTGCAGCATTCCCTGGAGTGGGACTCAGGACAATATTAAATCCAATGAATCACAGCCTTCAGGAGGGCACGGTGCAGGAAGCAGAGCAGCGTGGGGTGATGGCTAGACGGGGCATCCCTGGTGGCAACGGGGAACCACAACAGGCATAGGCGCTCATTCAAAAGAGCATTGGTTACTGAGGGCGATGCCACGTCACATGTCTCCTTGATGGAGTTTCTGGGAGCCGCATAATTCTCTTTGCAGCTTCAAGTATAGGAAGGAGCCTACAGGAAGGGATTTGCCTTCTTTGCCAAGCATCCAGTCAGGTTCCTTCCAGTGCCATTAATTGGAAATTATTTCTGATGACTATCCCTCTGTGGCCTTCTTCAGCCAATAGCTTATCCCTGGCTCTCAGGTTAGGCTCAGCTAACAGCAAGAGAGTCACATGGTGGGGGAAAATTCACAGGCCTGGAGGGATTGGGTTTGTGTTGATCTTTTGATCAGAATGTACCCCCATCCCTGAGGACTTCTGCATCCTACACGGATTGGTCTGCTTATGCGGAGGCTGAGGTGACCATACTCTTCAAAGTGCTCCTTAATGCATGGGACAGCCAATAAGTCTGGTTCCTCAAATCCTTTTCGGAGGTCTCTGCTCCAGGACCTCCCACCACTTATCTGAGTAAGTTGCCCTCTGAACTTAGATTAGATTCTTAGGACCTGGTAAGTCTGAATGGGGCCCCCTGGAAAGCAAACACACGTGTTAAGCCTTTGCTAGTCCAAGAATGTCTCAAAAACCAGCTAAAGTCAGAGATGTTGCCTGAGGCTTGGTAGAACTCTACAGGCTGTGACCGCACCCAAACCTCTGTCTGTCTTTCTGCACATCTAACTCTGAGAAGTGTAGATTTTGGGAGCTCTGAAGTTGGTGGCTCTGACTCATGGTGTGTCATTGCATGGGTGTCCTCCAGGACATAATGCACAGCCCACTCCAGCCTTTCTCAAAGCCCAGTTGTCCAAACACTGCCCCAGCTGTGACTCAGTTGTGTGTCAAGTCTTTAGCGATGAGTCACCATCTGTGAACCCTTCCCGAGGTGTGTCTGTGCCTTCTGATGCTGCCACCTGCAGTGCTTGTGGGATGCGGCAAGATTGACCCCCCACATCCTTTTGTGAGTAGCTCATGAGCTGGCATCAAGAGGAAGTGCCCATGAAGACGAGCAGTTAGCAGAGACATTCTGCCTGGACATGCCCTCTGGGGGGATGCCAGCCTTCAAGGGAAGATGGAGGAATGAGAGGCCAGTATCCTCTTGTTCTTTGCCTCTGTCTGGGGAACGTTTGTGACACTGAAAGCCACTGCACCCCGGAGCTCATCTTCTCTGGCAAGAAGGAAGCTACCATGTATGCTTTGTTCTGGTGGTCTTGCTCCATATAAGGGAAAGGCCACTATATGGGCAGATGAAATAAAAACTGGTTTCTAAAACTCTGATATTAAAAACCAGAGAAGCAATCTGTCTGCAAACTAGTTTCTTTTGAATTCTTGTCTATTTAAGTGAGTCTAATTGTGCTGCTGGGCAGTGCACCTGGGTGTGTGCCACCCTAGGTGGCCAACCAAGAAAGCCCTGAGCCACAAGAACCTTGTAGGTTTTGGCTTTAGTATCCACCAGAGTTTTGTTGTTGTTTCCTTTCTTTTCTCAGCCACACAAATGTGGGTGTGGAATCAAAACTCCTCCTTGGCTCCCCCGCCCCTTGTCCTGGGAAGCTGGCCATCTGCAGGCAGGTCCTCGGGTGGATTTAGCCGATGGCTCCCCCAGCTGTGCCATGACCTCCGAATCCCTGGCTCTCCCAACTGGATTCTTCCATACACAGCTGCCACAGGCAACCTGGGCAAAGGCAGCCGGGCGGGCAGAGCAAGGGCTTGCTCGTCAAGGACTTCACACCTGCCTTAACTTTGAGTCCCCTTGCTCCTGTCAGGAGGTGCCACAACCTTCGACGTAGCTCTTGTTGGTGTTAATTATTTCCTTTCCATTTCCAGCTGGCTCAGAGCTTTAGCGCCTTAAGTTGCTCGTTTGATCTCTCTGCTCAGGAACAAGGTAATTAAGTCAGCCACAATTTAAGAAAACGGATCTGCCTCGACTTGTTGCCCGTCTTCAGACACCGCTCCATCCTAAATCATTTGATAATGTAAGAGGCTCGCGCAGTTCTCTACTTGACGGAGGGTTGGTTCATTAGGTCACAATCAGTAATTGATTCTCAGTGTGTCTCGGCTGGTTTTATTACAGTAATGAGGACTCTCCCTCTCTCTCTCTCTTTTTTCATCTCCTCTAATATGTTACCCAAACCATCGGCTTCTCAGTTTGGTGTCAGGATGACTTTGACAGGTTGTTAGCAACTATCTGACGTATGGAACATCACAGAAACATCTCAAACTGTGTTGCTGTGTTCTTCTCAGAGCCTTAGGTGGTCCTGAGATCAGCGCAAGCCCTTGCAAGGCAGAAGTTACACCCTGATTGAAGACATGACTACAGGCTTGATGTCCTAATGAAGAGGCTCTTCGCAGCAATGCATCTGTTTTGACTCGCAGGGCTGGGTGGCACTGGAAACTCTCTTCCAGAATATTCCTGAGCTCTAAAGGGACTGGTAAAACTTGAGAGCCAAGCAGATAGGATTTCATCAAATGATACTCTTTCTCTGTGGAGCCCTTTTAAAAAAAGAGGGAGCAGTAATTTGCTGATCTCTCTAGAATCTGATTTCCTCTTGAGGAAGGGAAATGGATCATATGAAGGCCACGAGACAAGAATGTTCTGTCATTTACTGTTCTTCTCCTATCTTTGTGAAGAGTTCACACTTCTCTATAAAAGATAAAAGGGGAACGAAGACATTTTTTGGTTTTGATGGATATAATAAAAATGCTAGAATAAAATTTAGTGTTTACTTTTATCCGGGAATGCTTTTTAAAATTTAGATTTCCTTCCAGAATTGTTTTGGGTTTCATATTGTAGGCACAGGAATTAGAACTATCAAATAATGTGAGGGATATTGACTTCAACCTAGCTAGGAATCTTGGACTAATTCTTTGAGTGGGAAACCAGACACAAGAGACTAGTAACCTGAAGTGGATGGACTTCCTCAAACTCTAGGTGGCTTGTGGCAATGACAACAGAGAGGCGGGATGCATTTATGCTGTGAGATAAACTATACAGTGAAGCAGAACACAGGAAAATCAGCACAGCATTGCCGACCAATCCGTTCACCTTGTTCACCTTGTGAACGTAAGTCATGAGAGCACTGAGCAAGAGAGCAAAGCGTTGACCTTAACACCAGGCGCTGCTTTTGTTACACAGTGAAGCCAGTTAAATGGGTTCCTAGGTCACACAGGACGTTCCTGGGGAGAGGCTGTGTGTAGAATGAACTTTAAGTATAGATTCAAGGGCCCTGAGAACAATCACTTCTTTCATTCTGAACTGCCAGTGGAGAGACAGACAGACGGCAAGGGACAGGTGAGGGCAGGCCATTGTCAGCTAGCTCCAGGGTAGCACACTCCATGTTTGTGGCCTGAGACTATGGGAAGCTTTATCAATAGTAAAAATAATATTTAGCAAGCCTCATCGATTCTTCTTCAAATAAAGTGTCCATTTTGGGTGAAGTTAGCAATTTTATTCATAGGATTAATTTGTCCTGCAGACCACTATGTAATGTCTGACAAAAGACCGTTTTATAAATGAGATATTGGAAAATAAGACATAATCCCATTGGCTTCCTCCATTTCTTTCCACTGTTCAGGAGGTATTCAGCAGCACCAGGGACGCTGCAGACTGAGGCAGGTGGAACAGATATTAATAAATCACTGGGAAATAAATAGACGAAAGTGACAGAGGCTATAAGAAATCAAATTATTACAGCTGTTTTGCTGCTGCACACGGAGTGAATGCTTCTCAATCTAAAGCTTAGACCTTAAGACATCTGGACTTCTAAATGTCCCCTGAGGCTTCCTGAGGGTCCATGTTCAACACCATTCTGACCCCTGGCTTCTGAGAGATCACATCTTCTAGAGACACATGTGTATCATGTACAGTGGAATTTAGAAGGGTTCTCAGAGTCCAGATTCAGGATGTCTGCAGAGTTTACTGAAGAAAGGGGTTGGGAGAGGAAGAGAGGAAGAGAGGGGATGGAAGAGAACGTAAAGGAAGGGGAAAGGATCAACCCTGGTGAGTTGGAAGCCACACAATTTCAAATTGCAATGTAGATCCCCGAGTACTGCAGGGCTTTGATGTGGGATTTCCCTCTGTATGATATGAATATGTTTTATTACCATTGGTTATTAAAGAAGCTGTTTTGACCAATGGCTTAGTAGAGTAAAGCCAGGTGGGAAATCTGAACAGAGATATATAGGAAGAGTAGGTGGACTCAAAGAGACACCATGTAACTGCTGAAGGAAAAAGCCACCAGCCGCCAGCTAGAATCTTACCAGTAGACCCCAGCCTCGTGGTGACTCATAGATTAATAGAAGTTGGTTAATGTAAGATGTAAGAGTTAGCTAGAAATATGCATAAGCTATTGGCCAAACTGTGTTGTAATTAATATAGTTTTTGTATGATTATTTGCATCCAGGTGGGCTTCTCGGAAACAAATGAGCAGTCTCCACCTACAGGGGTTCTTGCCAGTACTCCATGTGACTTGAGGAGACAACACTCTCATATCAAATGCCCAGAATATTCTGTAGGATCTCCTTTGCTTCTTGAGAAGGGTTGTCTTGACACTCTTGAGCACTGCAATTGTGCCACTTAATTATGGGAGTGATGGTCACCTAAGAAGATACAGAGCATCTTGGGGCCATTCAGACATGTTACATGCCTGAGTATGTTACTTTGTTGTTTGAGAGCATCTGGGGAATGTTGTTTGTAGGTTTTAGAGTTCATACTCTGGAAGTCAATTATCAGGAGTGCCAACACCAGGTTAGTGAAACCCACAATACTGTGAAATTGCCTCATCAAACACACTTTCTCAACCTCAGGAATGGCACCCCAGTAAGCTTTGCCTTTTCTTGCCTTCGTTTTTTCCTCTCCAGGATCACTGCTATCCTTCCCATCTGGAATGTGCTCTTGCCTATGCTATATGTTGCTTTGGAAAAGAAGTTCTTCTTTTGTTTTCACAGAGGATGAGAACCTGTGAATTAATTCTAGACTAATGTGGCTTGATGGACCAAGACCCCATGAAAGGGTACTTTGAACACCCCTCAAAAAATTACTCCTCCCAATAAACAGCAGGAAGCAGTTTGGAGAAGAACTATGCCCATATTCCCAAATATTGTTTATAAATGTTTGTTTACATTTAACAGAGGATATGCTATAAAGATTTGCATTGGTATGGATTTTGGTTTATTGATACAAATTTAAGGACAATTTTGTTATACTGTGTATATGTATTTCTGATCTTGATTAAGGTATTATGTTTATAGAGCTCATTTAAAGCTGTAATGTATAATTAAGAAATATAGGTTAATAGATAGTCATCTATAATAGTCAAGCTTGTAGTCATGTTAGTTAGGTTTTCTAGATACATACAGTTAGATAGGTATTCTTCAAATCTTTCAGATGCCTTCAGAATATGGCATTTAAAAATGTTTTAATAACAGGACTTTTCATGACAATGAGACACATCTGCTCCTGGCAGCACTAATTACTTCAAGAGGAAGATGGGCATCGAAGAGGCTCCTTATGGAGTTTGTTAGCCATTTGGGCAAGAAACTGCTTGTGCCTGAGTGCTTGATGGTATGCTATGTGAACTGAACATGCAGGACCCACAGAGAAATGACTGCTGAACTTGTTTAAAGGTGAGATGGTCCTTCAGGGTTCCTGCTTCATGAAAGAGTCTGCAAGACATTATTCAGGATACAGAAGAAAGTGACTGGCAAACTGCCAATACAGGCAGAACTGTCTTTAAAATTTCCTTATTTGTGGAAAAGTCTGTTGGATACTATGGGACTGTAGACTGAACATGGATGCCCTAATGGTTTAGAAGAATTTTGGGTGACTGTCCAGTCAGCGAGATGTCTCTGTTAATTCTAGAGTTTTGGAAGTTGCTTACAATGTGCATCCTGTCTACTTAGTTAATATTCTATCCTTCTGGAGTCTTTGATGGAGTTGAAGAATAGATAGTAATAATATAGTTTTCCTTAGTTATGATTAAAGATAAAATAGATATAAATATTGTAACTCTTAACAAGGTGAGCATGGGATTTTCAGCCTTCAGGAACCATGTAAGTAAAGGAAAAACAGACCCTTCACATCACTGACATGGGACAAGATACCCTGCTTCTCACTCTCTCTATACCAACACCCCATAATGCTGGGGAAATATGAGCCTTGACTTTTTCATTCCCCATACCAAGTGTATTTAGGGGCTGTAGAGCAGGGACACTTCCAGCTGGTTACACAATGCTACTTGGGATCAAACATGTCAGGAGAGGTGACACGATTCTCTCCTGCGGGTTTGTTGGGTAAGAGCTTGAAAAGGAAGGTCCTGAAGAGTCCCTGCTTCAGTGACTAATCTTTGTCTATTGATTGTGGGAATGTCTTGTGATGTGGGATGTCCTCTGTATTTGTGTTGCTTTACTGGTTGATGAATAAAGTTGTTTTGGCCAATGACTTAGCAAAGGGAAGTCAGGTGGGAAATCCAAACAGAGATAGATAGATAGATAGATAGATAGATAGATAGATAGATAGATAGATAGATAGAGAGCAGAGTCAGGAAGAAACCACAGGTAGGCTACAGCCTCATGACAACACACAGATTGATAGGGATGGGTTAACTTAAGATGTAAGAGCTAGCTAGGAATACACTAGAGAGTTTACTCAAACAGTGTTGTAATTAATATAGTTTCTGTGTGATTATTTGGGTCTAGGTGGCCAGGAAATGAATAAGCAGTCTCTTACAACATCTTGTCTGGTAGACATGCATACACAACACAAACACTCTTACCCTCCCATAGCATATCCACCACTCACAAACACCTACCCAACACACATGCACACTACCAAAGAAACACAAACACACAAAACACATATACTACCACATACACACTACATAGACACACACCACACAACACCTCCCCATACACACATACACAACACCCCTCCACACATAATATAGCAAACACACATAGTTCCTTCAAATTCACTGCAGGAGTTCCTCCCCCTTTCATTGATATATACATAAACTCCATAGAAAGTTAAGGATCCACATTGTCTGTCTTCTATCAATGACCCATCTATACATCTGTATTGTCTACTCCTTGTGTGCAGCTTCTTTTATCCACTTGCTGTAAAACAGATGTCTTTTCATCTTCCTAAGTGTAACTCTATCTCATTCTTTTTAATAGCTGCCTAATATTCAATTTAAGGGTGACACAGTTTATTTAACTGTTCCCCTATTGATGGAAATTTGATTGTTCACAGATTTTAATGGGACTATGACATTCTATTTTGTGATTCTGTCATAATTTATTAAAGCATTCTACTATTGATAGATACTTAGGCCGGTGCAGAGTTTCCTATTACATAGTGCTCAATCAGCATCCCTGCACATATATCTTTATAATGTTTTTATCTTTTTGATAGATTCATAAAAGTGAGATTGCTTGAGCAAAGGATATGCAAATGCAGTTGATTAGATAATGCCAAGTAGTTGCCCCAAATTTTGTATTCATGCTTGCTCCTGACAATAGTTATGGCATTGTCTATTTTATCATACTCTCAGCCAGGATCCACACCACATACATTGCATGATAATAATCAGATCTGGAAAACTCTTCTATCGTTATTTACTTCTGTATTCCTTTAATTGATAGCGTAGTTGATCCTGTTTTGGTGGATTTGTTTGTCATTTGTACTTCTTGTCTGTATCTTGTCCTCATCTGTTTTGGGACTCAATTGCTATGGTTTTTGATAAGTTGGATTTCTCTGAATATGTAATGTTAATATTTAGTCTATTGTGAATTTTTCTGTCCCTAGCCTGCCACTTGTCTTTTAGTTTTTTAAGTCTAGTTTTCATTGAAAACAAATTTGTAATGGTTCATAGCCAAACACATCAATTCCTCCATCCCCTCTTCTCTCTCTCCCTTCCAACCCCTTTCTCTTCTGGGGTCTCATGTAGCCAAGGATGACCTTGAACTCTCTAGGAGGTTAAAGACGACCTTGGACATCTGAACCTCCTGCTTCCACTTCCAGAGAGCTAGGATTGCATGAGTGCACCACCAAGCCAGGTTTATGAAGTGCTTAGGTCTGAACCTTGGCCTTTGCTCTACCTACTGTGCCACATCCCAGCCTTTCTCCCTCTCCTTGTAGTTTTCCATAGTTCCACACTATGAGCGGGATCCCTCAGGTTTCCTTCCACTACTGTTCTGGAGTTTGTTTCTGTCTATTTTTATTATTTGGAGGTTTCTAGGGGCCATTGCACAGGAGCCCTTCCACTGGGATGCCACATTATGCTTTTTAATTTTTTTACACCGATGTCTTCAAGAGAATTTTATTGTCTATCATTCTGGTACTATCTTATTCCGATTTCTCTAGGTGGATTAGTCTGTTGCTTTTGTTGTACATATTTAGAGGAATGAACCACTTTTCCCTTGCTAATTTGACATGCCACTTTTATCATGGACTGTGGACACACCCACCTGCTCGGACTGGTTTCTGAGCTATCATGCCCCACCCCCGTTGTCTGTGTGGTACAAGACTCACACTTGGGTCATCCTTATAAACTGGGGATCTTTTGATGTCCCCAGTTTTCTAGAAGAGAAAATGATGGGTTACATTTTTTAAGTTACAGGGACTGCGGGGAGTGTTATAGGGAGCAGAAGGTGGTGGGGATGATGGCACTCTAGCGGTCTTTGTTGAAAAATGCTACAGTGGTATCTAATATGTTGCACGCTAACCATCTATAAAAAATGATACAAACAGATAAATAAACAAACAAACACCTCTTATTCCAAGCAGATAAAACACATTGTTGGACATGGTGTTCTTTGTTAGGAGAAAATTTAGATTTTTCACACATTCAGGAAGAAATCATCATAAGATTTAACAAAAACTCAAGGCCATAAAATCACTTCTAATGGGGGCAGAATGCCCTTCAGGAAACTTAAATTCTTTTTGCAGGCCCCTCATTTGCATTTACAGGCAGATAGCACCCTCCTGGGAGAAGAGGGAGAGAAGTCTGTGCCCAGAGGTGGGCAACCCCTTGGGTTGGGCTCTGGAGCCTGTTCTGTGACTGTCTAAGGGAAGGAGCCTCTGCCTGTCTCCCCTCTGCCTTTAAATCTTTAGATCTTGTGGGGCAGTGGGAAGCTTCCCTTTCTCCCAGCAGGAGAGTAGAGACAGCGTAGGTGTAAATCTCAGGCCACTGATTGCTGGAGCCCACAAGTTCTGCCTGGTAAATAATTCACTTCCATGCTGGAAATCTGCATATGAGGATGGAGTGTCGTTTATAACTCCAGGATATTGGCCTGCCTGGGAACAGCTTTTCAATCCCTGCCGCTCATTAGGAGCTGCAAAGGAAGAAAGAACATGCACAGATAAGCTCAAAGAACATACGTAATATAGGATGAGCTCAAAGAACATGCGCGATGTAGGATGAGCTCGCCATAGTAAACTCAGCGATCCGCAAATGGGAAATAGGACTTGGGTGAGTCTGCGAGGTCACTACAATCCCACCTACCAGAGGGCTAGCTTGACTGTAACTCATTATCCCAAGTGTCTCCTTACCTCTTTTCCCCAGTACTCTGCGAATGAGCCAGAAACACTCTCGGCCATAGGACCTTCACACTGTGACGTGGACACTATGGTTGCAGAGAAGATAGACACTGCCCAATAGGGACCTATTTCCCCAAAACACTGGGGCCCACATAGAGGACTTGTTGTGCTGAGACAAGTTGGTTTTTGTTGATGGGACGCTTTTCTCTCCATCTTAACTGTCGATTGGATATGGAAGAAATTCAATATCCAAATAGAGTTTTAAGTCTTAACCCAGGGTTTTTGGTAATTGCACCTTTTTTCAGTTGTTCCAGTGTGCTTGGGCATATGCACATACACGCACACACACACACACACACACACACACACACACACACACACACACGCATACACAGATGTGCAGGTGCCTGTACATGTATGTATATATATTGTATATTTATGTATATGTATGTGCATGTGTGTATATGTGTGTGTATGTGTGTACAAGGTGATGTTAGTTACCATTCTGTCCTTTAAAACAAACAAAGCCACACCATACTATGAGTTCAGGGGACCTGTGTTTGCGAGAGGAATGCACTGCTGGTGGACCTGCCTCATCTGCTTGTTTGCTCCAGGTTTGATATGAAGACTATGGACATCTTCAGAGCAGGAGAGAGACACAGAGTTTTGCTTTGTCCTTGTTGCTTTCAGCTGAAACAGATTGCAAATCTCTCAGTGGGAAAACAGGAGGGCTTTTTTCCCTACAAAGGAAAGAAAAATTAATATGACCCTGGCTTGATGACAAGGCCCTGAAAATATCCCAGCGTCCACTGGAACCTTAGTTAGGCACAGCTGTGCCATGCTATAGCTGAACTCATAGACGGAACTTTCGTGGATTGCTTCCCTAGAGACATCCTGCTAGGCACAGCTGGGAGTCTTCTTGGTGACACATGGTCTGTTATGTTGGAAGATGTCACCAGCATTAGGCGACCTTGGGTTCTGGACTCTAACTGATGCACGCCCGTCCTGCCTCCTGGAGTGCACTGGTGATGGCTGCAGCGGCACAATTGGATGGGCATCTTGCTCATCTGCATAGATCAGGGTCCATCATTGATGCAGAGTACCATGGGATGTCTTCTACACAGTCATTGCTTGCGGCCCACTGTCTGTACTCTCATAGCTGACTACAAATTGATCGCTCAATAATTGTTCTAGTGTTGTTTTGAAACCACTAAGGTGATCATTTATCTCCTTCTCAAAATATGCTACATTTACCCTTTCCCCAGTCTCCAGAGATCCCCTTGTCCTGAGGCAATTCCTTGATGACATCAGTCATGTAGAAAAGCACGACAATGTGGAGGGAAGAGGAACATGGTGATCATTTTTACAACCGAAGGGGATTAGCTGTTATTATAGTTTACAGCATCAGGCCTTTTAAGCTTCATGGATGAGTATATATAGGCAATGCTCATACTCCAAAATGTGTTTTGTTTAGATCCTACAAATATACATTTCTATATCTGAAAATAAGTCAAAAGAGAATCATGATTTTCATTGAGTTATCTGAAACAACTCCTCTAAAAGATTTATTTTTATTTTTAATTATGTGCTTGTGTGGGGATATATATATATATATGTGTGTGTGTGTGTGTGTGTGATCATACACACATGCACATAATTAGAAATAAATGTGTATATATATATATGTATATACACACACTGATGCACACTCAGGTATATTTATGACTGAAGGCACCTGAGTAGGCCAGAAAGGGCATCACCAGGTCCCCAGAGCTGGAGTTCTAGGCGGTCATGAGCTGCCCTGGGTCCTGGGTACTAAACTAAGGTCTTTTTGAAGAACAGCAAGCCCTCCTAACCACCAAGCCATCTCTCCAACCCCTAAAATAAGATAGCTGACTCGGGATTCTGAGTACTGAAAATTAAAAGTAGTTTGAAAAATACTCCAGGAACCAGATCTCCTTATTATTAGAGGGCACTGGGTTGAAATATTTCTTAGGTTGTTTTTTTTTTTAACATAACAAGTCAAAGTTAAACGCATTATAAAAGAAACCTTTGACTAATGTTGCTTTAGTGATCTGATGAGATTTGAATTTGTAGGTTATTTATGGACTTAAAATTTATATACACACATGTATATATCTTGACAAAGTACAGTTTTCTCAGATCTTCCCATGTAGTATTGCTTTATTAGAGGGTACACAACTCATGAGTGATGAGTTTTGTAATCTTGAGCTGAATTTCACTCTCCTGAGAGTAGATTGATTGACAGTTGACTGAAGGATGGTCTACCAAAGCTTTCCTTAACTAAAGTCAGGAGCAGCACAAGAGGGTCCACTCTCCTGTCTTGTGTTCCATATAGCACGTTCTTATCTAGAGCAGTAAGACAAGCAACGTAGATAAAGGATGTAATAGACAAGGAAGAACTCAAACCATCCTCATCTGTGAGTGATGTGGTTCTATCTATACATAAAATACCCCATAAGGAGAAACCCTTTACACCTGACAAATACACTGGATAAAGTAGCAGGATATAAAATTAACACAGAAAAGGAGCCTTCTTATATACCTACAATGAACTTACCAAGAAAGAAATCAGGGGACAATATCGTTTATAATAGTCATTTTAAAAAATAGTAAAAATCTTGGAATAAATCTAAACAAGGAAGTGAACGACGTCTACAAGACTCTGTAAAAAAAAATAAAAGAAAATATCAAAGGATGGACGACCTCCTCCACCACTCACAGATCTATAGGATTCATACTATGAAGATAGCCATGCTATTAAAAACAACCTACAGATTCAACACAGGATCCATGAAAAATTCCAACTCAATTCTTATCAGAATTTGAAAAACAATTTAAATTTCATTTGGAACCATGAAAGAACATGATAACCCCAAATCTCCAGACCTGCTAGACAAATGACCTGCGAGAATGGCCGGCATCCCTGGTTTTATGTTTCCTACAGAGCTAGAGCACCAGAGCAGTGTGACACGGTAAGAAACAGAATAGAGCTGAAGAACCCAAAATAAGCTAACAATCCTACAGTGCCTGATTTTAGACAAAGAGGCCAACCATCTATATTACAGAGAACACGGCATTTTCAACAAATGTCACTGGTCAAACGGCATAGCTACGTACATGTAGAATGATAAGGCCCAGTCCTTATCTCTTCTCCTACACAAAACCCAGTTCCAAATAGATAAAGAACACAAAATGACCCTAAATTGATAGAGGAGAACGTAAGGAATATGTTTGACTTTATCGAGACAGGAAAAACCTTTCTTAACGGGATCCTGATAGCAGAGACAGTAAAACCAAGAATTAAAAAGTGGGGTCTCGAACCAGGCAGTGGTGGCGCACACCTTTAATCCCAGCACTCGGGAGGCAGAGGGAGGCAGATCTCTTTGAGTTTGAGGCCAGCTTGAACTACAAGAGCTAGTTCCAGGACAGGCACCAAAGCTACACAGAGAAACCCTGTCTTAAAAAACAAAAACAAAAGCAAAAAGTGGGGTCTCGTCAGGTGATAGTGATACACATCTTTAATGGCAGCGTTTGGAATTTGGGAGGCAGAGGTAGGTGGAAATCTGTGATTTCCAGGTCATCCATAGAGTGGCCAGGACAGCCACGAACACAAAGAATTCCTGCCTTGAAAAAGACAAAAGAATAAAACAAACAACAAACAAAAGTGGGGTCTGATGAAATCAAATGGCTTCTGTAAAGTCAAGGAGCGCACTACGGAGTGGAGAGATGGCTGGAAGAGTGGGGGAAACTCTAAGACACACATTTGACAGACAAAACCAAAACCTGCAGGTCAAGAAAACAAACAACAAGACATGGGACCTAGAACCAAGGGAGAGTTCTCAAAAGATGAAGCACAAGTGGCTGAGAAACATTTTTAAAACCTGTCCTGTTGGGACTAATGAGTCCTGGCCTCCTATTTCAGAGGGTGTGTCATCTTAATTCCCCAATACGTCCCCTCAGGCCGGGGACAACCCTGTCCACTCTCCCTTCTTTCTCGGTTGGACTTTCATTTGTTGCCTGAATGGCCTGGAACCGAAATTGAGCAAAGGACGTCAGAATTAACACATACCCCAATCCATCCTCACCTTCTGAGGGTGACCTCCCAGTGTTTTCTAGTTCCCAAAATCTCAGTGGGAACCTCCAATTGCCGCACATCGGGCCCCGGTCTGTGCTCTATGCGCTAGACCCCAGTTTGCGAGCTTTGGGCAAGGGGCTGGAGGTTGAGAATACAAAAACATGCAGACCTTTAATCATTGATACCAAAGCCCCCCTTTATTAGCATCATGTAGGCTTAAATACACTGCAGTCAATGGCCAACAGGTGAAAATCCCATCCTCTGATACTCTAAGCTAGGCACAGCTTCTAGTAACTTCAATTAGAAGGGTCTAGAGGGAAGAGCAGCTGAAGGCCAGGACTCATTAGTCCCAACACTTTTACTTAGGGAGAGGCAAATTAAAACTACTGTGAATTTACTTTACCTCAGAATGTCCAGGACCCAAACAAAGGGAACAAATAACAGAAAGATAATCAAAGGACAGCAGGGGCTGGCATGGGTGTGGGAGAGGTGAGTCTAGTCACCGATGTAGAGGAAGTGTAAACTGTTGCAGACACTATGGGATAAGTGTGCTGGTCCCTCAAAGGCTGAAAAGGGATCTGCCCCGAGGTCCAGGCATCATTCTTGGGTGTAACACTGCCTGTTCATCCATGTCGATTGTTGCTCAAGAGTCATAATAACCAGCACAGAAACAGCCTAGATATCCAGCAAGTGATGAATGGAAAATAAAAGTTGGTACATTTAGACATGGAATATTATTCAACCATCAAGAAAAACAAAATTATAAATTTTCAGATAAATGGATGAAGTTGATCACAATTTCTCTGAGTGAGTTGACCCAGACACAGTAAGACAAATGTCACATTTTTTTCTCATCTGTGAATGTTAGTTTTGAATCTTAGATAAGTGCATTGCCTTTGAAATACCCTCAGAGGTCAGAAAATTAGTCAATGGCCATGAAGGGAAATTTAAGGAAGAGAAGACAGACTGTACCGTGTTTAAGGAAATAAGAGGAAAATTTAAACTGGCTGTGAAATGGAAGGGCGGGGCAAAGGAGTAACTGTATGGAGAGATAGATAGTACTGAAGACCTTTTAAAAAGAGGCTCGTGGAGTCCTGCTTCTGGAGAAGCTTTCCAAAATATATATGAATAAAAAGAGTTTAAGTGGAGTTATTCTATATGGTGGTTTGAATGAGAATGACCTCACAGTCTCCTGTTATTAAATACTTGGTCCCAAGTTGGTGGAACTGGGAAGGATTAAGAAGTATGGCCTTGTTGGAGGAGGTGTGTCACTAGGGATGGGCTTTGAGGTTTCAAAATAATACTATTTTCAGTTTCTCTCTTTATCTCTCTCTCCTCTCTATGCCCTCTCCTCTCTCTCTCTCTCTCTCTCTCTCTCTCTCTCTCTCTCTCTCTCTCTCTCTCTCTCCCTCCCTCCCTCCCTCCCTCCCTCCCTCATGAGGTTGTTCTTCAAGATGTGACCTTTAAGCTACTGCTTCAATGTCATGTCTGCCTGTCATGCTTCACACCACTAAGGCCACAAACTCTAACTCTCTGAAACAGTAAGACCCACATTTTATGTTTTCTTTAATAAATTGTCTTGCTCAGGTGTTTTACCACAGCAATAGAAAAGTAATTGGGACATACTATAACAGGGCAACAATACCTTAGCTAGTCACTATACAGTTACATGTGAAAGGTCCAATGACGGAAATGGGTTAAATGTTTTAGAATTGTTGGCTAGTGAGAGCCCATAGACCCCAAATATTACAAGCTATTGACAATACTTTTGGATACCCTCCAGAACTTGACAGGAAGACCCTATAGCTAAAGACGTTCCATACTCTGGCCACAGAGTACAGAGAGATCAAGTAGCTGTGACCTCAAACCTAATTTCCTACTGGTTAGCTTTCAAAGTACTGGAAAATGCTGTGTGGGCTGCAGGAGGAGAAAAGGAATCCTCACTTCTACTGACCTGGCTAGTGATAGATAGGGGAGGGCCCAGTTCACTATGGGCAGTGCCAGCCCTGGATGATAGTCCCAGTTCTGTGGGAAAGCAGGCTGAGCAAGCCATGGGGAGCAATCCAAGAAGCAGCAACCCAATAAGTAGCATTCCTTCATGACCTCAGCATAAACTCTTGCTTCCTGGTTCCTGCCCTGTTTGAATTCCTGCTGTGGTTTCTTCAACGGACTGTGGCCCAGGGTATGCAAGCCATATAAACCCTTAAACTAATTTTTGTCATGGTGTTTTGTCACAGAAATAGGAACCCTAAGTAAGACATGTTACCAGCTGTGAACTCTGAAAGTGACAATAATGACTGGCTTGGCAAGATATGCCCACTGGTACAACAATGACACCAATGTCATGGAATAACCAATCACTTCTTGATTGAGCTTTTAAGGCCACTAAAAATTGAATCCCATAACAGGCACTGTTTTGGGGGTCAAAAACCTGTGATGAGATGGCTCATCGGCCCCAGGAGAGAGCCTACTATTATTGCTTTGCTAAAGGAGCACAGTACACCGATCAAATCAGCTCCTAATGACTTGTTGTTATACCCATAGATCAGGGCATCTCTTAATTCTCCTCAGAGAAGCTTCTTTTTGCAGATGGTGATTGGCACAGAGACTCGTGGCTGATGAAGGTGTTTTCTAGACACAGTAGAGCAGATGTGCATATGAACCCATAGCAGTCAGGACAGCAACCACAAGACCTGTGCAAAGTCAAGCCAGATGAAAATCTCAGCAAGAGGAATGAAGTCTCACCTCTAGCTAGGATGCTGCTGGCAACTGATAACTGCCAGGAGAGTGAGAATCGGTCTCATTCAGGGTGTCTCCCTGGAAGGTTGACCACACTCCAGCAAAAGGCCATCCAAGAGCATAGGGGCCGTACAACCTATCCTTTCTGGGTTAGAAAGAAAGGGCACAAAGTTGAGTATGTAGGACAGCAGAATGAGTTTGGAAGTAGCTAGAGGAGAAGAATGAATCTGATTAAAATAGATTGTAGGGGACTCTCAAAGAACTAATAAAGGATGAAGACCCCACCCACCAACACATCCCTCAACAACAGCCACTTAAGGACATTGCTAACGGGAGAAGCTATGTTTCACAGGAAGGAGAGAAGACACACATAGCAAAGCAGACCTGACATCCCTATGAGTATCCCTAAGAATTCTCTGGTTAATATTGTTTCAAGAAATAAAAAAGGTAAGTGAGGCGGTAGTGGTGCACACCTTTGATTCCAGGAGGCAGGGGCAGGCAGCTCTCTTCCAGTTTGAGGTCACCCTGGTCTACAAAGCAAGTTCAATGACAGCCAGGATTTCTCTGTGTAGACAAACAAAAAACAGAAACAAAAGATAAAAAAAGAAAAAAGAAGCTCAAATGATTTCTTTAAAAGAAACTGATGAGTGCAAAATTCAGGATGGCTAGTTCCAGGACAGGAACCAAAAACTACGGAGAAACCCTGTCTCGGAAAAAGAAATTCAGGATGGCTCTTCTGTGAATTAGGTGACCAGTGTAGGTTCGGAACCCGACTGGTTCTGAGAGGAGCTATATCAGGCTCCTCACCCGGGAATCAGGCTGAGATAGGATGCGCTTGGCTACCCCTCCCTCGCAGCAAGCTGCTCCCTTCCCCACATTAGCATTTTAATAGTCTACCTGCTAATAGGCTTCTGGCCTTGAGACACTCAAGTATCCAGGCAAAAGGAGAAAGATATGATTTCTAATGCAGCAGAAATCTCAATTCCAGTTACGAAGGGATGGAATTGGTGGGTTTAATTATTGTTGAAATATCTGCAGTCGCTTCTGAACTACCAAGGCAGGCTCCGACTCTCTTTAAATTCCAAATTGTCTTTAGCATACAACTTTGGTTAGAGTGTTGCTCTGTGTCCTATTCACAGTTGAGCAAGACTTTTAAAAATAATTCAATTAAAATAAAATATACGTAAGTAAGATCTGTAGGGTTTGATTCAGTCATGCTTTGCCGTTGTGGAAGTATCCTCAAGGAGGATTTGTATGGATGGAAGCCTAGGAGGGTCAGGATTAAAGACAGTTGCTGCAGTTCTAGGTCTAATTTATTCTTTCATTTACTTTGCCCTGTGTTTGTGACAGCAGGTTGTTTGGGGGCTGTTATCCAGGGATCAATAAAAATAAAATTGAGTTGGAGATGATGAAGCAGAAAGGGATACTGGGGTTCATATTGAACCCTAATTCCAGGACTTTGTGGGTGACGATTTCCAGGGACTGCCTATTCTGTACAGTACACCATCAGTGATGCTACAGGACGCTTGGAAGAAAACTCAAGAGGCATCTTAACGCGGGTCCTAAGAGCAGGCGTAATTTTCATTTTATCCCTAGGGTTTATGATGTATAAACTGTGTGGTAGTTCTTTTTTCCATAGAAGCTGAGCTTGGAGAATCTTTTGTTCTGCCTGTGTTGAGTATAAAGCGATTTTTCTGCAAATGTGACTAACTTCAGTAAAATAAAAAGCTCACCCCCATAAAAAAGATCAACACACACACAAAAAAACATTAGGTCCCATGAAGAACTTCCAGAAACTTTGCATGGTCCCCGAAGGCCATGGACAGTCACTAATGTCCAAGTACCACAGCATCCTGTGATGTGGAGCCCCAGGAGGTTTGGGGGATGAGCAGCTGGTTTTTATGCAAAGTTGAAATGGACTAGTCATTTGGGAAGAGGGGACCTAAACTGAGAAAATGCCCCTGCCAGACTGGCCTGAAAGCAAGCCCACGCTGCATTTAAAAATTAGAGATTGATATAGAAAGGCACACCTCACTGTACATGGTGCCACCCCGGGCTGGTGGTCTTGATGTGCATAAAAAAGTAGGAAAATTATGATAAGAAAGTCAGCGATGAGGTTTCTTCTGGTTTCCCTGACTTTCCTCAGCAATGGACTGTCATGTGGAAATGTAAACCGTTTTCCTTCAAATTGCTTTTGGTCATGGTGTTTATCACATAAAAAGAAACTTAACTAACAAGAAACTGTCTTCCAGAAAGGAGATTTCAATAACTTGGGAAACAAACTGTACATGAAACATCATGTACGGTGACAGCATTTGGGGATCCCCTTCTGGGGTTCTAAAGTTCTGGCTGTGCTAAGACCTGGGTCTGCTGGCAGGACTGAGGTGGTGATGGGCGGGCAGCCGCACTGGGGAGTGGGGTCACTGTGGTCCACAGGAAGGCCCGTTAGCTCTCCAGCATGAGTTGATGAGGAGCAATAGATCAAACAGCTCCGTTCCTGTTTGACTCTCTTTCACGTGGAGCTGAAAGTCAGGCTGGGACTTCAGAAGAACGACGAGATAAGTCTAAGGCCTTCCAAGCAGGTCTCTGGAGCTAGATGCCCAGTTTCCCCACAAGTAGTTTGTACAGGCTGCCGGTCATCAGAGAAGCTTATAGTCCATCATCCGCCATGTCTAGCAGAGACTAACTTTGTATAAAGTGTGGCATTCATCCCCATGTTTACAAACCTCCTTATTACTAGGCTTTACTTTCTAACTTTATTTCATTTGTTTTGATACTTAGTCTTTTGAAATATCAAACCTCTTATAGAATCTGGAAAATCCCACTCAGACAATACTAACATTGTATTAGTATTTTTACGCAAGTATTGTGAACTAACTCCTGAAAGCATCAGGACCTCTGGTGTCTGTAGGCTACGTGTTGTCTTCTACTGCAACAGTGATAGCAGTGGGAATAAAGGGACCACAGTGGGTCTAGTTCAGAAACTAGGGCTCAGGCCAGTCTCCCTGGTGAGGTACCGAGATGCCAGATATCCAGCTAAAGCTGCCCATGAATCAGGGCCAAAAGAGACCATCAGATACCTGAATACCTGAGTAAGATAAGCTGCTAAGCACCTGTAGAAAGTTCCAGGAGCTATCATCTTTCCCTTCCTCACCACAAACCCTGGCATGAGGTGCACACCGAGGGAAGAAGTTACACATTTCAGAAGATCAATTAAAAATAATTACCTTGGCTCCTGGCTGGAGAGGTTTTGGTCTGGTTCCTGTTTGGCTGTCTCCATCTTTAGGCCTCAGGAAGAACATTGTAGTGATCACGGTGGTGGGACTATATGGCAGGTCAGAGGCTGCTCACCTCATGGTGGCCAGGAAGGAGGGAGGGATGTAGGGATGTAGAGATGGAAGAAGGGGTGACAGGGAAGGAAGAAGGGGAAGGAAGCAGAGGGAAGCTTATAGAGGAGAAAAGAAATAGAGGGAGGTGGAGAAAGCAGGACAAGTTGGAAGGGGCAGAGTAGAGAAACGGAGTGGAGCAGAGGACAGGGCTGGGAACAAGAAAATACTGCTCTAGTTTACTTCCTATCGCTGTGACAAACGTCACGACCAAAACCACCTTGAAATGGACCAGAAGGATTTCTTCCAGTTTACACTTCTAGGTGACAGGGTATCATTGAAGAAGTCAAGGCAGGAAGTGAGATGGAAGCCATGCAGTAGCTCCGCTTCTTACTGGCTCACTGTCTGCCTCACTCTCTGGCTCATGCTTGCTTGGCTTTCTTACACGGCATGAGCCCACCAGCCTATGGATCATGTCGTCCATAGTGGGCGAGGCTTGTCCATGTTGTCATCAATGAAGAGAAGTCTCACAGACGTGGTCACAGGCCAATCTGAGCAATAATTTTTAACTGAAATCTCTTCTTCCCAGATGACTCTAAGTTGTTAAGAGTAAATGATAAAAAATAACCAGGCCACACATCCTTCACAGACATGCTCTCATTCCTCCAGTTAGGCTCCACACCCCAACATCCTACTCAGCTAATGATTGATGGATAAATCTACTGTTTTTCAGCACCTGTGGGTTCCAATCTCCTCCCAAGAGAGCTACCATCAGGGATCCAAGCCCTTAGCATATGAGCCTGTGGGGGACATTTCATAACCAAACCATAACTCCTAGAGATGTAGCCAGAAGACACGGAAACAACTCATTCACGCTCTTGATGGCTGTCTAAAGGCATGAGTGACTCAAATGTCAGCTGATGATGAGACAGTCTGTCCTTGTCCTGGAGCAGCTACCAGTCACAGAGGGGAATGGAAGTGTTAACCCAAGCTGTGCCAGGGTGAACCACAAAAACCTAAGCCAAACCAAACCAAACCAAACCAAATCAAAACAAACCAACCAAACAAAAAACCCGAAAAACAAGAAACATTGTGTTGAGTGTGAGCCAGCTGCTGCGGTCAGATGTGTGACTCGGTTTCTAGGAAATGTCCTGAGCAAGTTAAGTCACGTGATCAGAGCACGGCAGAGCAGCTTTCGGGGCTGGGAGAGTGAGAATAAGAAAAAGATGAGCAAAGACCACGGGTCTCCTCGTAGGGTGATGAAATCATCCTAAAATTAGAGAGAATAAAGGTTACTCCACTTTGAGGTTATTTTAAGAACCGCTGAATTGAATGCTTCAGGGTAAATTTTATGGTGCATAAATTACGCCTCAATCTGTTGTTAAATAACAATTTGGTCCTTGTTTTATTAAAATTGTGCTAAAGATTTTAAAAAGACCCTGTTCATATTGGCTGAGTTCAATAGGTTTTGCCATGATATCAGATCAGTTATAAGAATTAAAATCATACATAAAAAATGTGCCAAGCACTAATTTTTCACAAATTTTAGAATATTTAGCACACACCCCTTGGGAATTTCTCAGAACTGCCATTTGTGGATCTTAACACTTGCAGGGTATTCAAGGTGGTGCCACCGTTTCCAAACAGGGTCACGCCCAAGGCCTCTGTCACCGCGGAGCATGTGCGGTGATTTCCCTGCTCTCTACAGAAACAAGAGAGCAAAGTGCAGGGAAACAGGTGGCAGGGAACTGTTTCCCAAACAGTTGATTCTAGAAAGTTTCTTCTTCTCATTTTTCCTCCTAGTTCTTGTCTTCCTTTCCCTCTCCCGTTTCTGTGCCTTCAAGGAGTGTTGATTGAATGAGGTTAGACTCCAGTTCCAGGTTTTTCCCATGAAGGTGGCCACATGATATGTAATCTCTAACCATGTAAGTGTGGGTTTTAACCATGTAGCTTCTCATCTCTTGGGCTTCCCAGTGAGCATGACCCCTTGCCACGATGCTGCTTCTTCAGGTTCAAGGCAGAACGTCATCCCTGACTATCATGACTTATTGATAAGGGTCACTGTTTATGCCACGGCTAAGAGGTTTAGCAGCCCTCTGGAGTGTGTGAGTCTAGGAACTCAATTTCTTAGAGAGAGGGTGGATGAAGATCACACAATGCTTAGCGTCTGGGTGAGAAGCATTGGTGTCAGAGCCGGGGAATCCCAGAAGCAGCCCTCCTGCCTATGGTTCTTCAGATAACGCCACGTTCCTGCACTTCTGACCTCTCTTTAAGTTTCCAACATGATAAACATAGAAGAGGTGCAGAGAGTGTGTTTAATGTAGAAAACATGGAAAGTCTCCACATCCCTGGATCCCTGAGGTGAGGGTGGCCTCTTTCACATTGCCCACATGCTAAGAGCCCAGGCTATGGATCTTAAGGCAACACATGCCTGTAAACTTTAACAAGCTCTGTCTGTGTGGATAGAAATGAGCTCTATCTTATCTACAAGCTTTCACAGAACAGAAGAATCTGAATTTGGGGCCCTAGACAAAACTACAGAAGTCTGTTTCCTTGGGAGAAAGTTGAGTGAGTTTTCTTAAGCCCAACAGTAGTGTTCACAGGACTGTTTTCTCTTTGACTTGACTTCAAATCCTGGTGGCACCATGTCCCAGGGATGACCTTGGGATGCTGGCCTCCATTTTCTTTCCTACATCATGGGCAGATTGACAGGTGACTAGAGTGAAGCCACACAATGGGAACCCTCACTACACAATGAATACTGGTGGCTGGAGGAGGAGGCTCTTTCTCAGGGTCCTTTAACCCTTGTTCCCTAGGGACCAAAGATGGAAGTGCATTCTAATTCCAAACAGCTTTAAGAACCAACTGGAGCTGATGAACTACATAAAGGCAATCTAAAGTTCAGCGGGTTTTCAGATATTTAATTTCAAACAAGCGGGAATACCACCGAACATCTGTCTCGCCACTTTCTCTGCATCTGCTGAAACCTTAAACCACAGAGTGTGTTAAGCCATGCTTGCTTTCCAGCGGGAAGAATGTGGCCACGCAACACTGGCATGCTGAACCGCAATGTATCAGATGGTGGGCACTGTGGTTTGGATGTGGAATGGACGTCCTCATAGCTTCTTGTGTTTGAACTCTTGACCCCCAGCTCTGGTGCTGTTTGGGAAGCTTGTGGAGCTTTGCTGGAGGCAGTGGGTCGCTGGGGACACACCTCGACTCTCTGCTAAGTCACTCTGCTTCCTGACTTATGAGCTGCCTCGTGCTCCCATCTCCATACCTTCCTTGTCACGCCGGGCGGTGTCCCCTCAGACTATTAACCAAAATAATGCCTCCCTCTTAAGTGGCTATTTGACACGGTTTTGTTCACAAAAAAAAAGAGAAGAGTAGCTAGTACATTAGAAACCAGCATTCATTTGAGCTCCTGCCTTCTTGCTCCCCATCCTGTTCTGCCCTTTGCCCTCTCTCCTTCTGTCCGGGCTAAATGAGTCCTCTCCCTGTACGCTGTCGTCGCCGTCCATTCTCGGGTGAAGCCTTCGTGACATGACGCGAACACAGATAGCTCTCGAGAAGCGTGCCACTCAGCAGAGACGGCGACGTTAAACAGGGCTTGTTGTGGTTAGAGAAGCGCTCCGGCCATATGTAGGTGTTTAAAAACGCCATTTGCTCGTTTTTATCATGTCACACTGCCGTCTTCCCATGTCACTCAGTCTCCTCCCAGGCCCATTACGAGGCACATAAAGGAACAACCTCACAATTTATGGACCGAGGAACATGGCTAATTAAGACAGTGGCCTCTCTTCAGTCTCCACTGAATTAACCCTGCTTTCTCTGTAGGCCATCTCTCCAGATGGTTCCTAGGCAGAAGGGCGGTCTTGCTGCTGCGGCACTGGGAACTCCCTAGTTCTGGTTAAGCCCCGGTGAGAGCCTGAAGGACCTTACTTTCACTTTCTTCTCTGTTATTCACCCCTTAAAAATGAGGAGAAACCCCATTTGTCTTCTGTGAAGAAAGCTTGTCTTGTGTCTGTTGTGGACTTCTCAGGCACAGGCTGTGTTCACTCTGGGATGAGCAGGACAGTTCTCAGCTTGTGTGACTCTGACCAAGCAGGGTGGCCTTCCTTCGGTCTGCAGTGTCTTCTGGCCCAGCTGGCACACAGCTGTACAGGTCACTGGCTTCTGTGGGACAGATCAGGAAGGCAGAGATGAGGGAGCGAGGAACGAGGAGCGAGGAGGAAGACATTTAATTTAGAGCTACACAGCACACAGGTGCTTTGCAGCCCTTTCCTCCCCTGCTTGAAGAGCCCGGGTTCTACTTGAATTCCAAGCCTCAGGGCTGCTTGGTAGCACATATGGTCACAACGCCCATGCAGCTGCCACTGCACTAATCACTGTCTGGTGTCCACTCTTCAAGCAGAACTGTTTTGTGTTCAGACACCCTCAGACCTTCAGGTGGTGAGAAATTACTCCCTATGGCCTGTGTACCAGCCCTGACCTTCTCTGCAGTCAGAATGTAATCCTGACACCTCCAAACAGCCTCACTGGCAAGTCTTGATGTCTGTTCTAGCTTTTTCTTTGGTTACAGAAGTCCTTGTGACAACCCAAATATCTTATGTAAATCTCCCATGGAAGCCCAATCTCCTCTGAGAAGTTTCCTTAGTTTTCCAAGAGGCAGCTCTTTTGGCTTTCAGGGACCACAGCTGACTGTGGCTGGAGCCCAGCCCACCAGTGGGGTCCTGTTCTTAGCGCTGAGCTGGGTGCGCCAAGGACATTGCCGCCTGAATGAATGGTCTCTCACTTACTGTGTGAATTCCCTTTGCTCTGGGGAGCCTTGGGAAATGATCTATTTCGTCCTAATGGGCACAGAACAGAAGCTGGTCCAAAAAGGGCTTCCCAGCAGGGCTTCCTCAGGAACTTCTCTGTGAAACTCTTGCTGGACTTAGGTGAGTCTTCAATCTGAAGTTAGAATCCAGGGCTCACGGTGAAGATCTGCTTGAGGGGCCTCCTGGGGGATTAACTTTTTGAGTGACACTTCTCTTAATTTCCTGTTGACAGTTTAGCTGTGTTTAAGTCTTAAACAGGGATAAATTTTTGACAGGTTCTTTGAGGAGAAAAGAGAAACACAAATTTAAGAATTTCTGTGGCTAAAATGTAAGTTAATAAAATTAGCTCAAGAGCAATTATGATAACCTAAGCATCATGTAGTTAAATAGAATTTGCATCATTCCAGGATAGAACATGTTTAAGCTTTCAGAAATAAAAACCAATAAGATCAGCATTTATTGTTTTAGTTTTTGATTGCTTTTGAAAAAAAATATTGATATTCCTTTGTGTGAATAGGTCTCCTTGAGTAAATTATGATCAAAATCCAAAGCCATCATAAATTAACCGTGTTTTTTCCCGCTTTGGTATACAAGACTTTCCATTAAGCTAGCCCCATATAATATACCTTGGATGTGTTCAAGAAAGCCCTGTAAATTATAGTAAGTATTTAAAATGGTAAGTAGACATTGGAAAAGGCCACATTAGGATTAATGAATGAAGGGGCCCATACTGAAAATGCACTTGTAAATAAATAACACGAAAGGGAAAGATGGCACATTGTTAGGTTAGAGTTACAAGTAGAGCAAGGCCATAAATTGCAGGGTGGCAGCGGAGTGTTCGCCACGGGACTCCAGTGGCGTGCTAGTAGTTCTAATTGCTTTCTAGTTCAAACTTCCATCTTCATTGGTCTGGGTTCACCTCTGAGATGTCCTCTTGTGCCTTCTCTTCAGATTGAAGAAGTACCTGAGCTTTCCATCCTCACCTGAGAATACCCTTCCTGCCCTCATTCAGGGAAGTGATTGGGGGAACTGGCTTGATGTGATAGCTGACCCTTCCCCTCAGAACTCCAGGACTCAGGGATCTAGTGATGGAAGCTGATGTCAAAGGTCATGTGACTGGGACACAGGTAGGCATGGGACAAGAAGTGGGTACACAGCAGCGGTGGGCTCTGGATGTGAGAGCTCCTTTATCCGAAGACTTTAGGTGGTGAGCTGTGCTTGAGGGAGAATGGTTAGTGAAAAATCGTGGCTTAATGAAATTGAGTGGAAACACTTGGAATAGTATCTTGAGTGTATTTAGAGTTATTTCACAGAGTTTAATTAAAACTCTCCTTTTATGTCAACCCACAGTTAAATAAGATCAGGTTTCCTATAAATGCATGAGCACATGTTAAATGACGAGGAGAGAGAGTCCTTCCTATGTGCTCATTTTCTCTGGTGTCCAGGGGACTGTACTTCAATTATGTGATCTGCGATATCTGTTAGATTTTCCACCCACTAAAGAAGATGACTTTAAGTTAAACCACCAGAGATTCACATCCAGGAGGTCTGCTGAGATACATCATTCAGGCAAGTGAAAATAATGAGCGTAGGAGTAAAGGCTAAAGGGAAAGTCCACGGCATTGTGTGGTAACCCGAGGGTGAAACACTCTTCCTAAAATCATGGGCCTTTCTAGATCAAGAGGGTGCTCAATGCGGCTTGTCTGGTAAGATGGAGAAGACGGTGTTAGAATAAACCCCCAACAGATGCACTGTGAAATCTGGACAAACTATAAAAACAAATCCTGCAGGTGCTGAACAATGCAGACAGGCAGGCAAATCTGGAGATGAGTGGATGCCCAAGCGAGCCCTGGGTCCTACATGCATCTGCTTGTCTGTGCTCTTGCATGAGGATGCCTCCCAATCTGCAGATCGTGTTGTGTGGACAGAAGCCGAGGAGAAATGTGTGCCCTCACCGGCTTATCAGTGAGCACCATTCGGGGCTAGCAGAGGTGAGAAAGTGACAGGGAATTTTGAAAATTAAGGGTACAGAAAAGGTTGCCCCTATAACAGCATATAAAGTTCTCCATGATAGGATTCACTACTGCGGTACATACACAGGGGGTCCAAGTGTCCCAGTAGAAGACAAAAAGCACAAGACAGAGACTAATAGGTATTCGTTGCTGCCTATCAAGGGATGTGGAATTGGGGAGTTTAAGTTCAGTTCGTTTGTCTTGACTGTCTGCTAATGCAAGCATCAATGTGTTTTAAAGAAACATAATGGAACAGGCACCCACATCCTGTAGTCTAATAAAAATACGTGTATGAAACTCTAAAGAGTAAAGAACAAATATAATTTTAAAAATTCTAAGTTACTTGCAGAAGAATTGCTAGACACCATCAGAAGACATGAAGTGTGAGTTGAGTCACGATAGAGTGGCGCCCAATACAGACCAGACGTTAACTCGAGCAGTCACGGATCTGAAAGTAACATTAACAAATGTTCAAGGATCCAAAGGAAAATATAATCAATGGACAGGCCAGGAATTTCAGCATGGAAACCAACAGTATAACATTAAAAGGGAACTCTAGAATAAGCATGTGCAGTCCTGAAATAAGACAAATGGCTGGACGGGCAAAATGCAAGGATAAGGTGAGGAGATGGGCAATAGGAGCTGGTGTCGGGGGTTGAAGGTCAGCAGGAGAACAGCTTTGTGGTCAGTCTTAAAGTATTTCCCACCAATCCCCAATTACAAACGGAAACACAGAACTTTACAGTTCAGAATGGCAAGCTACTCCATTTTGATAAGCGATCCATCTAGCATGGTTGACACCGGGAGAGTGATATTCTTTTGGCCATCTACAGGATGCAATGAGGTCTCATTCTTCTGTGGAATCCCTGCAGAAAGGTGTCCCCAGAAGCTGACTGGGTGGATGTCGCCAGCCTCTAGAGCAGAGCATCGGTAGTGAGAATGGACTCTGGACTTGTAGACGGAAACGGATAACATCCAGAGGCAGAGCCCCGGTTCTGAAAAAGGAGACCCAGGAGATCTAGCAGCTAAGTGATCAGGGTCGTTAGCTGGTTGCTAGGGTAGAAGTTTGAGTTGAAAGGTCATGATCAAGGCAAGAGACAGTTTAGATCCCGACTGGTGCAGACATCGTAAGGTATCATCACTGAAGGCTCCAAATGTAACAAATGCACTGAAAGGCCCTGGTGTTCTGTGGACATGGGCTCAGCTGCTTGGTGCAGAGAGACCCCACACTGCCAGGTTACTCTCAAATGGTTCAGAAAAATCATGTCTTCCCTTCTCTCTGTCCCTTTGTCTCTGTCACTAAGCAGAAAGTGGTGAACCTGGAGAAATAACATATACAAGTTGTGTTTGTCTTAGTAATCCTCTACATCTTCAAACACATTTCTAAATAAAATGCTATAAATAAGTAAATAATTTATTTCCCTTGAGCTCTTTCATTGCCAAACCAGTGGCTCCCCAGTTCTTCTCGTGTGTCACAATGCAGCCCTTCGTTTCTTGCTAATGCGTCTCCATTCAGCATAACAATCTCTTGGCCTGTCAAAATACTGTTCATACTTTAAAAAATATTTTTTTATTCTCTTGTCCTCAGTATCCTCTTTGTCTCCCACCCCATTAACCAGATTTTCTTAGAATTTGTTGAATGGATAAATTTTAAACTACCTTAAAATAAACTGGAGTCTGTTCCAAACAATCCTAAAATATTTTGATATGCTAAAAAGAAGAAAGTTATATATACATTGTCAAAGGATAAATGCGAATTTGTGTGTGTGTGTATGTGTACATTCCTATGATTCTAAGCATGTGTTTATGTGTCCATGTGTATGTGGAGGCCAGAGGTTGTCATTGGCTTCTTTCTCTATTGTGTCAGGTATCATTAGAGACATGGTCTCTCAGTGATCCTGGTGAGGACCGATTTGGCTAGTGCTGCTCATGGCTTTCATGTTAAGTTGTTTCCCCTCATCTTTCCACTTTCGTCAGTCTTTTCTGCATCTAGAGTGTCATGTGACTACATTTTGATGATGCAAAGGGACATTTGTGTATTAGTGTACATAGAAGCTGCTCTTTTGCTCCCTGGGGGCTCCTAGACCCGAAAAATCACACTGAAACTGTATTAATTACAACACTTCTTGGTCCATCGCTTAGGTATATTGCTAGCTAGCTCTTATATCTTAAATTAAACTGTTTCTATTATTTTATATTTTACCACAAGGCTTATGGTTTGTTATCTATTGCTTTTTGGGCAGCTACACGGCATTTCCTTGACTCTGCCTTCTCTCTCTCTCTCTCTCTCTCTCTCTCTCTCTCTCTCTCTGCCTGGCTATAAGCCAAGGCAGATTTATTCACTAACCAATAAAAGCAACACATATGCAGAAGGACATCCTACATCATATTGGAAATGTGCAAAGGGGGTATCAATGTATTGGAAGCATGCTTAATCATTTTGCTGCTGTTAGGGGTACCTGAGGCACTTGCTGTGGTCAGCACCATGACAGTGGGGCATGAGCTGTGTGTACTGGAGATGATGCTCATCCTTCTTGAGTCCACTCCTCTGCACCCTTGCAGGGGTAGCACAATGAAGACTAGATTAACCCAACAGTATTTGTCTGCTTAGGCACTTGGGATGCAGAAGGAAGGCAACGTAAATGCTTCCCACCTTCATCCTCATGGACTTGTACTTGAATTCACACTCCTAATACCCACATAATAAAAATCCAAGCATGGCGACAGTGCCCTTTACCCTAGTGGTATGGGAGGGAGAGATAGGAAGTTCACCAGGCTTGCTGTTTTCCAGCTGGAGTACAGGTTCAGTGAGAGAGCTTGACTCAAAGAAGCAAGGGAGAGAGCGAGTGACTTTACATCCTTTTCTGGCTTCTGTGTGCAAGTAGTTGCACACATGTATGCACACAACACACACACACACTTACTAATAGAACCATTCCTTTGGGGACAATTTTCTTTCAAATCACTAGGGGCAGCATCTATAGTGTGTGTGTGTGTGTGTGTGTGTGTGTGTGTGAGAGAGAGAGAGAGAGAGAGAGAGAGAGAGAAAGAAAGAGAGAGAGAGAGAGAGAGAGAGAGAGAGAGAGAGTCTCTCCCTGGTCTGGAAATTTTAGAAGTTGCCATATCTTGGTTGGTTGGCCACTGAGCCCAATAGATCCACCTGACTGAGTTTCTCCAGTGCTGAGATTACAAGCATCAACCATCATTCCCAGCTTTTTTAAATGGGCACTGGGGGGTGAATTCAGGTCCTCACACTGACAAGGTGAGTAATTTGCTCCCTGAGCTATCTCCCCTTGCTCCTGAGAGTTTAATTGTTTTAAAGTCTGGTCCTCAGATACAGGCTTTAGAAGATGGATACTTGCTATCCTAGGTCATAAACAGGAAAGGGCAAAGAGGAACAGCATACATCGAGAAAGAAGAGGAGAGTGGACACTGAGCCCTAGGGATGGTTGTAGTGATGACCTCCAAGAGCCAGTAGTACCGTTGGTACTGCTTTGGTAGCAGGGAGAGGATGTGACCTCAGGTCACTCCTTTTTACTGTGACCAACTGCATCCTTCTGCTTGCAGTCCCTTGAGAGCAGACTTCAAAAGGCCTTCTGTGCCTCAAGCACTGTAATTGAGAGATGAAAATCCCCCAGCAACCATATTTATGTTTCCGAATAGAGTCTGCCGTCAACAAAAGCATTAGAGGTGGGTGGTGACTTTAGGGCTCTTTAAATGCATGTGTGTATTCACATGCATCGGAGTGTGCTTGCATAGGAAGGCTAGAGGACCACCTCAGCTACAACCTCTAGGAAGCTCATCAACTTCCTTTAGGACAGAAAGCTCACTAGGTAGGCTGACTGGCCAGAGAACCCCAGGACTCTCCTATCACGACATCTCTTCTTGTAACCTGTCAATCAACCCGGGATTCGAGTGCTTGCTGTCTTGCTTAGCTCTTTACAAATGTAGGTTCCTGAGGCTCAAACTCAAGACATCCTGCCTATGAGACAAGCACTTTCCTAAGCTATCTCTATAGTTTGGCCTCAAAGTTCTGAACAAGAAAGGCCTCAATTGCCTACAGGGTCTTCCTAGGTGGTGAGGGGGACAGATTGTAGTTTTGGAAGGTGATTGTCTTGGCAACCTGAGCCAGCTGGCAGGGGAGACACTGGGAGTTTGTACAACCCCCAATTTCTTCTTAGAAAAAGGGGTACATCTTAATGACTTTGGCCTGTGGATAAGTGTCTACAGATAGATGTTCCTCTGTTTCCGTTGCCCTTCAAAATGCAGCAAGTATACACGGACACAAGACGAAATACAAAAACTAAGCAGATTAAGTTTAAAAAAATGTTCCCTGACCCTCTGTAATCCCGGATGCTGAATGAATGTATTTCTCCACGTAAGCAGGTGGTTGTGTCGAGTTATTAGGAAAAACGCATTGAGCTCTTACTTCACCTCCAGCCTCACCTTTGTTCTGTCCCCAGTGAACTAGGTTAGTATTTATTTCATCCGGGAACCTATAAAATAAGTGACTGGACAAGGATGGGAGTGGGATTCAGAGCTGAGTGTCATTGGTTTATTGATGGCATCCATCCTCAAGTGTCCCATTATCCCTTGAGCAGCCCTGCTCACATGCTAAACAGAAGTAGTTTTCTTGGGGAGTAACGTTCAGTCCTCAGGGTTCTCTCTAGAAGAAAGATGGATGTGGGAGGTCCTTCTGTCTGTGTGCTGCTTTTCTTGGTTAATAAAGAAATTGCCTTGATCCGTTGATAGGATAGAACTTAGGTAGGTGGGAGGAAACTAAACTAAATGCTGGGAGGAGAAAGGGCAGAGTCAGGGAGAGATGCCATGGAGCTGCTGGACATAGACGTGCTGAAACTTTGCTGCTAGGCCACTACTTCATGGTGATGCACAGATTACTAGAAATGGCTTAAACGATGATGCAAGAGTTAGCCAATAAGAAGTTAAAGCTGATAGGCTGAGTGGTGTTTTAATTAATATAGTTTCTGTGTGATTACTTCAGGTTTAAGCTAGCCAGGCAGCCAGAACCAACAAGCAGCCTCCCCCACTATAGCTGATGGAACCTGGCTTATTTGGATTCTTCTCGACAAGGCCAGGTTCAGATGAGAACCTGGTTACCCAGTCTTGGAACAAATCCTTTAGTCAGTTCTGGTCTCCCAGCATGATGTATGGGTCTGGTTTTCCATTTCAGGAACCTCCTGTTGGGAACAATAGCCTTGAGCAGTTCCAAGGAAGGCTGGTGTCCGTGGTTCTTGCTGATGAGGAAAGCTGCCTACACAACTGTAGCCAATTGAGCTTGGTTCTGTTCTATGGGTAAGCCTTTGAATCTGTGGGTCATTGGAGGCAAATGGGAACAATAGTACTTTCAACCCTTCTACACCACCCTGAAAACTGGTGTGTTCTGAACTCCAAGGATAGGGACATCTCTGGGCCCATTCATGCTGATGGATGCTCTACCCAGACTCCTTGGAAACCATGGTGCAGTGGACGGATGGCATCGGTGACACAGCTAACATTGACAGAAGTCTCACACCAGGGCCGTTTTTCAGGTGCTTGCTTTTTTTCTGATAGGTTATTGCAGACTTGTCTGTTGGTTAAGGCTTTCTACACATCCCTTCCATTTATCCTGAAGATTTATCCATCCGAGAGGCAAATCCCTCCAGACTTCTATGCCTTTTTAGTAATTCAAAAAGCAGCCTTGGTAAGAGATTTAGTTTGAAATCACCATTCCCCAAACCTTTAGGGGATCTCAAGGTAGGACGAGCCAATGAGTGATGGATGCGATTAGGTAAAACCTGAAATTCCACAGCTCATTACACGTGGGTGAACGGCTTGCTATCTAGCAGGAGACTGGCAGGGCGGCCCCTCTCAGTCTTCAAGGGCTCTATCCACTGGGCTCCATCTGCTCTCATTTGTTTTGTCTCTAATCACGGGATGTGCTCTGATCTCTGGCTTCTTCCTAACCATTGTTCCAAATTCCTACAAACAGCAATCTTTCCTCTTTCTCTGGTGCTCAGGAGTGTGAAGCTGATCGCTCGGAAGGAATTTGAGTCACCATCGTAAATCTCGAGTGATTTTAGAAAGATATATAATACTCCTAAATGATGACATATTTCCAGAAGATCAGTAAAACATTTCTGAGTGATATACGGCTAGGGCGTTGTGTCTTCTGCTGTGAACCCGAGGGAGAATAGCAAGCCAGTGCAGTATTTTATGAGTATTATTGGCCATATCTTTTGTTTTTAATCTGCAAGTAAAGAGGCCGGCCACACAGAAAATTAGTGTACCTTACACCAGAGATGGCGGCCGAAAGCACTGGGAGTTTTGATTTGCCCTTAGGACAAAAGGTTGGTGTGGGACATAGGTGGGAGGGGAATATGGGAGGACTGGGAGTGGCTGATGTGGGACGAGGGTGTCAGTGGTGGGAAGGAAGGGCCTGTCTGAGAAGTGGGTGGTAGCATTGAAGAAGGGGGTTAGCCTTTAGAAGCAATTGCAGGACCTAGTGACATGGCTCACCAGTTAAGAGCATGGACTGCTCTTTCTGAGGACCTGAATTTAATTCCTGACATCCCTTTGACAGCTCACAACCATGTGCAACTTCAGCTACAAGGGATCCATCACCCCTGACCTCTGAGAGCACCGCACCTGTGTGTACCCCCTCCCATATACATATACACAATTTTAAAAGTCTTAAAAGCGATTCTGCTGCCGTGAAGTCGCAGTCTCTTCTCTATATTAAATTTGCACCTTCAATCACTGAGAGAAAACAAACAAATCTAAACACACACAGCACATTGGCTGTTTCCACCAATCCCTGAGCTGTCCTCTAGGCTGAGAAGGAGGAGGAAGGACTATACAAGGGCTGCAGGTTATTAGCCAAAGCCCGGATGGATGGCAGCTCCTTTGTGGTAGGTGAAATGTGAAAGGCAGCTACTTCTAGTCAAAACTGTGCATCTGTTTGCGTCCTTGGAGAACATGGACAGGCTGTCAGAGGAGGGAGATCACACTGGCTACAGGGATAGAGCAGAAAGGCGAGGAAAGGCTTTCTTGTCTGCATGGGCAGCCAACAGGGTGTAGGGTGTGCACTACTCAGTGCCGGCCAGAAGCTGCACCAGCGCCCAGCAAATCTGGCAGAGCTGCTCAGAGGCATGCTCCATCACTTAGAGCCTTGTGTGGACTTTAGTAAGAGCTCTCTGCAAACACAGGGTGTCCCAGATGATGCACGCTTTATGGGAAGGGTCTACAGAGTTGCAGTGATGCCCAGCATGAAGAAAGGTAGTGACAAACTCACAGCTATACAGTCAGTGTGTGTGAGTGTGTGTGAGAGAGTGTGTATGCGTGTGAGCGTGTGTGTTCTCCTGTGTATGCAGAAAGGCCAAAAATCAATGCAGGAGTCGTTTTTGAACCTGGAGTTTACTGATTCGGGTAAATTGGCTAGCTACAGAGACCCACTAATTCTGCTGTCCCTGCCTCCCCAGTGCTGGGATTACAGGCATGTATCACTTTACCCAGCCTTTTAGGGGTTCAGGGGATCTGAACGTAGGTTCTCATATTTGCATTGCAAGCAGTCTTCTGACTGAACCATCTACCTGGTTTCCACATGGGACACCTTTGTATTTTCCTGCAGGGAATTGCCTTTCTTGGTTCTCCCGTGGCTATGGTGGCATCTGAACAAACCAGGCTCACACTGTGGGGAAAAAAAGTGATTAGAACATACACCAGGAGAAGCTGTTAAACTCTACTGCACCCAGAATGCAAAAGTGGTCTTCTGAAAGACAGAAAAGCCTCACCTATCTTGAGACCTACAGACGCCAGCCTGGATTTCAGAATCAGCACAGTTCTGCATGTGCTATCTTCAGCTCTTTCTGTTTCGTACTGTTTCACGAAACGCAGTTTACAGAGGGAAAAAATGGAGTCCTGGAAAAACTTTCTTTCCAGAGTTCAGAGTCACACAGACACTCAAGCATTCAGACGCATCACCCAGGGACCCCTTGGGTGCTCAGTGACAGCCTCCTTCAGAATGTGCAGCGCACTGAGACATATCCGGGGTGTGCTGATTGGGTAGATTCTGGAGCCAATGACCAAGGGCTTTATAGGACAACCTGAGCTGCCTCAGGAGCCACTATTCTGAGCTACTCAGTAACGAATAACTTATTAAAGTGCTAACTGCTCATTCAAACAACTGACGAGCTGCTCCTCTCAGCCCTGCCCAGTCTCCATGCCCGCATTGGCTTTTTATTGCCCTGCCCCTACAAGACCCAGTGACTAACAGGGGAACCTGTGGGACCTGCTTCCAATTAGTTCCTCTTTTCCCAAAGTTAATTTGACTTAATTAGATATTAATAATAATTAAATCAGGACCTTGTCTAATGCAGAAATTCGGGGAGCTATATTCAGCCTTATGGAGCTTGTTGGTGAATTTCTCTCTGATTGCCTGTGTCAACCAAAGGGTGCTTTTGTCTTACGTTTGTGGCCAATGTTAAGTCTGTGCTCTAATGTGAATTCTGTGTTTGTGTCTGGTTGCAAACCTGTGAAGAGAGGTCATGCCCCACACCCCAACTCAGTGGATCTCAAGGATGGATCGCGGGGTAGAATTAGCAAGGGGAGAATTAAATGTGGTAACCCCCCTCCCCACCAAAAAAAAAAAACCAGGACCAAGAACATTGACGATTCAGAGGTTTCTACTCCAGCCTCGACAATAGTATACAGGTTTTCTGACTCTGTCCTGCTCCTTAGCAACCCTGGCTTCACAGATTCCAAGCCCCTCGTCCCACTTCTAACTATAAAAGTATTTAAGGCCACGGGAAGAAGGCAAGGCTGTGCAGCCTCACATGCTGATTTATGATGCATTATGGTTTGATGCACACTGCAAGGCAAGGCTCTGGACTGACAGGCGCTTCAGAGTAGCGGGTTTCAATATTATCATCCCTGCCTCCGAAAGGGAGTAGCCATGAAGCAAGGCTGCAATACAGGCTTTCCGAAAACTCGTCAACGCAGGCAGGGAAAGTTCGAGACTGTTGATGTGACGCTGGGTCCCATTAGCAAACACGCCATCGCATAAATATGACTGTGAAGCTTTGGGATACGGACATTTAAAACAAGATTTCAAACCCAAACCATCCATTATAAAAAATAACAAATCTCGCCATGTGACTTTTTTTTTGGAAAGTAGAAGTGCAGAGAGCTAGAAATATCTACTGATGTTCCTTATTGATTAAATTTCCAATGAATTACTCAGCGTTTTCATATGCAGTGAATGCAAGGAAGCACTGTGTAAGACAACGGCATCTCTCTGAGAGCCCGTCACAGTGTGGGTGGTCTCTGAACCACTGCAAAGTCCCTGTGTTTGTTTCTTAGACCTCACTGAACCGGGTATCCCCTCATTGCTGGCTGTGCAGACACCTGGTCCGTGAGCCGTTGGGTCACTACCTCCTGTGCTGTCAGCTAAGCTCAAACACTCGCCACAAATTGCTGTCACCAGCTATCTCGAACTTCTGCCTCTTAGTCCGGTTAAGCCCTTGATGGGGCTCTTTGTTCTTTCTGTTGCTAGGCCCCATCTCTGCTCCTCACCCCTTTGGAGCAGCTTTCCCATCCTAGCTGATTTGGCTTTCCCTCTGCTACCCCTACTACAATGAACCAAGAGGTCACTGCTGCCAAGGGATCTCAAGGTAACTGATGCGTATGTCCTGTGATCTCAAGGTAACAGCTGATGCCCATGTGAAATGAACTCCCTTCCAAATGGGAGATGGGGGAGGCCAAGAACAAAGGAAGAAGTCCATGATGTTCCAAAGATGTTAGCAGTCAGCTGAAGAGGAATACCAGATACAAGAATTTCTACCTAGCTCTTATATCCAAATCTAACCCATCTCCATCAATTTGTGCATCACCAGGAGGTCATGGCCTCCCCACAAAGTTTTGGTGGAGGCGTCTGTCTCCTATGGTGGCTACATGACTTCTCACTCACTCTGTCTTCTTCCCTCCTCTATCTGCCTGGAATTTTTGCCTTGCCCTATTCTGCTAAGTCACTGACCGAAACATCTTTATTCATTAACCAATAAAAACAAAAGACAAAAAAAGGACTTCCCACACCAAAAGAGGATGTCCAAAGAACAAAACAGTGTTTGGAGGGATGACTCAGTGGGTGAGAGTATCTGCCTGAGAGAGCACAAAGACCTGAGCTGCAGTCCTCAGCACCCAGATACAAGCCAGGAGTGGCTGTGCTTGCCCGGAACCCTGGCATCAAGTGACAGAGACCAAGGACTTCTGGAACTTGCTGTCAGCCAGCCTAGACAAACTGGTGAGCTTCTGGTTCAAAGAGAGAACAATAAAGGAAGACACTGGGTACCCCTCTCTTGAGAGAACAATAAAGGAAGACACTGGGTACCCCTCTCTCGACCTCTTCATAAACCCACACAGGCATACGCACTTGCACACTCAGGTACACACACACACACACACCACATACATAAGTAAAGTCTGACACGAGACTTTCAAATTAGCATGGCAAGATACCACATAACAATTATAGTAACTCCAAAATTCTGAAGGAAGAAAATTAAAAGCAAATGAATAAACTAAGACATTAAATGATAGTAAAAAAATAAACCCACATATGATAGAAAACGCGTAGTTTATCTTGAAAATTTACTGTAAATGTTGGTAGTGGAAGGGAGAGAGGCAGTGGGCATGTGAATAGATTGGCTTTTTCTTTTTTTATGCAGGGACTAAAGTGGTGATCTCTGAGACACACAGTTTTGCACTGCAATCCCTTTTCCATTACCTGGCATTTTAACAGTATACATGTGCTACTTCTACAGTGAAACGTAAGAAGCAGAGATGTGTTAAAGTTGTATCGTGACTTCTGACAGGGGAGGAAGTTACTCCCCACTTTCATGCCACTTACTTCCTTCTTTTTCTGATGTGTCCTTCCAACAGCGGGACAAAACAAAAAGCAGATTAGATTCCTCACAAGAGAGCTGGGATCTTTAGAGCCCTGCTTAAGATGTCTTCTTATGGAGATACATTTTGGAAAGCATCTGTGTTAAAAAGAAGGATAATATTCCTTAACTCATGTTAAAATTATTTACTTAGCAATTTGTAGGAAGACTTGAAGAAAAATAATGCAATATTAGAAAAATATAATCGGGCATGAGCATATATTTAGAACATATTACAAATTATAAAAGGTTGAAAATGCCATAGATTTTTTAAATATGAATTTAAATTAAGCACTATGTTATAAGAAACAGTCTGATATATAGAGTAATTCTTTTCCCCTGACTTTATCTCTACTTACTCAAGGTGACAGAATATACACAGCCCAGGTCCTACTTTCCAAACACCATCTCCTATAAAAAATTGATAGTTCTTCAAGAAGTGACAGCAGGGACAGTGATACCACATGACCTAGGACACAGAGAAGAACTTCTGACATAAAGACATCAGAAGGCACAACGCCAACTTGAGCATGCTCCCAGGGGTTGGAGTGGAAATCGTTTGAGCAATGGAACAAACTATGCATCAGATTATAACCCACAGAATAAAATAAATATTCATGAGTCTGTGCTGATCTAGAAAGGAATCACAACGACGGGGAAAGAAGTGAGAATTCCTCTTCACAGAAGGATTAAAATGAACAAATATCTAAGAAGTGAAGGCAATCCAAGATGGCCCCTAGACAAGCCTCACAGTGATAAAGTAGAGATTTATCTACTGATGGACCATAGGTATCTTGTCATAAGTTAGTAGTAAAGAGACAGAACATTTGGATATACTCAAAAGCTCTTGCTGAGATATTTGTCAACCACAAAAGAAGTTGTAATTTGCAACAGAGAAATGAGTCACAACACCAGGAGCCAAGGCCACACCATGAATATTAAGACATTCTAGCATCTTGATTGTCAATGAGATGATATATTGAAAAGAACATGTCATGTCTGTCTTGTTACCACAAATGCATAATCTAACTTTAATCACAACAACCATCCATAAACCAGAGACATCCAAGAAGTTAACTGAGAAGCTTCACAGAACAAGCCAAGGTCAGGAAAGACAAGAAAGGCCCAAGGAGCCAGCAGTGTAGTGCAGATTCCCTGTGGACATGGCTTGGGTCCTGGAACAGAAATGGACCTTTAAGGGAATGGCATAAACTCACTGTCCAGACAATTGCTGTACCAACTGTAACTTCCTAGCTTTAAAGGCCATACTATGCTTGCAGAAGTGAGTGTTGGCACTGTGCTTTCCAGGGGAATTGTGTAGCCCAGGGGACACAGACAGGGTCTTGTAGACGTTTTGGATTTCATGCAGCTGGAAATGGGGTGTAGACGGCATTCAGAGGTCAGAAGCCAGGAGACTTCCACGGGAAGCTGGATTAAGGGTGTGTGGGGATGACTCGCATCCTTATTTTTTTTTAATCACTTTTAAGTGAGTTTATACATATCAAGATCATACACACAAAATATTGAAAGAAGAAAGGCTTGGAGGAAAAGGCACAATTCTCCATAGTGTCTCTGAGCGTGCACGTACGTGCATGTGCGTGTGTACCTACGGAGGTCATAGGACAACGTTCAGGACTGGTTCTCTGTTTCTGCTTTGTGAATCCCAGGGTTGGGATTCAAGTTGTCAGGTTTGGCAAAAGTGCTGAGCCGTTTCATTGGCTCCCTTTTGATTTTTCACTATCTTAATCTCTTAAATTCCACTTATTTTAGGGGTAAAACCATTTTTTTTTCTGTGCCTGCATTGTGAATACCAAATTCTCTGCAGAATTTTCTGCACCTTGGCTGTGTTTCCTGCTGGGATGCTCAGCCACTTGCCTGGCATCATGAATTGGTGGATGCAGCAGTCAGATCCTTCATTGTGTTCCTCTGCTCCCCGGGGCCTTGGTCCCCCATGTCCGGATAGCACTGACAGACACTGTAAGCAGGAAAAAGTCTTAAGCCAGACTTTCTATTGGCTCCCAGTGGAACCGGTAGTCCCCCATATTACTCAATCATGGCTAAAAGTAAAGGTTCATTGCCAGGTTATAGAACAGCTTTATTTGAGTATGATTTACAGAACACAAATTTCACTTTAGTACACTGCCAAACTGGGCAGCTGCCCCTATTGCTGAGTGTAAGACCATTTTTTCAGTACCTTTTACAGTTACCCCACTTGACCCACGCCCCAGACTGCCCCTAATTTATTTTCCTCGACTTTCTTCCCTTGACTCTTCACGCAGACACTCTGGTTTCTTGTCCTTGCTCTACTCTCCACAGAATGGTTTGGTTTGTCCATCCTATAGCGTGTGTTACGTTTCTACATCGAGTCCTTGCATACAGTGCCTAAGCCCTCCCATGCTCCTGCTTCTGAGTTATGCTAATTTGCCATGTACACACGTGTATGTGTGAGCATGTCTTGTCACCCTCCCTCTCTAATACTAACCCTGGGATACTATTGCTAGGTTAAGAAATAAAGTCGCATTTAGCTTTCTTGGAAGCTGCTAATAGTTTACTAGTTAACTAGCTGGCTCTATCATCAATATATAAAGGACCAAATTGTTCATGTCTTATCAAAAGTTGGTACCGGCTTGCTTTTCCATGGTAGTATCCTTAATAGGCACTATGTGGTACTGTATTGTTTTCATCTGTATTGATTTTATCTTTCTTCATGCATTTCCTGGCTATTTTGTTTATCTTCCTTGGAGAATTTTTTAATTGTATTCTTTACCTATTTTTAACTATACTACCTGTCTCTTCAGTATTGAATTGTAAGTTATACCCCTTCCTCCCTCCCTCCCTCCCTCCTTCTCTTCCTCCCTCCCTCCCTTCCTTCCTTCCTTCCTCCCTCCCTCCCTCCCTCCCTCCCTTCCTTCCTTCCTTTCTCTCAACACACCATCTTAAGCTTTACCTCATCTTCCCAAGCACAGTTATGGATCACCAAGCCAGGAACCTCTAATACACTCCAGGATGCACGCCTTGTGAAGGTCTTCTCCCAAGTGTGTGGCTTACCTTATTTTATTAATAGTATGTTTGGATGCGAAAATATTTTGAGTTCAGCTTGACATTTTTTTTTATTCTTCCTGCCTTGGCTATTTGTTCAACAAACCTTTGCCTCAAAATCATAAATACATTTTCCCATGTTTCTTCCAAGAGTTTTACAACATAGTGGTTCATTCTAAGCTAATTTGTGCTTTGTGTGGTGTGAGGCAAGGGTCTGTGTATACAGTCTCCCGTGTAAACATCCAGTTATCCAGGAACTCATTCCTGGGAACCACTTGCTCCAAAGTTTATAACTAAGGCTTTGATTTTTACTTATTTTCTAGTTTGTTTTTCTGGCCTATACTGATTTAACTTGCATAACTCATTTTACTGAAGAATCTTGATTGTAAAAACAATATTTAAAAATATCATTAGCTAACAATAACTCGCTGGTACACAATAGTTCTCTGAATATGTTGCAGTGAGAATGAGAAATGTCCCCCACAGGCTCACGTATTTGAACAGCTGGTCCCCAGCTGATGATGCTGTTTGTGAAGGTGATGCAGCCCTGTAGTGCTGGAGCCCTGCAGTGCTGTGGCTGCACATTCTCTTCCTTCAGCCAATAGCCTTTAAGATCCAGCTCATTTGGGTGTGGTCTCATATCCTGTAAAAAGCAGTGGTAACCATATACCCCCTCTTGCTTCTGGCTCCCGCTTCCGGCTGCTAGACTCTGTTTGCTCAGAGGACTGTTATCTAGGACAGTGATCTGTAAGTTTTCCCTTTAAATAAATAACCCTTTTATTATTCATAATTCTGAACTGGTGTGGGATTTTTTTTGCGACTTACGTCATCACTGCAGGAGGAAGTATGTCACAGGGGTGGGCTTTGAGAGTTTATAAACTTGTTCTACTTCCAGCCCACTCTCTGCTTCATGTGTGTGTTTGGGAACATAATCTCTCAGCTTCATGCTCCGTCCCTGGCTGCCATGTCTCCCCTGCCTTTACGGACTCTTCCCCTGAAACCATAAGTCTAAATAAGTTCTTTCTTCCTAAGTTGCCTTTTTATTTTATTTTTTTAACAGCAACAGAAAAGTAACTAACACAGAATCACTGTCTTATTTCACTGGTCTGATATTCCAAAGTGATCTTTAGGGGGAAAAAAGATGAATTTACTTATTCCTGTCCTCATATTCTTGACTTCTCTCTGGAATACATCCAGGGTTTCACCATTTAGTGTAAATCATTTGCTATTGGTTTTGAAAGAATTTTCCTTAGATTGTCCAGGAAATTTCTTATATATTTGAGCATATGCGCATGTGTGTGTGTGTGTGTGTGTGTGTGTGTGTGTGCCTGTGTGTGTGCTCATTTGGGTGTTTTCATGTGTGCATGTGGGTGCATGTCTATGCACCTGCAAGCCCAGGATTGATGTCCTTGTCCCCTTTGATTGCCTTCCTCAATCACTCACCACCTCCATTCTTTGAGGCAGCTTCTCTCTCTGAATTTGTAGCTCATGGAGTCCTCTTGCCAGGCCAATGAGCTCCAGGGGTTCTGTCTCTGCTCCACCCCTGTGCTAGGGTTAAGAAGATGCAGTTATGACAAGATTTTTACATGGATTCTGGAAATCCAAACTCAGGTATTTGTGTCTTTGTCGGCCTGCACTTTACCAACGGAGCCATCTTCCTAGCCAGACATCTGAGGTGTCGTACTGTGTTATATGTTATTAGAGATAGGAACAACTGCGAACAGCCTGTGTTTGTGTGTTTTTGATTTTTGCAGCTGATGAAATACTTGTGGGAAACGTCTCTCTGGCAAGTCCCATAACTAATTGTGCCAGCAGACTTCCTAAACCTGAATTATCTTGTAGAATAAACCTGCTTCTTCAGAGTGTTATCTTTTTATATTTTATAAGGTCTTATATGTTTCTTAAGTGTTTGTAAGTGGTTGGGATTTACAAAGTGTTTTGCCTTAAATGTTTGACAAACTATTAAATTTCTTTTAAAATTATAGGCACAGTGAGTTTTTTATATACTTCCTGTTTTTGAAGATCTCGCTGTTATTCTGCCCCCCACAAAAATGATCCATGTCTTGTCATATGTTTTAGTGATTGTGATGGACTATGCATGTAGAATTTTGTTCTGATTACACAATTCTCATGCTTATATTTTAATACCTTCCTTTATCATTTCTGCTGATATTTTACCCTTACAGTCTCTGGTTTAGTTTATTAACCATTTTATTGGTTCTCAGTTTTCACTTTATACTAATTCCTGATAGTTATTAACTTTGTGCCTCTATATCCCTTTCCAGGATTTAATAGTTGCTCGAAAATTGTTGATGGAATCAGGGACTCAAAATAAACTTTCCTTGGGATAACAGAGAATACACACACAGACACACAGACACAGACACACAGACACAGACAGACATACAGACACACACACAGACACACACAGACATACAGATACACACACACACATACACACACACACTTCTGAGCAGCAGGCTTTTCTCCCTCTAACTGTACTGATATTCCTCTGTAGTCCAAACATTTGGGAGTCAGGACTATCCTAAATTCAAGGCCAGACTGAGCTACTTAGCAAGACTTTCTCCAGACAGAGGACAACAAAAAATAATTATGTTTTCAAAATGAAAACGCATAGGGGCTGAAAAATATCCAGAAAGCCCTCTATTTCTCAGAACCAATCACTGAATTATTATCATTACACATTGATAGTTTTGTTTTTCCAACTATCATGAGCTTTTTTTTTTTTTTTTTTGGCTTAAAAACCAAATGTTGTATCTATCCAGACAGTGAAGTTACTGCTCTGGAAAATAACCAATCAAATCTTCACTTATAGGTAGGGTGCGGGAAAGTATTTGAACTTCAGGGAGCCCCTGAGAGCTCTGGAATGCACGGGACTGCATCCTTTGATTGGGCAGGCATCTCAGAAGGGACTCAGCCTGGAGGCAGCAGCTCATCCATCCAGGGGAGGTGCTCATGGCTCCCTGCCAAGAGAGAGAGTCATCCACTGCTCAGTGGCCTCATCTTCCCTGTTCTCCAGGACACTTCTGGAGGAATGGCATTCACAGCTGTTGCTCTGGCTGGGTGAAGACAGGGAGGGCTCGAATGCAGCCCAGGGCAACACCGCAGCCCTCAGCGCTGCCCCCTCCAGCACACTCTGCCCTTTGATAGCTGATGTTGCTGTATCTTTTGCCTTGCATTCAGTTCCACAAGTAGAACAGAGCCTGCGAAAATGGATTACCGTGGACCCAGGAAGTTTACACAAGACCAACAGGGTCAGAACTCCCTGACATCAAGTCCACTCACAGTCCCAGTCTCGAGTCTCTTTTCCTGTCTGGAAAAATAGAAGCAACAAGAAAGCACTCATGGTTCAGCATCTCAAGTCACCACGGTGCAGATTTCAGGACTACTGTCTGGATGATTTGCAGTTTGCTCGGAGGGGGTCAGAGTGGGGCTAGGGAGGCAGGCCTTCCCACAGAGTTTGCCCTAAGAGCTGGGGATTCTCTTCAGAATGTGTGAAAATCCACCGTTAACAACTTTGAAGTCCTTTTCAAAGTAAAGCAGGGCAGAAGCTGCCTCTGCCCTGAAGCCCAGCCCCTCTCTAACTTGAACTTTCCTGGTTATGGTGTTTTTTTTAAATATGTTTTTTTTTTTCCTCAGGGGATCACTCTAACAGCTGTATAGAAACACTCTTTCTAAGTGACCCATCCATTTGCCTCTCCCTGTGACTCTTCTAGCTCACTCACCATCATGGGCTTAGGAACGGGCCTGGAGGCGGTGGGTACAGAAATGGCTTTTGCCTCCCAAGAAGCCAGCAGTTCCGCTGGGCATGGATATCATGGTCATACTGGCTCTCTTGTCTGGTCATCAACAGAGCAGTGAGGCTCTGGCTGCCCCAAGCCCAGTCCATGAACCTCTGTTGTTTCCCAGGCCATGGGGTGGTGCCCCAGGAATGCAGGCCAGCCACATCTGCTAAGGGCTGCCCACAGCTGTGCACAGCCGGGGTGGGCAGACACAGCGCCCAGGCTGGGTCCATCCATCACCGCGCCACAGCTACAGGGACATTCTCATCGCTGGATGAACCTCTAGTGACTCTGTCCGGGCCTAGACGCCCCCGCCCTCCCAGCCGCGCTATCAGTCAACTCGGGGTGAACTCTGGTTCACCTCCTGACCTCCTGTTCAACCCAGACAAGCATGGAAGTGTGAACTGGGCCTCCAAGGGGCCAAGAGGCCTCTTAACCCAGCTCGGCCCCACTTCCAGCTGCATCAAATGCGACCCCTCTCACCCCTGCTGCTGAGGTCTGGCCTCACACGTGTCCGGAGCAGCTACTGGGCAGCAGGACTGAGGCTGCATACCCAAGCTTTAACTGCCGTGGAAGAAACTTTTCTGGGCTACCTTCACAGACTATGAAAATACCTTTCAAACCACATCCTAAACAAAGAAAAATTGTACAGGTTCTTGCAGGATATTTGTGTGTGTGTGTGGGGGGGGGGGGTTAGTGATGGGGGTAGGGGTGTGGGAGGCCAGCAACTTCTCAGAGCACTGACCATTTCACAGAAAACCCCTATGGGGGGGGCAGAGTCTCTGCCAGGCCTGCGGGGGAGGGAGGAGGTGGTGTAACCTAGCCTTCTTCAGGCTGTGATGGTGTAGTTTAACTGCCGTCTAACGCATGGCTTTGCGGTTGAGCCTGACTGACTTTTAAAATTATAGAAGATTGTCCTGAAAAATTAAAGCATCCCCCCATTCAAAAAAATCAGGATGTGGAAACGCAAACTCATCCCTGGGAACCGTGCGGGCGTGTCTTGCCTCTCCAAAACTAAGGCTGGAATTTGGCCTTATATCCAAAGGACAAGTCTTTACATATGTCCTCATTTTGGTCAGCTGCTCTTGGCTCTGTTTCAAAATTGTAGCAATAGCAGCCAGTCACTGGCTCAGCACCTCATGGGCTCATCAAGGTAGGTTTTCATTGCTCACAAGACCTTTTTTGTTGTGGTGCTGGGATGGGATCTAGAGCCTTGTATCTGTGAGTCAAGTTCTCTCCCACTGAGTTACACCCTACCTTTTCCAGATAGGATCTCACTGTGTAACATGAATTGGCTTCAAATTCAACATCCTCCTGCAGCCTCCTCCCAAATGTTGGGATAAACATATATATCCCATTATCTCAGGGAAGTTCCTATTTATAATAGCTTCAAAAAAAAAACTGGTACTAACTCTAAACAAGGAAGTAAAAGACTTGTACAATGAGAAAAAATTTAAGATAATGAAAAAAACAAATCAAAGACGATGCCAGAAGGAAAAAAAGACTTCTCTTTGTCATGAATTGGTAGGATTAATATCGTGAAAATGACCATCCTACCAAGAGTACATTGATCACCATTCTCAACAAAATTCCAATGTACTTCTTTAGAGAGCTGAAAAAGTAATCTTAAATTTCATGTAGATTTTGATTTAAGTTCTGCTCTAGAAGATGAAACTCTTTCAGGCATCATTGCTGTACTGAGACTCTGAGCCTAGACAGGTCACAGGCTATACTGCCATTCATCTACATTGTATTAAACCAACCCCTAATGGCTTATATTTTTACCCATGGATTAACATACCTCTCAGTCCTAATCAGAGAGGTGTCTACTTGCAGTAGATGGGACCAATACAAAGATCTACCACTGGCCAAGGCTCAGAAAAGAAAAGGCTCTGGAATGTTCCATTCCGACTGGGACATCTGTTTTCTACCCTCCTCCTAAGGCTCAGAAATCACCAGGGAAGAGGGGATGGAAAGACTTTAACAGCTAGCGATGGTGGTTGACGACAAGGAAACTCCAGGACCCAGCAGGGCTACTGCACGCGTGAACACACATTGACTGTGACAGCAAGATCAAAATTGGTGTAAGCAGAAGCCAGACCAACCCCAGCTTGGAGAGGGGAGGTAAGTACAAAGTCCCACTCCTCACTAAGGAACTATTGGCAATGGTAGCTGCTGGGAGAAGGAGACTCTTTTTTTATGAGTTTAGACGACATATCCAAGACTATATTTACAGGTCAAATTGGCCTTGATGAGAAGAAAGAAAGAAAAAAAGAAAGAAAGAAAGAAAGAAAGAAAGAAAGAAAGAAAGAAAAGATACAAAGTTGGGTAGGTAAGGAATGGGAGGACATCTAGGAGGAGCTGGGGGAGGGGTGATACAATCAAAATACACTGCATGAAATTCTCAAAGAACAAATAAAAATATAAAAGTTAATTACATCTCTATATGGTAGCAATGGATCTGTAACAAGGAAAAGGTGTATTATCATTACAATCACAAAAAAAAACCCATACTTTGGTGCAAATCTAAAGACATGTACAGAAGTGGTATGCTGGAAGTTATAAAATGCATATAAAAGAAATCAAATACCACCCCCCATAAAAGAATTTCCAGACATGCAATACAAGAAGAGTTTTCAGACATGCAGCTAAAACAAATGAATAGAGAAAAGGATTCATTGTCAGGATTCTCCAAATTCTAGAGAAGGCGCCAACTCAGCGGTCAGCTTTGCAGCATCTCTCGCTATAAAGTGATAAAACTAGGTGGCTAAAGCTTATTCCAGGAGAGATACAGAGGGAGTGGCAGAAGGGGAGGGAAAGGATTGGAGGGAGAGAGATTTTAAGTTAAACATCTAGATAAGTTTAAAGACCAAGATGCCTGTGGCACCCAAGTGAGCCATCTGCCTGGCCTCCCACTGGCACAGGTTGGGGACTCAGGAGCTCTGTAGCCAGCCCTGAGGGTGCCCTGGCTCCCTGGACAGAGGCTCTCCACTACAGAGCTCCTGGGTGCAGACTGAGAAGACGGCTGCAGGGACTTGTAGAGATGAGACTGTTGGGCAAAGCCCGAATGTTTCCTTTGAGGCTGCTGGCTGATCCATGGACTGATAGACGCACTGATTAGTCGCCGCCGCCGCCTGCCTGGAACCATGGACGCAGTGTGGATTCTAGATCATTTCCTGATGAGTTTCTGTGAAGTTGTGTGTATCTGAGTCCTCTCTAGGTCTCACACTGGAACAACATTTCTGTCTGTCCGCTGCTCTGTTTATTCCCCTAAAATCCCCGCAAACCTGCGTTGCATAAAGAAAATCCTCATAACTGAATATGATGATTTAAGTCTATTGAATGGCCTTGAGGTTTCCCAATACTATGGCATAAACCCATTATGTGGTCACACAATTACAAACTTCATTACCTAAGCAACTGCTGTCTGAAAAATACTCGGCTCGAGCCACTGACTGTTAGATACATGTGCATATTTGATTTTCACACCATTCCTCAAATAGATAGAATTTTGCGGTCTTTCCGGATAAAAGTTTCAATGCCTGCCACAGTTCAAGCTAAAACAGAAAGCACAGACAAGATGGGAGTTTTTAATGTTACTTGCTGTTCTGTTTTGGGCAGAGGACCCTCCCCACCCCTATTAAAAGTTAAAGGAACTGTTACAAAAAGCTAAAATGAGAAAAAAAAAACAAAAGAAAAAGAAAAAAAAGAACAAATGCTGGCGGAGCAGCTAAAGCCCCTGGAAGGGGGGTAAGCACAGTATAAAACAGTGCTTTCGAAAAGGGCTTAGGTTCTTCCTTCCCAGCCACGCTGGTGATTTTCTGCTCGTAGACCCTGTGCACTAGCGACTGTACTTGTCTCTAAACACGTGTGCCCTGAAATGCCTCATACAGAAATGCCCATTGCAGTAAATTCAAAAATGAAACCAAACCAGGGGTCCCCAAACAGGAAGCTAGAGAGCTAAATTTGAGTATGAACTGGGATACTAGTCGGTAAGAAAAAAGAATGGGTTCTGGAAACTTTCGTGGCTAAATGGGTCTCCAAAGCATGGTAATAAACCAGTGGCCCAAGCCCCAGAGGAGGAAGGGGAGCCCACACTTGGTGGAGGCTTTCCAGAGAGGTTCTAGGCAACGGGAAGCAGAGTCTGAGAGCTCCCAAGGAGATTGATGTGGAAAGGGCGCATGTTCTTCCTGTCCATTGTCAGAAGTGGCCTTCTCTCCTCAGCGTGCTGAAATATCCCTCATGTTAATAAAAAGCTACAATGGTTTGATCTGGGGCTGCAGACTGTGGATTTGATCTTTACACATTGTACGCACACATGGTATTCATATCATCATAACACATCCCATAAATGTGCAAAACCACAATGACTTAAATGAAGATTTCACAGGTGCACGCTTTGCTGCTGCTCACTAAAGCGCAAGCTTCATCTTCGTGTACCACATATCTAATTCATTTCTCAATACCAGATCTGAAAAACGGCCATATTAAAAACCATCACATAGCAAAGAAGGAATTCTGGAGCTCTTGTGGGATACGCTGCTATTAAAAAAAAAAACTATTAAAGAATAAACAAAATAAAATTTTAATGACGAGGAGGCAGAGAGAGGCAAGTCTCAAAATCAAAGAGTTATTCAGCACTGGCAACACGGTATTAATTATTCACACGAGCTACGGTCCTCCAAATGTGTTCACTCGGATATGAAAAGCTTTCTGTGAGAAAGGATTCCTAGATCATAAATTTTTGGAAGCTGGGGGTTAAACCAAGTTAAGTTGAATTCATTCTCCAGAACTTCTCACACCCTTTAAAACATAAAGCTTATGGATTGACTTGTAACGGTCTGAATTCCGTTCCTCCCAAAAGACTCACTGAAGTTTGGCTGGTACCCACGAGCGCTTCTGTGTGAACCTGGGTTGGTGCTATATCTGGTCAGGATGACCCCTGTGTGACCTTAGAATGGGCCTGTAATTATATTGGCTGACATCTTTATTTTTTTAATTTTGAAAATAAGCTTTATTAGAAGAACCTTGAAAACAAAATAAACACCACACATCAAAATTAACTAGACCCACAGTCTGTACAGCTCAGTGAACTTCTATACAGTTAGAATAGCCATTCTGAAGTCAGTGAACTTCTATACAGTTAGAATAGCCATTCTGAAGTTGTGGAGCTTCATAATAGATTTTATACTTTCACCATCCAATGTATTTTATGCACTTATTCATGACCAAAACAAACAAATAAACAAACAAACAAAAACTCCATGAAAGAATTAGCCCTGGAGAATGAGTCGCTTTATACCCATGTTCATCAGTCAGACACATCACCTGTATCCGCCCTTCCTCACCCCTTATGCTCAGCCTTTCTTGTTCTTGTCTTCATGTTACATTGAACCCACACGCACACGTGTTTATCTATATTGGTAAGATTCCACACATGAGGGAGAACATGCAGTATCTTTAAAAGGAGGAAGTTATGCTCAGGGGACAATGTTATATGATGGAGAAGAGGTCGGAATGAGGGGTCAGAAATCCCAAACACAGCAAGAGCTGTTGGCAAGCACTGATCCTGGAGGAACTTGGGCAGGGTTTGGCTGGGGCTCGGTCCTCTAGATCCCTTGGTCCCATACTTGTTTTTTGATGGCACTGATGGTCACTGCCCCGAAGTTTTACCCCCTGGTATTAGGGCTTCAGCTTATGCATTTTGTGAGACAGACATGCAAACATATTCTGTGGGATCTGATTATCTACACCCTTAGGAGCCTGCCTCACCAGCCCCTTGGATACGAGTCACCTTGCACAAGGCACAGCTAGTACTCTGGATACAGAGCTGCATATGGTGGCTTTGAGATTGCCTGTCTATTGTTTTTGTGTGTACATAGGATGACAAATTGGGGGTGTGTGTGCTCAAAGGTTATTCAAATATTTCAAATAAAGCATATTTGAGTATGGAAAGGCCAGAGAACATTAATCAAATGTCAGCACCAAAACACTTTGTCTGCTGTTTCTGCCTGTGTTTGCGGAACAACCCTATGGCTTAGGCTCCCTGGGGTACACGACTGCCCCAGTGTCAAGATGCTCCCAGAGCGCTCTGCGCAGGAGGCTGAACCTGGCCGATGTCTCTGGAACAGTCACATGAGGATGTACGGCAGTGCAGACCGACAGGGCCAGAGTCTGTTTCCACCACTGTTCTTCTAGATAGATGAGAAGAGGAGGAAAGGCTTTACCTAAAAATAATTTCCACAATAATGACGGAAACGCTATCACGCAGGTAAAGGGTATTGATCTTCGTCACGGAGCTCTACTGGTTAGGATTCAGGCAACTGGATGTTTCCCCAGAAACCTCCTCTCCCCCAGCACCGAGCCCCCTTGTCCCTTTCTGCTCTTGTCTGCCAGGCTTTCTTCCGGGGAAAGGCAGACGAGCAGCGTTGCCTTTCTCTCCTTCAGCTCCTATCAAAACAGTGCAACAGCCCCAGTCACCAACTCGAGAGTCTTTTGACAGCAGCAATTAAGCAACTTAATTAATGAGTGAATAAAAATGATAATATTTACTGAATGGGAGCGTCCTGTTTTGCATTTTTATTCTAACCCGGCACCTGAAGAACTCTGCCGAGGAGCGCTCCGGCCCCCCTGTGGAAACGTGCTCCTTCTCCCTGTGCATCTCTGTCCTTTGCTCTGTGTCTTGTCTCCACCCTCTTCCCTGCCTCGTTCGCTTTGGGTTTCACAGGCACCCAAGGGTAAGATGCACAGAAGCTTCACACGTGTCCTGGTTCCAGGGAGAGCAAACTTCTATCCTTGTAATGTGCTTTGTTCGCCCTAAACCCCCTTTCAGACATGAAGGACAATTTCATGACACTTTTCTAAGGTTGAACTTTACATCAAAGTGGATGATTAATTACTGCTAAGGGTACAATAAAACATTAATGCATTTTGTAATTAGCCAGGTTAGGAATGACAGCTCCCATCTCCTCATGAGTGACATGCTTACAAGTTCACGCAAGCAGCACACGAGCGTGTGTGTGTGTGTGTGTGTGTGTGTGTGTGCTCACACACATAGAACTTTTAAAAAAATCCTTATTTGGCTATTCATCTCAGCAGTGCCCTCAACGCATTATATTCTTTTTAAAAGCCACATATATTTTCCTCAATGAAATATATAATCCATCTTGAGTGTAAGGAGGGCCCCATACATAATTATTTCGTCGTGACAGACAGTGAGTCTTCCAGCTATTATTTTTGACGGTGCTGTCATGGATGCCAAATGTATATTGTGGTGGGAGCCAGCCAAAGTCGGAAACCCACCTGGAGAGCAGGCGCCTTTCTTCTCCCCAGAAAGGTTCCCCAGTTTGACAGGCCACCATCCCGGCTAAGCTTAATTAGTCAGGAGAGAAAATAACTGACTTCATAGTGTTACGTTGGGGGCTCACCCATCCCCCCTTCCCACTCAAAATATGACATTCTTTGGAGAAGATGAAGTTCCAAATGGGATCCGTGTTTCCAGTTTTCCCATCTTCTCATCGCCCTCAAGCGAGACCACTTCACAGGGCCTGTCTTTGTCTGCCTTCCTCCCCGTCTCGCAGCACTGTGCCTCGTGGGCCAGAGAATCCTAGGATGGATTCCGCACCCACAGAAGCAACGTTTCTGGAGAACCGATTTACTTCAGAATGGAGGGTATGGGGAGACTGGAGGAAGGCGTCAGTGTGCCGGTGGCAGGCAGGAGATGTGACCCACTAAGAGCCTGGACTCCTCTGGTTCTCAGAATCTATGCCTATGGAGGAAGGCGTCAGTGTGCCGGTGGCAGGCAGGAGATGTGACCCACTAAGAGCCTGGACTCCTCTGGTTCTCAGAATCTATGCCCCAGAATCACTCATCCTGCTCTATGATAGGGGCAAGTTTGACATAAAGGTGTGCGTGTGTGCGCACACCCACGCATGATCACACAGTGAGTTTGAGACTGCATGCACATGTGTGTGTGTGTGTGCAAGTGTGTGCACGCGTGCTCACATGAACCAGCCCGAGAGCTGTAATCTGACTCAGAAACTTTACAGAAATAAAGTCACACATGATGTGATAAGTCAGACCAACCTGTAGCTCCATTTATTTTTACCATGTTTAATTCTTGATCCATTGGCTCTGCCTGGGAACACAATATACCCCCATCATGCCTGGCCTTTGGGAAGCTTGAGGTACAGAATGAGCCCCTTGGTGCCCAAGGCTCTTTTGCATAGAGGTGTGGAGTTGATCTACCGAGAGCATACCTTTGTTGCGCATTGTGGGGTTTGAAAAGCACGTGGTGGCACTCCTGGGAATACCTTCCCCAAAGCAGGGCCGTTGCGAAGGAGAGAATGCACAAATATTTGGGGCTGTGGTAAAAGACATGAGGCCAGGGCTCCTACACCAAGTTTCTCTTCCTCGCTGAGTTTCTGGTTCATTTCCAGCCCCAAATTTCTTCAAACATATTGACGTTTCTGACTGAATGTCTGTGCTTCCTGTCAGCAGGCACGGAGAGTCACCATCTCTCTCATCCTGTGGCCTGGCAGAGGAACAGCCCCTACTCACTAAGAGGTGGCTACTGAGTGGAAGACGGCTAGGGAGCCTGGAGAAGGAGGAGGTGAGGTGACAGACCTTCAAAAGGGGACCTGAGCTGGCGGGGAGGTGTGGGCTCTTCCTGGGACCTCTGCAGACATATTGGTGAGGCAGGAGCCATATTTCTCTCACTCCATCCATTGAGGCTGGAGAGGAAGGGATGGCTGCCAATGGGGAACACCTGATGTGGAGGAAAGATGGGGAATGAAATCTGGGATTTGAAGGTAGCCTGTGTGAGTATTCTATTTTTTGCTGAGTGATTAGAGAGCCAGTATGTGGGTTCTAGTGTCCTCACTAGAAAAAGGCTTAGAGCTTCCCGAGGGTTAACCCACCTTCTGCCTTTATCAGCTCTCAGCTCTGCCCCCCATTAGCAGGTAATCATCAAGATTAGCTAAGAGACACCATGAGGACCTGGTGTTTTCACCAGACATACAGCAAGCGCTCATTGGAGAGCAGCCGTACAGTTCTTTTCCAGAGAGGTTCCTGAGTTTTAGGTCGAGCAAGAGTAGGTCCAGAATAGGAAGCACACACATGAGAAGACTCATAGGAACCACGTGGTTCAAATCAGAGGAAATCCAAGAAATACAGATCATTTTACGGGCAAGATCCCTGCGAGAATTTTTGTTGCTGCCACCTGGATATCCACGGAGAACGTGGTAATCCTAGACAGGAATGGCGCCAGCTGTGCCACCCAGTATTTAGAAAGCGCATTCCTGCCTAGATTTCCATATTCCACTCATGATGTCATTTACGGAAGACCTCAGGTCCTACGAGCTCGGGAGTGGGGTCAGACACAGCCTCCCCCAGGCTCTCCACCTAGCCTGGCAGGTCTGCAGGCCTCGGGGACTATTTGTGTTTGACGTGACCCTTTGACCCTTTGACTGCATCCTCTCTTCATCCTGGTTAGGTTCCGCTGTTATTGTAACTGAACATCATAACCAGGATAAGGGGCTGTGCTTTCAATGCCAAGTTCCTTTTCCTCTGCAGTCTCTGCTCAGGGCTGTGCCTCTCCCCCACCCTTGCTACCTTATATCTCCCCTTCAACCTGTCCTAAAAGTGACAGCTGGATTTCAGGCTGCAGCTCTCATCAGCAACTTGATCCTGGTGAGCCTCTTCCTGTCCATACAGGTGTGTGGTTGGGTTTCAAGCAGTAACTTTTCACCCTGAGCTGGTAAGCCAGCTCACACCCGCCACCCTAGGCCACCAGTGCTGGGCTTTGCGACATCCTACGTCTTGTGTGTTAGGCCCTCTCACCTGGTTTATGCCTCAAGTTACATGGGAAGAGGAAGTCTTGAATCCTCTTCTTTACCCCCTGCCACCTGCTAGCTACTGAGTGACCTCATTTAACACTGTTTTGAGAAGAGAGATTTAAAGTTGTTTGGAAAACTGAAGGAACAACAGAAATGTTTGCATGTTAAGCATTCCGCCCAAATACGAAGATGTGAATGCTCTTTATTATGACAGTTCTGGAGGAGAGTAAGCTCCCGGTTGTCAGTGAGCATCTCAGCACAGGGTTTGACGTACAGCATGGCAGTGGGAGGCAGCTCAAAGATAGTTTAAAGAAGGGAAGTGTTCAATGCTTTTCCCAGGTCAACAGTCCGCCTTCTATTTTAACACTTCATCAAAAATGAAATTCTACCCATATGCGTCCTATAGTGACTATTGGCTGTTGTCTCCAAGAATCAGGTGTACGTCTCCAATAGGGAACTAAGAAGTATAGAGGTGTGGAGAAGAGTTCCAACCTCCACAGGAATAATCATGTATAGTATATATTATAAATGTATTCTTTTGAGGCATATAGATTGTTACAATCTAATGCTTAAAAATAAAAATTTGAGGGCCAGAGAGAGAAGTTTCATGAGGTGAAGACAGATGCCAAGGCTGGAAACCTGAGTTTTGTACTTGGAACACACATGATGGAAGGAGAGAACCATCTTTTGCAGGCTGTCCTCCGGCCTGTACACGTACCCTGTAGCACATGGTACGCATGCATGCGCGTGCATAATCTCTCTCACACACAATGAATGAATGAATGAATGAATCAATCAATCAATGAATCAATTAATAAATAAATAAACAAGTAACTGAAATTTGGATAATACTTTAAATAGATGCTATATTACAATTTTTTTCCTTAGTGTTACAATTTTCAAAAGAGGCATTTTTATTACCTCTATTCTTCTTCATTACATGAATGTGTATGTTCCTTATTAGGGAGAAAAAAAACACAGAGAAAGAAGATGAGAAAATAAAACCCAGCAATAACCTCTTCACATAAATGCCAAGTATCAACTTTCCAGCACTTTCTTTCCATTCCTACACAGTTTGAATGAAAATAGCGTAGCTCCTCTGTCCCTGTGTTGCTTAGTGAAATGTCTTGATTCTGCCACAACTACCATGTTATGTAACTATCACGAATAATTTTCCAGGAGATAATCTTATGAACCGTGCTGGACTGTACTACATAGATGCACTACCCTTTACTTTCTTGGATAAATTATCTATTATATAACCGAGTTCTCTAATCATCTGTAATTTATGATGATGCTGTCAACATAACTTGTAAATAAATACTCGTAGGCACTCATAATTACTTATCTCTGAAATAATCCATAAAGGTAGGATTTTAGGGTCAAGCAATGAAGTCAGCTTTCTCGTGTTTTGCAGCTCTCCTGTCTTATATCGTTCTATTATAATTCACCTAATCGTCTTTGGACAGTTAATACTTTGCAACAAATACCCATTTACCAAAACTATGTTCTGCTTCAAGACCATCGGGATGGTTTCCTTCCAGGGGATCGTAGGGCTGCAGGGAAGAAGAAATCAAAAACTGAGATGGACCCTGTAGATCCGTGTCTACCGCATAGCTTCCGCCGTGGAGTTGCTGTCAAGGCTTGGGCAAGCACTCAGGTGTCACCCTGCAGCTGCACCGGGGCAGAGCCTGAGGAGTTCTCAGGCTTCAGCTGCCGTTTCTTCAGGAGTTTGAAGCGCCAAGGGAATAGGTGCAGTGAAATGACTTGTGTCTCATGACAAAATCATGTCCCACCTAGAAATCTCAGTAGCAACCCAGCATGATGAGTTCTGAATTCTAGTTCCATGCCTGACACACCTTAGCTCTCTGGTGCTTTTTTTTTTAAAAAGCTTGTGCTAAATAATTTTGAATTGTTTCTTGACTTGGAAACTTTACCTTCCTGCCCTTGGAGCTCTGCTTCTCTAACTCCCAGGGTGACATTAGAATGCTATTCCACCCTAGTAGGGGATGCTCCAAGGGCCTCCCAGTAGCCATATCCCTCAGGACAGGGACCATTTTGGTCTGATCAAACAGAAACAGATTATTTCCATATTGTTACCCCTCCCCTGTATTAATGCTAAGTACTGCCTATCAAAGAGCCCTTACTAGTAACAGACTGGTATGCTTTGGATAGTTCTGGATAGTACCTGATATAAAGCATATGGGTGAGTTGAAACCTCCATCTAAAAGAGAAGAGAAACAGGAACAGATGTGTAAGAGGAAAAGGTAGCTTCCTAAGAGAAGCTGGTGCTGAAGACCTGGTCACTATTGCATCAGAATTTCTCTTGTACTAAAGCACTCTATCCTGGCTGTAAGAGCGGTGTATGCTCTGGATCTGTGAGGATGAGGAGGATGATGAGGATGCAGAGAACCAGTGATGAGGTGCCTGGATGCGGAAGGCAGGAGCTAGCTAGTTAAGGTGAAAACGGAACTACATGTCATGTACATATGTGGCATTTCCATCTTTCTTTCAGCCTTCCAAACCAGCCAGCCCTCTCCCGGTAACTGACCCTGCAAGGTCCCGTGAAACCAGCTGCCTGGAAGGTAGCTGAGAGATGCTAAAATTAGCTCTGTGGGGGTTCTTAGGAGGACTCCACTGTGTTCTTGGATCCCTGATGTAGACCATGGCACTAAGAAAGAAGTTCTTCAAGTCTTGGCATGGGTTGTAAGCCTGAACTGACCCATCATCTCAGGAGCATGCCTTGCTGGAGCTGGGGGTTGCAGTTGAAAGTAGAGGAACTCTGTCCTTTGAACAGGTAGCTTCACTCTGGCAGGAGAATCATAACCTGCCCTTGTCTCCACATGTCACTGTCCACAATTACTCATCATCTGCAGATAGACAGCCCTGGAGGAGACCATCAATTGCCAATGCAATTCAGCAGATACACTTCATAAATTTTAATTACATCCCCACTGAAAATGAATGGTCAGAAAATATAAAACATCTGCCATCCAGATCATTTACATTTTTCATATAATAAATCATCAACAACACCCTGAACCATGGCTTAAATCATGTGAGTGTGGTAGGTCACAAAAAGGGGACACCATCCATCCTGCTATCACTGTACAACTCTTGAGATGTAGAGGCAGGGCAAAGAGACTTGGGACCCACCGTGTTCTTGTTTCTGTAGAGAGCATCTTGGTCTGACCGCCATAAATCCACAGTCCAGAGTCTCATGGCTATCTATTGGTTGATCTGTCTGTAATTATTTTGCCTATAAATGTGATGAAGTCAATAGGAGTTGGCAAAACTGCAGCTGGAGAAGGCAGGCATTATCACTCCAGTAGCTTGTTTACCTATCCCGCAGGTAGAGTCAGGAAACTGCTCTCTTTAAAACATGAATTTCTGCTAACATGTTCATGCAGCTCATGCAAGTTCATGCAGTTCATGCAAGGCCTCTCGGTTTTTTCCGCATAGAGCACAGTGCAAGGCATCTGCACAGGGCCGGACCCCCTCAGTAACTCTTTGGCAGTCACAAATCTTACTACTAAGGATATGGGGGACTCTGGCACTCAGATAAGTTGTCCTGTATCACCCCAACCACAGGTGCAAGTGCTGTGGACACAGCCTCAGCGTCTTAAGGGAAGACTTGGGTAGTTGTTTGATGGGCTATGCAGCATTTTCTATAGCCATTATCAGTTTGCTTTTTGTTTTTCTCTAACCCCCTCTACCTTATTGTACAAGGATCAGGGCTCAAAGTTGTATCTCTCCCTTCAAGAGAGAGAATCCTTTGCTCAGGTCTGTGGAAATGGCAATGTGCAGGATAAGTGAGATTGTTGGCTACTAAAAGAGACCTATGCTGAGCTAGGGGCTCCATTTAAGTCAGGTAGCTGCAAGAGGAGGAGCTTCTGGTTTGCTTAAGCCCTTGACATCAAAATCAACAGCAATGGAAGGTGGCCATTGCCTTCTTAAAAAAGACATTTATTCAATGCCCTTATTTTCTAGGGGAGGGAATGGGCCCACAGAGGGCAGTTGTGGGCCCCTGCCCAAGGACACATGCAATGGCTCTTTCCACGTCCTTGTTCTCCTGTGTTTGCTGGGCTACTGTGTACTCTTCTGGCTAAATGGGTACCACACGCACATGTGTGGTACAGAGGCAAACCGGAACATACACAAAGAACAGACTACGTCTCTCTAGAAAACAATCAAAAATGAAGCAAAAATTTGAAGATCACCATGTACATTCTGAAGGCAGATGATACATCACGTATCAGCAGATGCTTTCCAGGTGCAGAACCAGAGAGAGGCCACATGCACGACATGGGATCCTTGTCACCGGCTTGCAATGCCCTCTGATCTTCCCCACTAGTATTCACAAACCAGGGTCTCCTTTGTGTGGTTTTTGGATGCTGAATTTTACACACACAACTAAGTCTCTGTGGTTTCTGAATTTGGGTCCTATATTGTAATGACCGTTTGTAGCTCCTTTCTGCATAGCTCATTTCCCCTGACTTTATTTTGGGATGCCTCAGAAGAAGCCTGGATGTGTTGTGTAGCAATTTCCTCTGAATTGAAATGTTCCATCCTGGAGCCACATAGGAAGTGAACATCTCAGAAATCTCTGGAAGTCCCTGAAACTTACAAAATTTCCAATGCCCCCTCCTCTGCAAGGTTGTATAAGCAGCAAGTACTGTTGTGGTGAGAGGAGACCTCTTGCTTGTTGCACTGCCTCTAAGTCATGCAGAGAGCTCCAGAGATGTCATTTTGGGAGCTGTCACTCAAACTAATGGAGGGTTTTGATATTGTAGCTGCCTTTGAAACATTCCCGCTCTTGAAGTTACCCTTACCCACACTCCTGCAAGCAATTCCAATAAACTTACTGGTTTGTCAAGTTGGAGTTGAGTGTAATTGTTACTTTGGTCTGCCATTCCCTGTCTGAGGTGAGCAGACATTTGTTCACATTTCCTCCAGGAAAGTCTCCTACCACAAGCACCCTGCAGCCGTCTCTGACAAGGTGTACCCGGTCATTTCTTACAGATGTGCTAGGCCAGCCCCTGCTCACTATGTTCACCTAGAACTCAGACTGGCAGGCTTGATGAAGAACCTCCCGGGTGACATTTATGTTTTCCTCTAGAGCTAAGCTGATATGCCTGGTATCTGAAGAAAAGAGATTACTTAATATATAGAAATACATGCCAAAATGACTTAAAGTTCTTGAAAGTCAATGAAAAAAAATTTCTCTTTAGCATACAAGTACTTCAGTCAGCATTTCTTCTTTAACTAAAATCTTAAAGTTGACTAAATGAGTTTTTGTTGTTGTATTCTATTTTGAGCGAGGCCGTTCTGGCTGATGGATGGTCTCGCTTTGGTTTGGTAGCATATGGTTCTCCAGTGCTTCTTGGCGGTAATAAAAATGCGGTGTGCCGGGGTTGTCCAGCAGCTGCCCCATCCTTGAGCCAGTTCGCTGTGTTGGAGTTAGTCAGAAGTTACATGTCCTCAGCAACGGTGGACTAGAAGTTTCTGTGTTCCTGTAGGCAATTAAGATGAGGTCAAAGTGGACTGGTATTTTGCACCAAGCTTCCTTCCCTCTGCAAGAGAGCTGAAAAGAATGCAGTTGATTTGGCATTCACATACTCTACTTCCCAGGACATGAAAAACAGTGCTTCACTGCAACTACCTCTGACAGGTCTAGAATTCTCTAGAAGACTGGGTGTTTTAGCTGCCTAATGGACAAATATCCAGCATACCTGTAGAATCTAATATAGAGACTGGGTAATACTTTCCAACTTTCCACCCTATTTAGTTTGTTAGACGTTTCTAGCATTGTAAAATGATTTCCTATATTTTTCTCTCATAATCGTCTGACAATAACAAAGTGGGGGAGGATTTTAGAATAAAACTTTCCATATTTTCCATCTTCATTCTAAAGATTGTTTCATTTTATTATACACAAAAGATTGGATTAAAAGCCTCTAAGCAACTAAGATGCATTTTGATAAAGTAAAAAAAACTTCTGGTTTCATGAATATAATGATTGAATGCAAAATGTTCAGGGTAGGTAAGTACCTGTTCAGACACTTGTATCACAACTGAAGATGCTGTCTGGGGAGTTCGTAGAAATGGCAGTCGGTGGCATCTAGAAGGAGGAGGGCTACTGCAGGCCTTGAGGGTTATGCCTGGCAGCTTTTGTAGGAGAGGGGAGCTGCTTGGTTCCCAGCTGCCCGGCTAGCTTATACTGGAAATAGTCACACGGGAACTGTATTAATTAAATCACTGCTTGGCCCGTTAGCTCTAGCTTCTTATTGGCCAACACTTACATATTAATTTAACCCGTTTCTATTAACTTGTGTATCACCACGAGGTCATGGCCTACAAGCAAGGTTTTAGTACATCTATCTTCAGCAGAGGCTCCATGGCGTCTCTTTGACTCCACCCTTCTTCCTCCCATCATTCAACTTAGTTTTCCCCACCTACCTAAGTTCTTCCCTATTAACAGGCCAAGCCAGTTTTTTTTTTTTATTCATTAATGATAATCACAGCGTACAGAGGGACTTCTCACATTAAGGTTTTGGCCTGAGATTTTTGTGTCTCTTTTAGGCAAGCAGTAAGGAAGCCATGTTGTAAGTTCTCACTACTGTCTTAGTTATGGTTGTTATTGCTGTGAAGAGACATCATGGCCACAACAACTCTTATAAAGAAAGAAAACATTTAATTGGGGTGGCTGGCTTACAGTTTCAGAGGTTCAGCCGATTATCATCATGGTGGCAAGCACGGAGGCATGCAGGCAGACGTGGTGCTAGAGCTGAGAGCGCTACGTCTTGTAGGCAACAGGAAGTCAGCTGGCACACTGGGTGGTCTCCTGAGTGTATGAAACCTCATAGCCTGCTCCCACAGGGACACACTTCCTCCATCAAGGCCACACCTTCTAGTAGAACCACTTCCTTTGGGGGCCATCTCCTTTCAAATCACCACAACTACCATGGGTGAACAGCCTGCCACCATGCCTTCCTCACCAGGATAGACTTAACCCTTTAAATCACGAGTCAAAATGATTCTTTGCTTTGTTAAGTATTTTATTAAGGTATTGAAGGAAGCAACTGGCTTGTTTATGAAGCAGATCAAATAATTCCACAGTTGCTCCTAATAGGGTATACTAAGGTTTTTGTTTTGTTTGTTTGTTGAGTAAAAAGAAAAACCCACAGATCACAATGAGGAAATAGGAACAGGATTTAACATCCAGGTGTGGCAGGAAGAAGAGGGACCAGTGTGTGGGACCGCAGCTTTTTGGTACCCAAAGCTACGCCCCAACCTAGTCTAGCCTCTCAAAGGCCATTGGCTGAAGGAGGTTCTCCATCACCTCCCCGTTTTGTCCAGGATGGAAAGCTAACAAACTTAATTCCTTGAGGATCTATGGGAGTGACCACAGCTGCTCTCATCCCAGTACTAATGGCCATGTCTGACACACTACAACAATCACACTGCCTGGGGACAAGGGAGAAGTGAGATGGTTGAGAACCACTGCTGAAGGAACCTTCCCAGAAGGACACACGTTAAGAACTCGGGCAACACCTCAGCCCAATACCTTAATCTGTTTAGTCTTTTAATAGCCACCCACCGCTGTTCCAGAGGTGGACATCCTGGCTGGTGGAGGAGTCGCTTGTTTGGAGGATTTGAATGATACATAAATTTGGAGGCACAAAGAGTGGTCAGTGATCATTGATCAGGAGTGTGACTCAGTGTTCTGATGCTGGCTGACTGTCAACTGGAAAATGGCGAAGAGGAAGTGACTGGGCAATAATTTTAAAATAAGAGATGCCGAGTCATTGTGTCAAAAAGCACTCCTGACTCTGTGTGGCAGTCTGGACATTTGGGGAATAAGGTGAAGGCTTTTATCACCATGATAAAGCAGGCTGACCAAGGGGTGATGGACCTGGCCACCAATTTAATCAGGTCTGTTGTTTTCTCTCACCACAGTTTATTTTTAAAAAGTAATCAATAAACCATTAGGGAATTTTCAGAAGGCAATAAGCACGAACTGTATGGTAGAAAGAATCAAGAGTGATTCTCTCTCTCTCTCTCTCTCTCTCTCTCTCTCTCTCTCTCTCTCTCTTTCTCTCTCTCTCTGTGTGTGTGTGCGCACGTGCACGCGCTATTTTGCTTTGTCTTGTCTTGGACAGTTACAGGAAGACATCCTCATAGGTATAAATTTCTTGTAATATGTTCACATGGTCACATTTTCTTTCGCAGGTCCGTGGACTCCAGGCTCGGATTGAAACACCAAGGTGACATGCTTAGTTGACCCCATCTACAAGCCCTCTAAGCCTTCGGCCATTGTTTCTTGATCAGACAGCCAGGTTGGTCCTAAGGGGAGAGCTAAATGAAATCACTTCTAAGTGTCCAGCACAACATCCCCACAAATCTGCAGACTATTGCTGTCAGCATGGCTACTGCTATGCAGGTCTTTCAGAAGAAAGTTCCCCATTCCATGGTTAGCAGCGTCTGTAGTGACTGTCTTAGCAAACTGAAATAACATTATTATTAATAAAATATGATTAATGCACTTGGTGCATTTTCTTTTGCTCATATTATTAATAAGCACTCTTGCCAATAGTCAGTAATACTTTTTACAGTGTTCTATAATAACTGCCTGCCTGTTTGGTCTCCCCCTCTTTTCAGACCAGTTCCTGGTCCTCAAGTAAGCTGCCTCAAGTCACATCACCCTACAACCCCCTAGGCAAGGACAAACACTTGCCATGTTCTCTTTGATGCTACACTTCCTATCCCAGTAGGCAGAACTTAGTCACTTAACTTCTGCTCTGGGAATTCCTTCAAGAAGCCAAGGGTGTGGCTAAAAATTGGCAATCCTGTTACTAAGAGGTGAACAGCCAGTGACTTGCAGTGTGACATTAGGCAGATGTGCAGGGATTTGTACAGTCTTCGTTGGTTTTGATAACAGTGTTCTTCATTTCATGGCCTCTAGTTTACCACATCGTGATATATACTATATGCACTCCTAAGAATATCATTTCTTTACCTCAAAAGTTTCAATTATGTTTTAGTAAGTTTCCTGGAGAATTTACCAATACACTAGCCATTGCTTTGCTTTTCCCTTGACTACAAAAATCTCAGATTGTCGCCGCAACCTCAGGTCTTTGTGAAGCCCTTCCCTGCGGCCTGTGTCATAATTTAGAGCTCAAAGCTGTCTCCCTCCAGGTTTAGAAATTCTTTAGCATGAACATTTTCCTCTTTTCTAACCTTCAAAAACATTCGGTCACACCAAGGAGATGAGGAATGCCACTGTACAATTACAATTCTGATGCAATGAAGTCTCATCCCACTCCAAGCAATAGGTGCCTGGTTCTCCCTGCAGTGGGTCGATGTTCTGCAGGCCCACAAATTTACACCCTCATTAATTTGCAGGACTCTTTTGGGAAACATGTTCTTGGTGCAGAGTGAGTAGGTCCTCAACTTGAACAAACCGTTGTGTTAATGTCTCCCAGGTTGTAAGGAATGTTTCTAAGGAGCCCTCACCATTGTCCACAGAAGAGTCTGTGCTTTGTTGGTGGTCACTTAGATAATAGGAGAGCTCCCCCTGCTGATTGGCACTGGGGAGTTGTGGGGGCGGGGCTAATCTCAGGCCCTGGCAAGCCTTGATAACCTCACTAATGCTCAGCACAGACCAAGATGGAAATCAAAAGGCAGCTTGTTTGACATTGGCTTTTGAAATACTTAAAAAATCAGCATTTGTCAAGTGGAAAGATTTTCATTTCAAAGTTCTAGCAGGTTATTATTATTCTGAGCAGTGGAGAGTTAAGAAAGGCTAACAACTCTAATAATGGTGGTATCTGAATGTGGGGAACAATTAGGTTTTATTGTTTGTTTGCATGAAATGATACCACCTAGCTTTGCTTGGGGTTTGTTTAAGAAATGAAGGCTAATTAGACGATGCAGGTCGATTTGTTTTCTGAAAATTAATTAAGCTTTTGTGGCCTCACCAGGTTCCAGGGCCAGGCTCTCGGCCCACACAGTTCCTCTGGGAGATGTGGGAGGTGAGCTTGTCTCACGCTGAACTGTCAGACGGTCCCATCATGCAAAGAATGAGAATTGGGAAGGTGGCATTTGAAAGCTCGTTCAAGTTGTAAGATGTTGGATTCTATTTTTATTAACTCACTTAAACTTCCAACATACGGAACAGATTTATTTAACACACATTTTGTAAGGCATTTTGACTGCATACAATATATATTTATTTTTTTGCAGGAAAAAAAAACCCAGCTGAGGACATTTTTGTAACTTGAGTTATAGTCCTAAAGAAACAGACAGACCCAATGAGTTAACCATGAAATCCTATCTTTTACTGAGAATGTTCATTAAAACATTAAGATTTTTGTATTTGTAGCACACCAAGGCAGCTTTCTCTCTTGCCTTGAAGTTATATGAACATAAAAATTCCTTTAGCTGCTGTGTAGGCACTGCCTATGCAAGGCTGTAGAGACCACAGAAGAACGTTCCACTGCTAGAACCCAAGCACAGCAACAGAACCAAACCCGAGGGGTGGGCAATGTAGAGCTTGAGATAAAGATGCATCTGTGCGAAGAAGAGCTTGTTTTACACAACTTCCCTTTCATTTATCAACATGTTTTAAATAGCATAATTGAGATGTCATTTGGGATGAAATTCTTCCATTTAAAGCACACAGTTCGATACTTTCATGGCAGCTCCAGAGTTGTGTGACAATCCTCAAGATCTAATTTTAGAACACTTTTATCATCTCGGAGAGAAACTCCTGCCCACTAGGAATGTGCCCTTACCGCCGAGTCTCAGCTGCTGAAACCTGCAGACACGATCTTCTGTGTGGATTTGTGCATTCTGGATGCGGGCATGAATGGGTAAATGAGAAATTCACCTTGATCTTTTGTAACTGCCTTTTTTCATGGTACGATGCTTACACTGTATCATTTTTAATGCGTAGTAGTATTCCATTACATGGGCACACCACTCTTATTTACTCAATGGTCAGTTGAATCATATTTGAGTGGTTTCCACTCTTGGGCTACTGTGACCCATGGTTGCCGCCAGTACATATGACCCATAGTTGCTGCCAGTACATGTGAACCATGGTTGCTGCCAGTACATGTGACCCATGGTTGCTGCCAGTACATGTGACCCATGGTTGCTGCCAGTACATGTGACCCATAGTTGCTGCCAGTACATATGTGCAGGTCTTTGAACGGCCACATTCGTTTTTCCTGAATCAGTTACTTAGAAAATAAATTTATTGATGGAATATATCATAAATTTCAGCTGTTATTATGTATTGCAAAATGTTTTAAAATATACTTAGAATAAACTCTTTTATTAGATACATGATTTGAACTTTTTTCAGATTCTCCGAGTTGACTTTATTGATTGTGTTATTTGATGCCTAAGTTCTTTTTGAAATTTTGGTGAAGTTTGATTCTTCCATTTTGCCTTTTTTTACTGTTTGTGCTGTTGATGCTGGATTTAAGCAGTCATTGCTAAATTCCCCCAGATGGCAAGGACGTGCATCTGTGTTTCCTGGGAAGCGTGGTAGCGGTTTCACGTTTGACTACATCTGTGATGCCCTCTGAGCTTCCCTGTGTATATGGCATAAAGTTAGACTCAAAATTAACGCCATTGTACGCAGATATTCATGTCCAGCATCACCGGCTGAAGAAACTATTTTCCCAGCTGGTGGCACTGTGAAAAGTTAATGGACTATTAGTCTAAGGGTTGACATCTGGGCATTTTGTTCTGGTTCATCAATCTTATAAATCTCACAGTTCATTCTTTTGAGGGTTGTAGCTCTCTTGATTATGGTAACTTTGTAACAGAATTTGAAATTCAGAAGTAAAATCTTCTAGCACACTCTGTGCACTTGAGTTTAACTTAGTTGAGGATGAGTCAATAGAAACTTTCGTGATTGAAATAAGACTGACAAGAAAAATAGAACAGATGATTTCAGAACTCCGGGGAAGCTAAGGACATGGTAGCTTGTTTGTTATGGAAATACTAGGAGAACTAAGAGGCAGAAGAAATGTCTGAGCAAAAATACCCCATTACTTTGTATAGTTCTTTTTAGTCATTGTTGGATGTGTTCTGTGCAATCTGGAGGGTAACACCCATCACTATGTTAGCTTTTGGGTGAGTGTCATCTGGAGGGTGACCCCATGACGATAGCCATGCATTTGCATTTGAGTGAGTGTGCATAGGAAGGGAGAGTGAAAGAACAAGTGGCGGGAACAGACCCAAAACACCATCAGGTGAGCATTCAGAACATGCAGCAGCGACTGCTGAAGCCGCTCACCTGAAAGAGTGAACGGACATCACTGAATTAGCAGAAACTGAGTGGGGACGGCCCACTGAGTCAGTCAACAGAGTTTCTGAGCAAGCGTCCCTCAAGTGAGGCTTCCAAGTAAAAGAACAAGCAGTGTAGAGAGAGGTAACATCATGAATCTGGGTGCATACCCTCACCCAGCAGAAGCCGACAGGGGAAAACGAGGCAGCCAGCTGGAGTTCCCAACTAAGTTTTGTCCACGGAAGAAGTTCCTGTGGCTGGACTTCCTACCACTTGGTTCTCTTTCAACAAGTTTAAACAACCTTCAGTATTTTGCTGATATAATGTACATTGCTATCTTAGTTGGGATTTTTGCACTGGTGTTTATGAGAGACATCAGTCTGTTTTATTATTCAATTGTTTATTTTTGTGATTATAATATAGTTATAACAGTTCTCTTTTCCCTTTCCCCATTCCAAACCCTCCCATCTACTGATCTCCACTCTCCTTCAAGTTCACGGCCTCTTCTTTCATTAATTGTTATTGCATGTCTATATATGTATATCTCTATATATATCTATATTCATGTATATATAGAAATATATGCAAATATTTCTCAATATAGCCTCTTCAGTTGTGTAAGGTTACTTGTATATATGTTTTCAGGGCTGACCAACTGGACAACCAAGCGATGTGCCCTTCCCTGGGAAGACCATCTCTCCTGTTCCCAGCTCTCGTGAGTGACAACACAGTATTTCCTGTGTAGGGCTCAGACCTTGAGGACTTTTCCCCATTGGTGTCGTTCTTGCTCAGTTCATGTCTGAGCAGTCACGGTGACTTTGTATACATGCAGCTTCTAGGAGACATTTCTAGGAGACACAGACTTAGAGCAAACTCCCATATCCTCTGGTTATTATTATCTTTCTGCCCCCTCTTTCACAATGTCCCCTGAGCTGTGTGTGCAGGAGTGTTTTGTAGATGTATCTATTGGAACTGGGCTCCAAACCTCTGCTCTTTGATTGGTTTTCTGTAGTGATCTCCATGTGTTGCAAAGAGAAATTTCCCCAATGAGGGGTAAAGACTACAATTATCTGTGGTATAAGGACAAATGCTTATAGATTATTGTTAGAGATTATGCTGATTTAGTAAATTAGTGGTTGTAGACTCTCCTCCAGTATCCATGAATTCACTAGCACTGAGCAGTTCTCTAGGCTTCCAGCACCTGTAATGGTTTCCGCTTGTTGAGTGGCTCCTTACGTCCAATTAGAGAGCCATTGGTGACCACAAAGGCGTGAGTGCCACTACTTCATCCGTAGGTTATTTTATTATGTTTTTCTTTTCTTGTAACACTGTTTGGTTTCTTACATGGCCACAGATGAATGTGTTTCTTGTCTTTGTTTCTCTGGAGATTATTATTATTACTGTCTTTTTTACCAGTCTTTGACATTTGAACCTGAATATCCCTAGATGACATTGAAAAACTTTTGGTTTGCTTTGGGGGCTCGTGATCTCTTGCTGCCTTTGTTTTCACTTGTTTGCATGGATTCAGCTCTGTGCTCCCTGACTTTCCCAAGTCACAGCTCAGAGTCTGACATCGACCTTCCTGCCTGGTTGGCTTTCTCCTGACACCGTTGGTGAAAGAGGGTGTGAGTGAACAGGTTCATCTTGTTTCACGTCTTAGAGAAAAAGCCTCCAGTTTTCACTAATGAGTTCAATGTTAGCTGTGGGCCTGTTATATTCCCTGCGGCCTTGAGGGGGATATTAAAGAAAAGTCAAGCAAATAAAATCAACATACGATTTAAACATTAACAAGATATCTGCTAGTCCCATGAGAATGGCTAGCATCCAAGACACTGACAATACAAGTGCTGTCAAGGCGTGGGCGCATGGATGCACGTAGTGGGTAGAGGGAGTCGTGCCATTTCTCGTGGAGGATGGGGATGCAAGCGAACACAGTAGTTCTGGAAGGCAACCTGGATGTTCTGTAAAGGCTCCAGAAGTTCTTTATCACATGGCTCAGCGGCTCTCTCTCTTTGAACTTACCCAGTGGGGTTGGAATTTAACGCCCACCCCAAATTTAACACATGAATGTTCATAGGAGCTTTATTCACACTGCCCAAAATAGAAAGCAAACACGATAGCCTCCAGGATGAGAAGAATGAATGAACCACAGTCTGTGGAGATAACAGAGCATGACACGCAACTGAAAAGGAAATGGCTTGGAAATGGAGGTGCACATCTTGGAAAAGAGCCTGCTTGGAAGGGTACATATTGCATGACTTCAACCTCATGTTGGTCTGGAAAAGAAAAAACCGTGGGCTAGCGATTTCCAGGAACTGAGGTGTGGGAGGAAGAAAGGATGGGATCTGGGAAGTCTCCTCATGGTACATCGTAGCAGTAACCACATCCTGTTTCACATTTGTCCAGGTCTGCAGACTGTCCAGATGCAGGGAGTTCATCCTGATGTTAAGCGTGGACTCTGTGTGAGTCAGACCCTAGCAGGTATAGCTACAACAGTCTCTTAGAATTCTGACTCAAGCGGGCATTGCCTCTGTATTGCTCTACAGATTCCTAGACAGAACTGAACACAGGATGAAGACAAAACTCCAGTGTGTTATGTGCTGTCCACCTGTTCTCCCTAGGCTTCTCCATGTTCTCCTCATGAAATGTCATCTTAGACTTCTTTTTCTGCTACACTTTCTACTCAATCAGCCATTTCTCTGGATTTCAGCCCACTGGAAATCAAAATCCTGCCAGAATTAGTGACAACATACTTTAGCCATTGGTAAGCTTTTGTTTTTCTTCTTATTTTTGTCTAGGGGTGTTAAAATCTTTATTAGTTGTTCAGTGGAGCAGCAAATGATCCAATATTAACTTTCTTGAATAAGGACCCACTGCCAGATAAGCATTGTTGACAAATGTGTGTGAGAAACCACACAGGAATTATGATACTTCTTCCTCACCTGTGACAGTCCAGACCTATCGGCGAACATTCCAGGCCTCAGCCCTCACAGCCAGGAAGGCTGTGGTTGTGTCTTTAAACTGTTCTGTAGGTTCAGCATCTTTATCCATGTACCAGCTTCACATTGAATATCTTTAAAATGTTCTATGGATTCAGCATCTTTACCCATGTACCAACTTTACATGGAATATCTTGCTTCCTCATCCATATAAGCATAGTTTGAAATGGTGTATTATCATCATTGTTGGGAGCAGTGAGACCCCAGATCCTGAATTTCTTGTAATCCCCTGATCTGAGTGCCTACAGCTGCTCTGAGCACGAGACCTTCAGGAGTTCCTGATGGCAGGAGAGTGGTTTCTGGTGGGTTTGGCTGGGACGTGGCTATCTCTATATAATCTGCCCCTGAACACAATAAAGGGGGCATTCTTGGGGAATTCAAGGATGACCGTGTCTCTCTGTCTGTGTGTGTCTGGGTATTTCAACCTCAAGCCCCTTGCCCGAAGCTCACGAACTGGGTGCCAGCGCACAGAGCGCAGACATGAGGTAAAATTTCAGTTAGAGATCTCAGTTAGATAGAAAGCTTCAGCCAGTGTGTTCCTACGCTTTTCCCTTTCCACTCTCCTTCCTCTGTCCCTCCCCACCACTGTCTTTCTTGCCTCCAGGGACTCGGCCCAGGTCTCTATGTAGTAAATAAGAACTCTACTATATGGTACACAGCTTCAGTCCCGGTTACCTATGAAGGAAGCATTTCTTCTGAATCTACATGAGCTGTAATGTCCCTGAAACTGAACTGATTCTTTTTATTTTCAAACTTGTGTGTGTGTGTAGATTGCAAGAGCCACAGCTCATGTATGGAGGGCAGAGGGCAGCATCAGGTGTCAGTCCTTGCTTTCTGGCTTGTCTGAGTCAGGGTCTCTTGTATGCTCTTTGCTTCTGTATATAGCAGGCAGCTGGGCTGTGCGCTTCAGGGTTGTGAATGTCTGCCCATCACACATACCACCAGACTTTATGTGGGTTCTAGGGATTGGAGTTAAAGTCCTCACAGTGTGTAACAAGCACTTTGCTAACTGAGCAGTCTCCCAGCCTAGAATCATTTTGTATACAGGAGGCAAAGACTAAATTGTCTGAAAACAAGGGTTATGTCCAACCCACGTTTGGATCCAGTGCCTAGTGTGCTGCGTCTTTCATTGGTTTTGTCATTTGATTGACTGGATCGTTTTAGCTGTGATATTGCTGCTGTGGCGTGTACAGGGCTGGTTTGTGTTTTACTTTCCCAGTCGGCGATGATGAAGATGCATACCCACACAGTCAAGGGGTCTAATCTTTAAAAAGATTCACACTCATCTAAAATTAAACCTAAACATTCTTGCACAGAATGATAGGTAGGTCTCACTAGAGTAAATGATCTTTGGTAGTTTTGTGTGGACCAGGAGAAGGCCTTGTGGTCTAGCACGTCCAGCTTACCACCGACGACGTGTGGCTAGACCTCTTCAATTACAGCTATCCATTCTCTCATTCTCTGTCTCTTGAATTCCATCCATCCCTCTCATCAATCTTGAACAGCAGTTTTGTTTTGGTGGTGAAATTCTCTAGAACACGGTCCTAATGCTTTTATAATAATGAAAACTTAGCGTGCACATTCTGTAAACAAATGGGATATGATGAATCATGTATTTTGAATAGTAGTAAACTGAAACTCCCAAGCATGTTTCAAAGCTATTAACTAATGCATATGTTGAGTCTGCTTCTGTCTCAAGTGTAATCGTTTTTATTGGACAAACTTTTTGAATTTTATTTTTATTCATGTGTATGCATGTGCACCTGCTTGTTTGCGTGTGCACTTGTGTGTCATGCCCACAGAGTCTCCTGAGTTGGGTGCTGGGAACTGAACCCAGGTTCTCTGCATATGCAGCAAACGCTCGTAACCCCTGAGTCATCTCCCCAGACCCTGAACTCACATTGTAGGGTTCCCGATCAGTTCTCTCCTATTTCTACAGAGTTGATTCCTGTTGGACTGCGATGGTTTTTCCTGGGAAAGACGTCCGAAAGGGAGGAGTATTTGCCGTTGGGAGCTTTTGTTGCTAGTGTGGGGGACCAGTGTTCTTAGGTGGAGCAGCAGGAAGTGAAATGGAGGATGATTTGTGAGTAGCGTCAGATATCTATTCTGTTTCGCTTTTACTTAATACAACAAATAACTGGACTTCCCACAGGTCAGGGAACCCTGATTGCTCTTCAGGCTGATGAGGGAGGGGGACTTGATCGGGGGAGGGGGAAGGAAATAGGAGGCGGTGGCAGGGAGGAGGCGGAAATCTGGTTTTTGGTTTTTTGAGACAGGGTTTCTCAGTGTAGCTTTGGGGCTTGTCCTGGCACTCTGTAGACCAGGCTGGCCTTGAACTCACAGAGATCTGCCTGCCTCTGTCTCCAAGTGCTGGGGTTAAAGGCGTGCATCACTATGCCCAGCTCTAATAAGTGGAATTTTGGTGGTAGTTGTGGCCCTAGTGCTTGGGATGTGGCTAAGGCTGTGCTCCTTCTCAATGACAGACTGTGTGAGCTCTTCCCAGCAACAGTCCTGTGCTGATCCGATGCCAACCTAAGTGTTATCCTACCGGCATGTCCTGGCACACCCCTGGTGCAGCCTCTCACTTTCCCAATTGATGGCGGCTATTATACTTGATTCATTGCGTGCCATTGATCTTTGGAATTTTGATTAATGGCAGAGAAACCTGGAAAGTTCAGAGTTTGGCTTTGGTTCAAATGAGCACCCGGAAGTTCAAATGTTTAATTCAAACTGTCTGCATCTCTTGGTGAAGCAAATGTGGGTATGCAAAATTGGTCTACAAAGACCTGCTGGAAACACCCCCCTCTCTGGGAAATCTCTGGTATTTCCTGCATCAACTTAGAACGAGATCATAAATGCTACAAAGGCATTCTTCCTTCCGTTTGTTCGGAGCGCTTTACTTCTGGCTGGTGCCCAGGTTCCTGGGCTTTAGGAGACAGGCAGCAAATCATGGCAGAACGTTCAGGGTGGCATTGTCTGACTGTCACACTTCCAACAGAAGCACATGAGTTTTCCAGGCACCTGAGCACACAGAGAGACAGAGCATGGCCGCTCTCGGGCTTCAGAGTGAAGAGTTATCTATTCACCCCTGGCAAACTGACTCCTGGTTTAGATCTGTGAGAACGTGCTGATACTGCGCGAACACACCAGTGTCTCCCACACAAAGCCAGGAGCTGATAAATGACACGAGCAGAAATTCAGTCCAAAAACGCACAACGGACTCTTCTCACCTCTCCTTGCTTAACTCAGCCAGGCAGAGCCGAGTAGCAGAGTTTGGGGGCTGTGCTCCAAGGTTAAATACAGGAAGCGACAGACCCATGGGAGGAATACCCCAGATTAAGAGTGCCAATCTTCCCTCTGAATGCACCCCTTCTAAGTTCAAACTGTGGGTTCCTCGGTCCGGGCACCCTCATCTGTCTGGATGCTGACTTCAGCATGCTGGAAGCTGAAGAAGACACCAAATTCAAAATGGCAGAGTCAAATTCCAGGAGGCTCGTATGGTCTTTGATGCCACAGTGAGGAAGGCACTCACTGTCATGAGAAACTGGATGGATTTGATTTCTACCAATAATGGAGAGAAAATAAATGTAAAGTTCCAACTTGCCGTGTGGATATCTGGCTCCTTCTGCAACATGGTGGGTTCTTCTCTGTGTTGTTTGCCCCGGGCGGACAGTTGATCCGCGTGCAATGAAGGCTCATCCACTCCTAGAGGCGTCAGAGGATGTCTGGTGCCCACATTTCCAAACTGAAAACTAACGCTTTTGACCGAAACAAGCTCCAAACCTCCCAGTTTATGATGAGTGAGCACAGGGAGGCCACCTGACTGCAAACAGCATCATGTGGTTTCCAGCGTTGTTCATTCCCATGGTGGGTCTCAAGGTTCCAATTAACACAGATATGAGTGCATACTGTAACACGTGCCTAGTGCTTCACTTTCAATTAGTAAATCTTGACTCAGTCCCGAGAGCTGCGATGGAAGATATACAGCAAATTGAAGCCATTGATTTCATTTAACTGTTTAGTTTTAATTATTTTTAATTTGGAAGTGAATGTGTAAAGGCTACACATTTCTACTTCATGAATCTTTAAATTATTTATTTCCTAACTTTTTTTTATTCTTTGTTTTCAGAAAGAACAATTTGAGATTTTCTTCTTTAACATGTTTTATTATTTTGCATTAAAACAGAAGACTTTTCAGCCAGGTGGTGGTGGCCCAAGTCTTTAATCCCAGCACTCAGGAGGCAAAGGTAGTTGGGTCTCTGTGAGTTCAAGGCCAGCATGGTCTATAGAACGAGTTCCAGGACAGGCTCCAAAGCTACAGAGAAACCTGGTCTTGAAAAATCAAAACAAAACAAAATCCCCAAGACTTGTCTTTCTTTTCTTTTTCAATGCTTACAGATTGTTTCTGAGTGCCACTTCTGGTGGGTTTAGTCTTATCACCATGAAATCATATTTGATTTATTTATTAGACTTCCATAGTCTTTTTCCTCAGGTCTGTCAAAAATGAATTTATTTGAATAAACAGATTCTTATTGTATTGCTAGTCGTTTTTGACATAAAAGTCTACCCTATTGGGTATGATTATAAATGGCAAATATGCTCGTGTCCTACAACTCTCTCCTCTCCCTTCTGAGTTTGAAGTACGACCCAGCAGCTGCCAAGGCATCCTGACCTCGAAGCTTTCTTTCAGAATCTCCCCTTGCTGTGTATGACCGGGAGGCGATCTCTGATCAGCACTCACGCAGCTGCCCCCTTGAGCCCAGGTGGGTCCCCAGGTCTCCCACGGAGGAGTCACAGGGCTGTCTTGTTAGCCACCTACACTGTGGCATTGCCTTTCAGCTTATGTCTCTGGTACTGACGCTGTACATGGTGGATGCTGAGGTAAAAGAAGGAATTTCTGGAAAAACACATACAGATATCAGTCTCTAGCTGGACATGTGACCAAATGCCAGTTATTCCTTTAGAGTGGACAATGTGACCTATGCAGCTTTCAGAGTGAAACCCAGACATTGGGAATCTGGTATATTACATATCCTTTCTTTCCAACCAGCTTCCTACAAATGCCAGTGCCTTGAGAACAAAACAGGAAAAAATGCATTTTAAATTTTGTCTCTAAAAAGCTACTTGTTATTCCAGGAAGGCATGGAAGACACAGAAGTCTTTAGTGGAGAAAAAAAAATCCCAGGAACAAAAGAAGCATTTCTCTTCAGCTGTTATGGTTAAAGAAACTACAAGAATGCTTTTTTCATAGTCACAGGCAGAAGTAGTGTGTATGTATGTGCACACCCACATGCGTAGCTGTGTGTTATAAGTGTGTATGCACATAAGTATACGTACATGTAGAGACCAGAAGGAAACCTTTAGCATCTCCCTTTATTTCTTCCTGCCTTAATTAAAACTTTTAATTAATTTTATTTTTAATTATGTGTCTCGTATGTGTGTGTGCATGCATATAACACACACGCACACACACACACACACACACACACACACACACACACACACACACACACACGAATGCCCCCCAACACTAGTGTAGGTGCTCAATGAGAATAGAACCATCCATCTAATTCCCCCGGAGCTGGAGTTATAGAGGTTTATGCATGGATGCTGGTAACTGAACTAAGGTCAACTAAAGGATATCTCCAGCCCCTTAAATTTTTGAGATAGGGTCTCTTATGGAACATGGAGCTGGCCACTTGGACTAGACTGACTGGCTGGCAAGCCCCAGGGATTTGCTTATCTCCACAGTTCTGGGACTGTCAATAGGCATGTGCCAACTACACTCAGACCTTTCCATGGATACTAAAGATCTGAACTCTGCGCGAGGCTAGCTTAATATGAAACAGTAAATTTTAATGAGGGGATAGCTTACAACACCAGGGATCCAGCGGTGAGCAGGAGATACAAAAAAAGAGGGCAGCAGGCTCACGCTCAGTAGATTTATATGTAAACATTGGCCCGAGGCGAACACGCCCCCTAAGGGGGCTGGGCTATCCCTACAGAACTCATTCTATGAAGCAAGAATGTTATCCACTTGAGCCACTGCTCCAACCCCCATACCGCATACTTACTATTATATATATTTTAAATTAACTAAGTATTTAATTATTTAACAAGACAAGCTCTCATTATATAGTTCTTGCTGCATTGGAACTCATTCTGTAGTCCAGGCTGACTGTGAACTCAGAGATCCAGTTGACTCTGCCTTCTGAGTGCTGGGATTAAAGTATGTGCCAACATACCTGACCTTGTATGAACTATTTTAAAGAGCATCCTGCTTACCACTCCTAGGACAAGTCTAGAGAGTCCTGGGTACCTGAGGACTGAGGATGTGGAAGCTCTGTTGCTATGATAACACATCAATGTCAATGGGTGTATGGTTCACACAGGTGGTTCGTTGTATCCTTCTGAGGAGAAGCAAAGCAGAACTGATTACGAACCTTGTGTCTGAGAATCTTCTTTCATCTCAGAAGCCAAGACTGAGTCAGTTTTCTTAACTTGGGCAATTCAAAAAAAGTTTGTGCCGGTCAGTTTCTTAGAAATGAAGTTAATGAGAAAGGAGCTCATCAGCTCATCAAAGAAACCACGTGCAAACTGTGGAGCTCAGTACTGTGAAAGCCAGTCTTCTAAACGAGTCTCCATCCAAGCAGTGGGAAGAAGTATATTGGGCCAGACTGAGCTTGTGCGCATGTGCACAGACCTGTACTCCTCATGACCATCTTGCAGGAGGGATTAGGGAAGATCTTCAGAGCAGAGACGGTGTGAGAAAGACACTCACTCTTCTCTCTTCTCCCACCTTCTGTTTGCCACATCACTTAAATTCACATTTATTTTTCCAATATTTTCAATATCTTTGATTCAACCCTGGCTATGATTTCAAGGCTCAGAAATATCTACATAATTGCTGATTCTGGGTTGAGAAATTCCAACAAAAATCAACAGAAAGGAAGGGTGGTAGGGCAAACCTGCTATCCAAATGCTTGGTTGATGAGGCAGGAGAATCGCTGTTAGTTTGAGGTCAGATTGTTCTTTATAGTGAGTACCAGGTTAGTCAGGGCTGCAAACCAAGACTCTGTTCCCAAAACAAAAGAGGAGTCTGGAGATGGCTCAGCAGTGAAGCACGTGCCATGCTAGCCTAAGGAACTGTGTCTATGTCTTGACCCCCAGGACCTGCATGAATTCCTGGTGGATGTGATGGCCTGACCACAATCCCAATGCTCGAAAGGCAAAGACGGGACCCTGGAGTAAACCAGTTATCTAAACTAGTCATATTGATTAACTCTGGGTTCAAATAAGAGATTTTCCTTCGTATAAGAGGTGGAGAATGGTCCAAGGAGAGCCCCCCCAAAATTGTCAATAAAAATGATTGTGAGGGACCAAGGAAAGGGTTCTGTAGGTAAAAATGCTTGCCTTGTGATCATGAGGATCCGAGTTTAGTAACCAGACCCGCATAAAAAATGCCAGGTAGAGTGGCGCATCCTTGTCATTCCAATGACGGGAATACAGAGATGGGAGAATCCCTAGGGCTCTCTGGTCAATCATTCTAGCCCAGCTGCTAATTCCCTAAGCCAATGACTATAAATGAAGGTTTGTCTCCCACCCAGCTTCTGAATAAATACTCAGAATACTGTTAATAATTATTGTTTGGCCAATGGCTCAGGTGTATAACTGACTATCAAGTTAAACTGACCCATTTTTACTAGTCTGTGGCTTACCAGTAAGGTTCTGGACTTTTACTTCTACAGTGGCTACATGACATCTCTCTGACCCTGCCTTCTTTCTCTTTGTGTATCTGTTTAAATTTCCTGCCTAGCTATATTCTGTCCTGTCATAGGCCAAAACAGCTTTGTTCATCAACCAATAAAAACAACACATATTCACAGCATACAGAAGGACATCCCCCATCAAATGAAAGGCAGCATCTCAAAGGGGACAGACAGTGTTATTGAAGCTGTGACATAGGAGATTGTGCTTTGTGCTCCACCTGCATACACAGACTTGAACATGCACACTCAAGAACACACCCACCACCACCACCACTACCACCACCACCACTACTGCTACCACAACCACCACTACCATCACCATCACCACCATCATCATCACCACCATCACCACCCCACCACCACCACTACTGCTACCACAACCACCACTACCATCACCATCACCACCCCTCCCCACCAACAACAACACATTGTGATATTTTTCCAGGTCCAAAGGGCTCTCTGGGAATGAAGGCCATTTTAGACATTGTATTTAAGTTGGTCAAGGGATGAGTGTTTTTTGTACACAGCCAGCGCATCTTCTGAATGGGAGCAGAGAGTCTTAGGGTCATTAGTCGGCCCAATTTACCACACAAATCCAAAGTAGTTTGCCAAGTTTAGACAGTACCGCTGAGGTTGTTTATATGTTCCAAGTTGAGTGAATTAGTAGGTCATAAAAGGAATTAATATAACATAAATACTTCATTGTATCTCTGCTTCCCCATTAACTAATTAATGAATCTTGAAGAGTTGTACATAATTCCACTCCCACCCTCAGATGCAATACATGGCAGGTGTGGATTTGAGCAGGAGGGCTGACTACTGGGCCCTGCTGGTTAGGACCATCCCATTTCTCTTTGCCTAGTCCATCTGGCTACTGGGCAGATTGAAGTTTGGATCTTTATCTCAGTTTGTGTGGGCTACTTTATCTCTGAAAAATCAAATATATCATTTTAATCAAAATGAAAGAAAAACAATATTGTGCGCTTTTTACACAAACAATGGAGAAAATAAAGAAAAGCATATCCATCAAGATAAAAGTCAATATCAAGATAAAACTAGAACTTTCTGGCATTAATGCATTTCAAGATGAAGGAAAGATTCTTTGGAAATAAAAGATTTATGAAACAGATACACTTGAGAATATTAAAAGAATAATGAAGTTTTGCCAATAACTTGGAAAAATTTTAGGATTCTAAATAAAAATATATTTTCTTCAACTAAGGTTAAGAAAGTTGGCCATGACATCATTCAATTTTCTAGTTCTTTCAAACCTTAACAAAATTTTATATCAATATTCATTTTGCATAAGTTCACTATTAAGTTATAGTTTCTATTATATTCCTCTGCATATGCGTGTTTGCACTGACATGATTCGTTCAGTGGCTTGGAAGTTTGAAGCTTACCAAGCCGCTGCTGCTTCAAGTTGACTCTGTCTTTTTTAGCCCTTGGAAATAGCTGTCTAGCTTGGCTTGTAGCCGTCTCGGTATGCAGTGCTGCATTTGAGTGCTAATAGCTGCAAAATCACAATGGGTTAGTGTATAGTTTCAAATTAATAGCATTTAAATTTAATTCATCTATTACTATGATTGGTAAGGGCAATACACATGTCAATCACATGGGTATGAGGGGACTGCCAATGGGGAGCCGTTTCTTTCTCTGCACCTTTATTCATGTCAGTTCTGAGGATCAAATTCAGGCCCCAGGCTTGCGCAGCAAGTGCCTTTGACTTCTCAGAGAAGATGCTAAGAGCAGTAAGAAGCAACGCAGAACCTAGGCCCTGGGTTACTCAGTCATCAAGCTGTGAAATTACAAATATTCTTCTGGATATGTGTGTGTATCCCTGTGTGTGCTATTGCTTAGAAGACAGAGAATGAGTCGCACCTTCTTCCTCAGATGCCATTGTTCCCTCCTTCTTTCCTTAAAACAGGAGTTCCCACTTGCCTAGAACACACCAACTCTGCTGGCCTGTTCCCATCTCTAGTGGGGGCATCACCCCACCTTAGCCCACTCTGCTTGGTTTCTGGGAGTTGACCTCATTTCCTGATGCCAGCATGGCAAACACTTTCCTCGCTGAACCCATCTCCCCATGCCCTGGATAGCACATTTTCCCCAACAGCAATAGCAATTTTCTTCTGTATCTGAGTCACATGGGCGAGGTTCCAGCTGCAGAGGAGCCCGGAAGCTCCAAGAAGTCACTCCAGTATTACAAGAAAATGTCAGAAATGGAGATGGCAGGCCAACTCGGTGTCAGAGTCAGGATTGGCATTCAACAGGACACCCGGTGAGTCATGAGCACTCCAGAATTTGAGATCCACAGACATCTCCTACGTCTTCCCACGCACGGATGGGTTCATCCATTCTTGGCCATTTAATGAAGAGGCTGGGCTGTCTTGCTGAGTGTCTTAGACGCACATGCCGTATTTCCAAGTCATGAGGTTGTTTTGTTATTTATGTGGAGCCATAAAATACAATAGGATTTTTAAAGTCTATTTCTATGCATAAAGCTGGCATACACATTCTGAAACCCATGCATTTATTTTCATTATCCTTGTATCATACCAACAGCCTATGAATTATCAATCCTGTGCTCGCACCTTTCGTAAATCCCAAAATTTGGCATAATGAACTATTTTTGCATAATTAAAATGATTACTTCAGGTACTTATAAGAAATACTTTTGTCTCTGGCCCCTTGTATCAGAACCGATCTACCTTTATCCATATTGGGTAAGAAAATTGCACCAGCATGCCCACCCACCCACCCACCCACATCAAGTCAAGAGGCACCTAGTCCTCTAGATTATTCTGACTCTCCAGAAGAAGCCCCCGTTTCTGCGGGTGTCATGCAGCAATTTGTATGAATCATGGAGGTGATTTGACAGTGTCTGCGGTGATAGCTGAGGCCTTGCCTAGAGGATGAGCAATCCTTGGGGAGATGTAAACGCACGGCTTTCCAGGAGCCTGCATCAGCCACGCTCCAAAAGTTATTTAAGCATGGAGGGAAGATCTCTGCCGTATTTAAGGACCACCCAAAAATCCTTGTGAGGTATATATGACTTGAAGGCAAGGATGAATAGAATTTAAAGATCAGGAATTCCAAGCCAATACCGTGACGGAGTGTCTGCAGCATCCTTCCCTGCCTTCATAGGAGAACACACTGACTGGAGGCTGGATTTTTTTTTCAGGTATGATCTGATAGTCTTAGAAGTACTAGCATTTTTTCCCTCTGAGATAAATTGAAGTCTAAATTAAAATTTAAAAATTGGCCATCCAATTAAAATATGTAAACGATTTGCATAGTTGTCCTTCTCTCTACTCAGTTTAATCAGTGTAGTACCAAAATAATTGGTTGATAATTTCTTGCTATGTGGAAAAGAATGAGTAATTGGGCACAGGGTTGGTGCCCCCTCCCCAGCTGATCAAAGGATGGCCCTTTAAGAAGCTGATTGTAGAAGTGGTGGAAAGAGGTGAACGGTGTTTAATTGTCTTATTAATTTCTCTTTAGTATTGAGCACATAGCTGGCATTCAGTAATTACTTACTAACTGTATTACACCTCTGAGTTTGATTCCCCACTGTTGCTAAACAGCCAGAAATGCCACTCTGAGGAAGTGCTAACCCAACCGAGGAGGTTTCTAGTTTTGGGTCCTCAGACTGGAAGACACAGCTGGGAGGCATCAAGTGCAGGGCTAACTGGACCTGAAAAGCTGCTTGTTTTAGGTGTTAACATTGGGGAGACATGCTGGGGGAACAGGGGACAGCTACTGGGGTCTACATTTTCGTTTCTTTTTTTGCCAGAGGGCCTTAGATGCAACTGCAGCTTTGGCTCAGCTGGGAAAGCATTGACTACGCATGCGTATCTGAACTCAGGTTCTCAGCAACCAGATCGAGAAGCCTGGCCTGCTTTTCCTAGGACATGCTTGTCCTCCCAGGGCTGGGCAACAGAGACCGAAAGATCTGTCTGGTGCTCCCTGGCCAGTCACCCAAGTTCACAGAGAGTTTCAAGGATCTGCCTGTCTCGATAGCAGACCCCGCCTCTAAGAAGACAACAAATGGTTCTGAGAAACAACTCCAGAGGTTGTGTGCCATGGAGGAAACCCTGAGTGAAGGAAGTCCTACACGAACATGTATTGCTTGACAAGGGCATAGCTATGTCAAGCACCCCAATGCCTCAGACCCATGGGAGCAGCAAGGCCTTCCAGGGTGAGGATGAGAACAACGGCAAAGCCTTCCTCTATCCCAGCATGCATGATGACTGTCTGTGCGGAAAATGATCACCATAGCTTTTTCCCTCTCAATGTTTATGGCCGAACATTGCTTCCCTACAGAGACTGTTCCCACCGAGAGTACGTAAGCCTCTCCCCTTGTTCAACTGTGTCTAATAATCCTTCCTCCTTGTTTAACTATATAGAATGAGCCTGTCCCCTGTTAAGTTGTATGCAAAAACTCTGCCTCCTTCTGGAGCGTGGTGGCCTCTCCATTTGAGAGACCTGAGCACTTGATCTGAGATTTTCTGCACATATATGTTGGCTCTTTCTTTAGTCCCTTACTACCCCAGTTATGGCAATCCTTGGAGCCATGCAGAGAGTGGCTCTACTCTCCTTCCCATGCACACCTACCAACACCTTCCTTTGCACACACACCGTCACACTCTTCCATATATATCTGTATCCACATCAATAGACCCAAACACACATGCAAATGTATACATGTAGATACACATAAACACACACACACCGTCACACTCTTCCATATATATCTGTATCCACATCAATAGACCCAAACACACATGCAAATGTATACATGTAGATATACATAAACACACACACACACCTTCACACTCTTCCATATATATCTGCATCCACATCAATACACCCAAACACACATGCAAATGTATACATGTAGATATACATAAACACACACACACATTCACACTCTTCCATATATATCTGTATCCACATCAATAGACCCAAACACACATGCAAATGTATACATGTAGATATACATAAACACACACACCGTCACACTCTTCCATATATATCTGTATCCACATCAATAGACCCAAACACACATGCAAATGTATACATGTAGATATACATAAACACACACACATTCACACTCACATAAGAACTAACGGTGTCCTTTTGGAGTCTCTGAGTATTAGAAAGTCTCCAGAGACTACCCACCATGGAGTTTCAGAATCCAGTGCCACCTCCTGGCAGGGTGAAGGAAACACCTCCCCAAAGTGTCCTAGTCTGCTGAGCCTTCTCGGTTGGCTAACCAAGTATTCATCCCAGAGACTAATTGGATGACTTTCTTTAATGAGAGAGGGTTTGAGAGAAGCATAGGAAATAAAGGCAACTGATGAAAACCACGTGGTCCATGTCTGTCCACCCTGAAGCCTGGAGATCCAACACACAGTGACGCTCTCTGCCCTTCCTCGTTGTGGGCACAATTGTCTGCAGTCTGAACTTAGGGGTTTGACTTTTGGTAAAATCAGAAAAATCCTGCATGGTATCACCTAATCGTGGAAACATTTTGGACCCCGAAGGTCACCCTGTTAGCCCTGTTTTGTTTAACCCCACATAGGGAACCACAGGGAGGCTCAGAGAAAAGTTGTATCATGTAGACAGTGTACGAGCACAGCCGTGACGGCTCACGGTTCCATCTCAGGTGCTTTCAGCATCAACCAGCAAAATCACGGCCATCTATCACATGTCATCCTTTTCCTCTTGCTATTTCAAGATGAAACTTTTCAAGACTAACACTGCAAAGTGAGTATTATGTTGATTTATGCTAATCAGTTTCATAGATGCTGTCATATTCCATTCTTAAGTAATGACGCTCGTGAAATATCCTCGAATCTTCTCTTATCTTGCAAACAGCCTGGTTGTGCCAGAGCAGAGAATTCAGGGACCCGCCGCCTCTGCTGTTTGATGGCTTCTGTCTCCCGAGGCTTCTCTCATCGTGGTGGGAAGGGATGATGGCAGAGAGAGTGTCTGTGCTGTCACGTTTCCCAGGGAAGAGGAAGCCGTGGGAAAAGTTTTTCTTTCCTGGCCCCCAGGATGTATAGTGTGTACGTCTGAGTACGTGCAAATTTATAGCGACTCGGCTGCCACATTTTATTTTCTTGACAGCCTTTCCTTCCGCAGCTGGTGTCTCGGTGCTTCCTGCAGGAGCTGCTGGATTTTAGGCTTTCCTGCCAGCCCATAAAACAGTGAGCCTCCGCCGCTAAAGTGAGGGCTTCGAGAGGTACTGCACAGACGAGTTCATCTTAAGGAACGCATCGACCCTGGAGATTGAGCTCTTGGCTCTGGACGTTGCTTCTGCAGGGCTTGTGGTGGGGTGTTTGTGTCCCTCCAGGTGTGAGGTCACCTTATAGGAAGCTGGAGTGAGGTGAGAAGGGAGGGCCTCCTCCTGGTGATAAAGATGTATGATGGTTGTGGCCGGGAGACAGTGGTCAGTTGGCAAGGCTGGCCCTTGCTGTCCTCTGCAGTGAGCAAATTGCTTCCTTTTGGCATTAAGTAGGGTGCGGGGTTCACACTTCCTGTCCTCAGCAACATCTTACTGGAGTGTATTCTGGCTGGATTGCTTGCCCCACCCTGGGCCCACTGGGTGACTGGCTAGCTAATTCTAATAAGGCAATTCCAATTGAACGTTAATGGTCCCTAGAAACCCCGTGTGCTGCCATTGGAGGACATTCTCTCCCTTCTGCCCTCCTCCTATCTGGGTTAAGATCCAGGAGAGAGGCGCTAGCAAGATGACTTCATCAGTAACGTGCTTGCTACACAACCGTGAGGACCTGAATTCTGTCCCCAGGAGGCACACAAAAGTCAGGTGTGCTGTAGCCTCAGCCTGGGAGAAGCAGAGACAGTAGGGTCCCCAGGACTTGTTGGGTGGACAGTCTAGCCAGTTAGATGATCTCCAGGTTTATAAGCGAGACTGTCTGTCTCAAACACACACACACACACTCAAAGAATAACTGGGGAAGATAACCTGTACTGACCTCTGGCTTCCACAGACACACCACACCACCCACACCATACACACACACACACATACACAAACACACACACACATGCACACACACACACACACATTCACACAGAAACAAAGAGTGAAAGTAATTAGGGAAGATACCTGACATTGATCTCTGGCCCCCACAGGCATAATACACAGACAGACAGACAGACAGACACACACACACACACACACACAAGATCTAGGTGAGAGACATTATTATACACTTAACAAAACAAAACAGTATCACTCCTGGATTCTCTGGGTGATTCTTACCAAATCTGTGCCTGGCAAAGGAGAACCTTGTCACCCAGGACTCTGGTGGAATATTTAGTGTGCAAAACAGTATGCTGGGGAATTGAGGAATGGCTGCTGGCCCTCCAGGGATAATATCCAGTAATCATAACGGGATGATGTTATAATTACTTGCCGATTGCTCTTGAATGAGTGGAATGAGTGTGTGTGTGAGAGAGAGTGTGTGTGAGTGTGCATGTGTGTATGTGTGTGTATGTGTGTGCATGTGTGTGTGAGTATGTGTGTGCATGTGTGTGTATGTGTGTGCATGTGTGTGTGAGTATGTGTGTGCATGTGTGTGTGAATGTGTGTGCGTGTGTGTGTGTGTGAGTGTGTGTGAAGGCTCAGGCTGGGTTTGACTCATCCCTGTATGTCTAGAGCTTCTCTCTAAAGCTCTGGGTAGGGTAAGCACTCTGTATGAGGTAGATAAAAGCCAGTAGCTGTGCAGGAATACCACGATCACTGTGCACTTAGGAAGCTGGAAGCTTCCTGTACATCCACCAAGCACTCATGAACAGGCAAAGGAGGGACTCTTGCTCTTTACTACAACACAAGGCAGGGAGACAGCAAAGCACATGGCCTTCCAGGAGAAACCTGGGTCCCTGATAATTCTAAAGTGATCACCACACAGGTTCCTGTAGGGACCCCGAGCTCTGTCTTGACATTAAACACCATTTTCTCACAGGATACACTAAAGAGTTGCCGTCTTTCGCTCTTCCAGCTGCGGAGTGTCCAGATTTCAGCTCCTTGATCATTTCTCTCACATTGGGCAACTGGACTTGAATTACTGACTGTGAGCACGCTGTGTCTGGGCTCTGTGATTGCGATTTTGACAGGAGGGATTCTGTCCAATGTAATAATTGCTCTAGCAGCCTGAAATTGGGAGAGCCACACACACACTGGGATCCAGGATATCCTCAGAGGCTGCCTCTGTGGAAAGAGAAGTAGGTGTGAGCCATATCCACTCTGACATAGATTTAGCCCAATGAACGGAACGCAAGAGCAAATGAACACATCACTGTGTCAGTAACTACATGATGCTGCCAGTTACTCACTGGGAAGAAAAGAAGAGATATATAGCACTGGTGGCGGGTGAGGAACAGGCTGGATGGGGTGGGGAGTAGACAAGCCTGGTGGGGTGGGGGTGGTAAATCGGCTTGGTGGAGAGTCCTGCCACTTCCTTCCTTCCCTGCTTGTGTTTGGACTCTGAGAACAATGACAGAATGAGGATCCAGGGAGGGATGAAGTACAGTTCTTTTCTGTTTTTGACATCTGGGTGTCATTTTCCTAGCGAGTGGGTGTGTATGGTTTGCAGGGCCTAGGGAGGGGGAGATGGGGAAGAGCTAGCATGATCTGGTGTTTACCTCACAGATAGCATTATTCAAAGACCAGGAAAGAAATCCGATGTTTGCCACGACTAAATGACAGTATTTATTATGTACTTACAAAAGGGTAAAAAAAAGCTACTGTTGATTATTTTGACATTAAATTGCTTGCAATACATGAGGGATTAATTATGACATGGCACACTTCATCCTGCCACCTGAATTAGCAAAGAGTTTTAAAGAAGGACCTGCGCTCACAACACTGTTACATAGCAAAGACACAGCTCCTTCTGCACTCTCTTGTTTATATGGGGCCCGGCAAGGGCCTTGGTAGCCTCCTTGGCTAAAGCATCCATCTTCAGATCAAATGCAGAGATGTGTTGTTGATCCTGCCATTCATAGACTGCTTTGCTCATTGGTGGCTGGTTTTCACTGGCTTGACTTAGAGGACAGGTCCATGTGGAAAAGACTTCCTCTCCTTACCTGAGAAGCAAGTGATGAAAATGGCTTGTCAGGCAGCCAGGGTTCCCAAGTGCAGGTGCCAGCAGGTAGGTATATTTCACCATTGGTCTCACACACTTGATGGTTAAGGGAATAGGAAATAAGAGTGTGGGGCCATCAGGTATTAGCCAATGGCCACAGAATGAAAATATTCTCTGCGTCCTGGTAGTGTTGGGTGCCAAGACAAGGTCTCTTTTCTCTTGTTGCCTGCATAGAGAAATGGAGATTTTTCTAGTCCAGAGGTGCTACCACAGATTATATTCCTCGGACACCATGCTGTCTGGAGATCTTTGTCCTTGATTCTCAGTGTTCTCAACCTTGAATGTAGAGCTGTTTTAAGACTATTTTCCCTTTGGTTCTAAAAATCTAGAACCACATCATCCAAGGCAGAAGAGAAGGCAGAATTCCCTGGGGCATGACTTCTTGGGAGCTATGTAAACAAACATCTTCTCATCCCAGATAGGGTACCGATAAGAAAAAAACATGACTCTACAAGCTTATTGAGACTACTTACAAGCATACGAGTGCAGGGGTTTCTTTCAGGAACATCAATGACTCAGAGGCTGTAGTATCCCTGAGAAGCCCACCAAGAGTATGTGTGACAACTCATGAAAGGTACAACCCTAAAGCTCTCTATAGTACTAACAGGAAACTCAACAGACTCGTCTCCTTCCCCAGCAGTCTGCACATGCTTATATAACCTTAATGAGAGCAAGGCTTAGTGAATCCTGTAATTTTCAGGGTCTTTTTGAGACTTGTGAGTTATTTACTTCCAGGGTTTTAACAAGTTTTTCTCCAGGATGCATGTTTCAGTTTTGGGATACTGCTGCCCAAAAGTCCTTTCCGTGTCTGCATAAAGTATTTATCTTGTAAGTGTGGGCATGAACACATGACTGCATGGAGTCAGTCATGGGATAGGGCACTACAACAGGCCAATGTGTAGACAACATAGAGGAGGTCAGTCTAGGAATTCCTTTGTTGCCTGATTGACTTCTGACCTCTGCATTGATAGATTATTCTGCATTGATCCCTGAGTATTAAAAAACAAAGCCAAATAAAAGCTAAACCAACATCCTTGGCTATAAAATTGTAAAAAAAAGGGGGGGGGGCAAGAAGGGCTCAACTATAGCTATGGCCTGAAATTTATACCCATAACTTTCACAGCTGTTAGAGCACCCCAACTTGACAATGTGCCCCCAGACTGCTTCTCTCTGTGAAAATTCAGCCTGATTACCTTGATGGGTGAAATATCTACATGAACTGATTTGCCACGTCCCTAATGTGCCCTCTGGACTCTCATGAGGATGAGGTGCAGAGAGAGGACCTGAGGGTTTGCCTGCTCAGGGACACTGATTAGTGTCTGTGCATTCTGGTCTCAGAGGCCAGCGAGATGGGGCTGAACATACCAGAAGCATTTGTGGGACACCCTGCTCAGAGAAGGGGCTCATGGCTCAGGGTCAAAGAAGACCTAGGATTCAAGATGAATTTCCTTCCTAACGTTGGATTTGGATCTCTTCATCTAAAGGTTATGAAATCTTGTAGAAAATGTGCTTATTGCAAATTCACAGTATAATTTGTTTAGATTGGAAAATAACCCTTTATTTACAAAGTCTCAACTGCTGTGAGAAATTCCAGGGATCCTCCTTTGGGACCCAAAGCAACTGTCATCTTCTAAGGAGTTTCTCTGCCTTGTTTCTGTTCGTCTGTCCTATTTCTATACCTAATATAATAGAAAAATCCAATAGTGTTGAAGTTAAATAATACATTTTTCCCTCCTAGAACCAATAAATCTGTTTAAAGATGCATTACTACTTTTCTTGAGGGATAATTTAGACTATGTATCAAAAAAGGAAAATCAATAGTTTTTTCTATTACAAATAATTGCCTGTTTGACTCTTTCCCACTTTTTCTTTTTTATTTATTTTGGCTTCAACATATTTCTGCTAGAAAGTGCCTCATGCTTCAAGTCTAGACCAGGAGGAGCTTCTGTCTGTGGTCAGCCATGCCCTCTCCTGGAGCCTGGGAGATTCCCATGTGTGGTGTTGGGAGAGACAGAAGCAGGCCAAGCTTAGGAACTACAAACTCACAGAAGAGATAGAGCCCTAGGAGAACTGCAGTGGGTAAAGACAGTAAGAGCAGGCAGAACAGGGAAAGCCACCAATGAGGGAACCACCAGGGTGTGAGGCTAGAGCTATGCTGGTGGCCTGTGAACACAGGGACAGTCTGCCTTTTGTCCTCAGGTTTGAACTAATGAATTATACAGCTACATCAGGCACTAATAAGGATGGCCTGGCCCACTCTACTCAAGACACCCTGAAAAGAACTGGACCATGATCAGAAGGATTCCTCTGTCCCAAGAGTGGAGAGAATGAATGGAGTATTTACTATCAGACTTCTCAAAAGAACAATTTGGGGTGGGGATGGAGCTCAGTTTGAAGAGTGCTTGCTTAGTATGCAGGAGGTGGTGGGTTTGATAGCCAGGATGACATAAAACCTGGTGTGATGACGGTCAGCTATATCCCAGGCCTGGGGAGCAGGAGGCAGGAGGATCATTCCAGGTCAACCCTCACCTACATGAGTTTGGGCTCAGCCTGGGCTATGCAAGTCTGTCTTTAAAACAATTCTTTTCTTTTTTTGGATAAGACTCAATAGTTACCCTGATTAACATATGCCAAAGTTTGTCAGAGCAACTTACTTAACTCATTAGCCACCAATAAAATGAAGAAATAAGAGAGGAAGTGGACCTATAATGGAAACAGAATAGCTCAGGATAGGAGCCAGAGGAGGGCGAGGCTGAGGCCTGTTCCTTCTGCAGCAATAAGGAAGGATTTATTGATGCATGGACAGAAGCTTCCAGGATGGGCTTGTTTTGTTAAGTGGAAGAAAACTAGAGAGAATGTGAGGTCTCTTCAGGGAGGCAGGGAGGGATGAACACATGTGAGTGAGAGGCTGTATAATCTGGACAGGGACAAGGTGGGTCCCTGTAGTTGTTTGGATTATCATTTGCTTTGGGGGAGGGTGGCAGGCTCACCCTATTTCCCTGCCACTGTGTATGGCAGTCTAATACACCATGGAGGGAAAATTTCAGCAAATGGGACACGAGGCTTTCAATGACTGCTCAGTTTGGCTTGACCCTTGAGCCATGTAAATATTCAAGGAAAGAACTGGCTGCAACTAGTGATCTACTGATTACTCCTCCAGTTGGGCATCAGTTTAATTCCAAACTAAGCTAAAAGCCCAGTTACCAGCCAAATATACCTTAACCCACTGAAATCTCAATTTGCAAAACTACTAGGAATGGTTGTTATGCAGCATTACCAAGGCAATAGCTGACCATTACAGCAAGGCTGAGACACAGGGTGGAGTTAGTGAGATATTTAATGGAGGCATGAGCGGGAACTACATATCCAACAGCCTACATATTAGCTGCTTTCATTGTTGTGGTGACCACATTATGGGAGCAAGATTTTTCCTTGATTTTCAGTCTGAGGGGTTACAGTATATCGTAGCAGCAGGAAGGATGGCAGGAGGAACCTGAGCAGTTGGTTACAGGGTATCCTCAGTCAGGAAGTAGAGAGCACACAGGAAGGGGCAAGGTATCAGATTTCAAGTCCTGCCCCTAGCGATGCACTTGTTACAGCAATGTGCCACCTCCTACTTGTTCCATAGTTTGCCAAAATGGTGTCACCAGCTAGGACCAAGTGTTCAAGCATGTAAGTCTATGGGGGGGATATCTTACCATTAAACTACAATAGCCCAATGTTAAGAGTTTTGGCTTTATTTGTGTGTGTGTGTGTGTGTGTGTTCGTGTGTGTTCGTGTTGTACCTGTGTGTATAAGGGCATGCAGAGGACTGGAACCATTCTCTCCCCCTTTAAAGAATAGTTGACTTTGTTTGCTGTGAACCTGAGTGCTTGTCTGTGCACCATACGTGTGCAGTGCCTGTTGGAGATCCAAGGGCACATTTGATGTCCTGAAACAAGATGTACAGCAAGTTGGGCCTCAGTACCAAACCCAAGCCTTCTGCTAGAGTAGTAAGTGCCCTTAACGGTCTCTGTGGCACCTTGCTTTTGTTATTTTGGAGATGCGATCTTTAACTGGGTTAGAGCTCACCAAGTAAGCTGGCCAGGAAGCTGCAGGGATTGCCCTGTGTCCCTCTCCAGCTCTGTGATGTAAGTACATACCACCATGCCTCTTTTTAAATGAGGGCACTGGAGATCAAATGCAGGCCCTCTAGCTTGCACAGAAATCACTTTACCAACTGAGTTGTCTTCCCAGCCCTCTGCTCCAGGAAGACAAAAGATGACCTACCTGTACCACAACTGATTTAACAGGCTCCAAAGAGGGAGCCTTTCCACCTGTGGACTGGGAGAGACATCTTTTCCACTTTCCCTCAGTATCCTTTATCCTAAAACTGCAGGTGTCAAATGACTGTCAAGGTTCATGCCTTGCAGGTGCCTAGAACACAGTCTAACCCTAGCAGACAACACGCCCCTTCTTACTGAGTGTGCTCCAAGAAGAGAAAATGACAAAGCTACAGGCCATGCTGTGTGTTGAAGGATAATCAAAAAAACACCCGAGACATGCAAATGAGAGGGAGACTAGCAACTAGAGGAGAGGCTTGGGTTAAATCAGTGGCCACCAAAGGCTGGGATAAGGCTGGAGTATCGCTCTCTGGATGTTCTGGGCAGGGAGCACAAAGATCCTTGGGCAGGGGGGAGGTGGCGGCACAGCCTGAAAGGCGCTTGTTGGTAGATGGAAGGTACTGTCAGGTTGGGGCCTGAGGAGATGGACAGCCATCCAGGGATTTGGATTTTGCTCCGGGTATATTGGGAACCCCTGGGACATAGTGCTGCTTCTGATCCCTTGGGCTGTGGAGAAAGGAAGCTGGAGGCCATGAGAAACTTGGTGACTCTGATGAGATGCAAGGGAATGGGATGGCCATGTGGTGATGGTGTGGATGAAGTAGCAGATTGTACTCTGCAGGGCTAGGGCCAGACAGCATGGTCCAAATCTCAAGAGAAAAGTGGCCTCAGCAGGCAGAAATGTATATCCACTCAGGACAATCAGAGCTCCTAGCGTGCTGTCTCTCTGCTAGAGACTCAGAATTGTCTGTCTGTCCCACCACATATCATCGGAAGACTGCGCTAGTTCCAGCACTCAGCCTTTTATTCCAAGGAGAGGCAATGGATGGAGAGCAGGCGGGCAATGGTGCTTTCCTTTGTGGATGCTTGCGTACTGTATTTACTTGCAACCTATTGGCTGTGGATGCAGCTAAAAGGCACAAGAGTTCTATTTCTGAGAAAGAAGAGATGACTCAATGCCAGGGACAATGAACAAATGAGCAGGTTTAAACCATATCTTAACTATCAACCCCACAGCACTCCTTGTGGATTAAGTAATAAGAGTCTTAATTGCAAAGGTGCTCAGGAAGAAAGATAGATGTGTTTTGGAGTGTGTGAACGTACAAGGTGGAAAGACGGTCCTAATAAAGAAAAGAGATATCTAGGTGCCTATTTGCCCAGCAGAAACAGACTATCTCCAAGGAATCAATGGCATTCACATTCTCATGGCCATCACAGGAGGGTAGTACTTGGCTTTTAGGGTCACAGTCTGTCACTAGAGAGCTACTGCTGACCTTTGACATCTCTGTCATGGTTGAAAATATGGCACTCCGGCTAAATGACAGCACAGTCTCAGTAGAACACTTACACACACACACACACACTCACTCTCTCACACACACGAGGTGAGGGGAGTTATGATGTTTCCTTTTCTGATAATTGCCTCGATGTGGCAATGGATGCAGAGTGGTCTTGGCAGCCTCAGAGAAAAACAGTATCCAAGGCATCATGACTATGGGTGAGGGTGACAATTCCTGAGCCAAGATAAGGCTGTGGGTGAGGCCTGTCACATGCACAGAGCACTCCAGAGACATCATTTGCCCTCTTTCCCAGGATGCTGTTGAGCTGGTAATAGAGGGGCCACATGAGAGATCTGTATTCTTGCCAACCTCACAGTCTCCTTGGAGACATATGGACAGACCCATTTCCCATGCATACTTAAAAGAAAATCATTCATGACAACACTTAGCAATCAGGAATGAACTCCAGATTATCTGTGTTCTTAAAAACATAAAGAAATAAATAAAAGGGAGTGGATATCTTTGGAGCACTCCAAGTCCTGTTTTGGTAATCAGGTTTAGGTATTACAGCATGCAGGTAGAGGAATTTGTGAAAATTATTTGTTTTGCAAGACAAATTGAACATCCAGTTTTCTACCCAGTAGGCCATTCCTGAGGATGGTCGTTCCGTCCATGACCATGAGGTGGATCACTGGGTCTCAGCTCTCCAAAATTATCACATGAGCAACTTCAGACAGGAGGAAGACAGATACTTATTTTCAAGGTCTACTCAAAAGCACCCATGGGAGACGTCTGCAGGGAACAGAAGATGCTATAGTCTGGCCCAAACATCTAACACTTTCCATACGCCTCGTGGGAATAAATGCTTAACAGGGGAGATGAATATTATCTCACAATCTGCCACAACCTTCTAATATCTATCACATTTCAAAATGAATACAATTACAGCATAAATCTAGGCATTGGCAATTTTCCTCTCTGTCTGGAAGTGTATTTTAATTGAAAGCATTTGAAGGCTTGAGAGAAAAGGCTCCTGTTATTTTCATTAGATACTCTAAGTGTGTTTTGGTTACTTGAGAATAAAATAACTGCTCCTTCAAAGGAGAAACCTACCCCCCCCAAAAAAAAGCCAATCCTTCAGGCACTTGTGGCAGAAAGATGACCTGGGCTGCAGTTGCTAGGTCTGTGGAAGGGATGACAGAATGGTCCACGTGAGAAGATGCCCATATGCAGATTCCCCAGCCAAAGGGACTGCACTTGCATTTGTGGGAACCAAAGTAATGCATGGAGGAAAAGTCTGCAGGCGTGCTGTTCTGTTGATAAGACTGCAGCCACACCACACTGGAAACCTCACATCTGTCCCTTGTGTTAATTATCGTTCTCATTTCTCCGACCAAGCAACGGACACAACTTGAAGGTTCACAGTTTGAGGGGATAACAGCTCCTCTTGGTGGGGAGTCACCCTGGCAGGCGGGTGACAGAAAGATCCACTGGGTAGCCAAGGCTTCTTACCCTGTCACATCTCAGTTTAGCAGTAAGCAGTGACTGGAATGAACCTCAATGGCCTATCCCAGTGCCCACTAACTGCATTGAGGCTCCACCTCCTAGATTTTCTGTAACTTCCCAAACAGAACCACCAGCAAGGGATCGAGTGCTCAGGTAGGAGCCTGTGGAGAATGCTTCCTGTTTAAACCACACTAGTCATAGTTTAAATGAGCAGCTATGGTCCCCTAGATGAGAATGGATCTCTCTGATGCAGATTTGGGCGGACAGCCAAGGATTCTTTTGCTCACAGTGACAAAATACAACTAATACCATAAGTGTAACTTAGATCTAAGTGTAACCAGTTCAAACGATTTTTCTTTGAAATTTTCAAATGAAATAAATTGAAAAACCAGTGACACCTTTGGGATATCACTGTTTTGTGTTTTCTGTCTGTCTGTTGTTTTACAAGATGTATTAAATTCAGGATACACTAGTCACTGTCTCTAAGGGGACAGCTGTGTTTCAGGTGACATAAGGAGATGCTGCTACCATGATGCTGGTGCTTACTCTTGAACTCATAGCAATCTCTCTCCTCTTCCACAGCTGATAAACGGTTAGTGCATTTGCCGGGTTACTTTAGACGGAAACTATCTTGAAGGCCTGGAGAAGTGGCTCAGTGGTTAAGAGCATGCGACTCTTCCAGAGGACTGGAGCTGGGTTCCCAGCACCTACATTAGAGTGTCCACAACCCCTATACTCCAGCTCCGGAAACGCTCAATTCTTTTTCTAGCTCTGGCGTGCAATTTACACACACACACACACACACACACACACACACACACACACACACACTCAGACACATACACATGAATCTTAAAAAAGAATAAAAGGATCTATCCTGACTCAGTCTTCAGCATCCTCAAGTCCTTTGGAGACACTCAAGACCATTTGGAAATGAAAAAGAAGAGGTGAGGAAGAGTGGCTTGGGAGGGTCTCTGAGTTTCTAGAATGATCTGGAGGACAGAGTGAGGGGCCTGGGCCTGGCTCAGAGACAACAAATGCGGACACTGAAGGTAAATAATACAAGCACACTTGAACCTCCTTGCTCTTCCTTTTCTTTCTCTTGTTTCTTTATCATTAGAGCAAGCATTTTAAAGACTTGATTTATAGCCACAGATATACTTTCAGAGGCATAATTTGAAACTTTGTCCAAATATAATTGTGAGACCCAAGGCTATTTCTGTGAGTTCTGGAGGACTTAGGGTCTACTGTCAGACAGAGTTAGGTAGAGATTCTGGACTCTGAGCTTTATCTGGAAAAATTTAGTAGTGGTTCTGAATACTTCTTTCTTTCCATGACTTTAAACTTCTTAACCGTAAAGGAGAAGTTATGAAGTCACCTTTTCAAAGACATTTTGTGCTGTGAAATGGAAGGGCATGTAATATACAAGATACTAGTAAGATTATTTTTGGAAGGTAATAAAAATAATTCAAAAGTGCAGCTAGAAGAAAACATGATAGACATTCTTATTATTTGTAATACTCTGATAAATCAAAAATTAGTGCCATAATACCAACGTTTTTGATACACAGAGAGGCCCTAAAACCCGAGACATTTGAAGGAAGATTTACAGTGTCATAAAAGATGCATAAAAGAAATGAAAAAGGAAGTATTCAACAAGTGGTGGTGACCAAAATTGGCTATTTAAGACCTAACCGTTAGAGAGAGACTTTGTTGAAAAAAAAAAAAAAAACAACCAACAACAACAACCCAGGAAGACTTGATAAAATTAATGATCAAAGTAAAGAAAGAAATTTAAAAATGCAGGAGAAGTACGTTAGCTATTCCAGTGGAAGCAAGAGCATAGGGACAGTTGTGTGACTGGAACACTGTAAAACCATCCAGTCCATGACAGATGAAGAGATCATTAGCAGCATGGAATGAAGAAGTTAGTTTCTTACTGTATAGATACCCACGCACGGGGAAAATGCCACCCTTCCCTTGTTTTTGAGAAAGTAGGACACATTTACTGAGGAAGAAAATGGAAATTTACCAATGTGTGAAAAGCTCATCTTTTCAGTGAGTAAGATTGGAAATTAAAGTGACAAGCCATTTAAAGACCATCAAGGCAACGAAGGCTCCAGTAGTAATGGGGGTACAGGGTCTTACGGGCAGCATCTCTCTTGATGGTGGGGTAGATGGGCTATATTCTGGCCTTGCTGTCAGGGTGTACCAGAGCCCTAAGAAATTCAAGACTATGGATTGGGGTTCTATTGGCCATGTGTTCCTACTCCTTCCCAGGATTCTTGAGAGACTCACCTGGGAGAAAGGCCTGGATCTACCCACCAACCTGCCATCTCTGACAAAACATTTTCTGCTGGGGGTTATTTCTTAAAGACCCAGACAACGTGCATGAACCCAAATAAAAGGCACAATCACATAGTTACAGTTACCATGGAGACCACAATGCCTTGCTGTCTCTTGTTCTGCAATCCACTTGAAGGGCCTGGCATAGAGTGGACAGGCGTGTTGCCTATGCTAAGCCTGCTCACCCACTCCCACTCTACACCAGGTTATATGATCTGACTACGAACATAGTGATGTTCTTCTCTGGGGACCAGTCTTCCCAGCAGCTCTGTTAGGTCCCAGGAAAGAGCCTCCTCTTTGACCACAAGTTTTTTCTCACAGGGAACCCTGTCTACCCATCCCTAGAAATGGGACAGTGAAAATACCTTCCCACGGGGCCTGGCCATAGGTCCAGGTGGGGCCTCTGCCTTGAGGAACCCTGGTGGATCAGTGGCAAGGCAATATCAGGAATATGAAATGAACCTCCTGGCTAGCAAGGAATGAACACACACCGTGGCACTTGCAGGTCTGGGCACAGAAGCTCACATGGCTTTCTTCCTATCTCTGTTCCTGCTTTGCCAGTGATAGCTTTGCCCCACTGTGGGGAGTTTTAGGACTGGATACAAAATAAAGGTTAATACAAAACTTACGGACCTAATAAGTGAATATCCCCATTAGATAAATTATCACTCATTATCAGAATGTCTCCAAATAATATTTGGCAGTACTAAAAGAAAATGTCACGTTCTAAAAGTAGAACAAAAGCATATATATATATGCACATAATATTAATTAAATGTTGTAAATGAAAGGAAAGATCTGGGCATGCAGAAAGAGCTGTAAGGAAGTACACAGGAACTTCTCAGGAGTCATAGGAAGCAGTTGGAATAGATGGTGCCCATTTTACTTTAATTGTTACAATTAAAGCGAAGTGGATTATTTTCATAGACAAGAGATTTAGGTATCTTTGTATGTATAACATATGTGTTTAGCAACAGAATTTGAGAGTCATATCTAAAGGTCAGTGGCAGCATCAGGACCAGGACTTTGCTCTGTGAGCATCTTCTGTAGGAACGCACCTTTTTAAGGTTGAAAAGCTTCTATGCCATTTGCTCATTGTCTTGTGATTTCTAGTTGTGATCAAGAGCAATTTCAGGAGGAAACTGTTAATTTCAGCTTATACTCTTATATCACAGTCCATCATCCCTCCAAGGAAGTCAGGGCAGGAGCACAGGGCAGGAGCCCAGAGACAGAAACTCACACAGAGGCCATGGAAGATCACTGCTTACTGGCATGCTCCTCAAGACTTGCTTAGCCCTGTTCCTGTATGCAAAACCAGGACCACCTTCTAGGGGTAGCACCACCCAAAATGAGCTTAGCATCCAGCATCAATCACTAATTAAAATAATGCCTCGAAACAAATACGGAAACTCACAGTCAGACATGTGAAGAATGAGATAGCTTGAAATACTTTGTGCTAAATTTGATGTCTCCATCAAATCCCTTTTCTCAGGGATCAGGGAAGCTTGTGGAACAATGAGGCAGAAAGGGCTTAAGAGCCAGAGGGGGTGGAGAACACCAAAACAAAATGACAACAAAAACAGCCAAAACTGTCTAAGTAAACATGAATAGCGTACATGTGAACTCACAGAAACTGAGGCCGCACACGCAGGCTTTCAGGGTCTGCACCAGGTCCTTTGTGTATACAGTATGGCTTCCACTTTAGTGTTTTTATGGAATTCTTGAGTGTATGAATGAGTGGGTCTTTGTTTCTTGTGCCTTCTTTTGGGTTAGTTTTTATTTTATCTTGTTATATTTTATTTTATTGTATTTTATATTAGTGTTATCCCTTAGAAGCCTGCTAGTTTTCTAAATGAGAGACAGAAAGGGAATGGATCTGGCTGTATGTAGCAGGGATGGGAAGGAACCAGAAAGGGTAGAGGGAGGAGAAACTGTAATCAGGATATATTATGTGTGAAAAAAGTCCATTTTCAATAAAAGGAGGGGAAAAAAAAGGAGAATGCTCTGCAGTCTTGCCTAGGCTAATCTTGAGTTGACATTTTCTCAGTTGTGGCCCCCACTTCTTGGGTATGTCTAGATGTGTATCATGACAATACCAACCAGTACAACCAACTGCTTGTCAACTTAATGCACAGATACTTCACTATTCAACTATAACCCTTCCTTTCTCATTCATCCCAAGGGCTCAGATTAATATCAATATAACAAAATAAAACAGTCCAACTTTATAAATTCCTCAGTATTAAAAAAAACTAAACACTTTAAAATTCATTCAAAAATCTTTGTCAAAGTTCAAGCTCCTCTCACATATTCAGTCTCTTAAATATCCATAGTTTCTCTAGAATAACCATAATCTCCGCAAGAGCTAAATACGGACTCCTGTGAAATAAAAAACATAAGTTACATGCTTTCTTACTCCAAGGGGAGGACTCAGAGCATAGTCACAATCAAATAAAGTAAAACCAAAACTCAACTGCAAAACGTCCAGTGTTTGACATCTGGGACTCACCCACAATCTTCTGGGCTCCAAAGAACCACAGAGAAGGTCAGTTTCTCTACCTTTGCCATCCATAGCACACACAGCTTGTCCCCTAGGCTCAGGCTGGGTCCACTCCAAACCTGCTGCTGTCCTTGGTGGGCATCCAAGTGCTGGGGTTTTCAGTGCGCTGGGCTGCATCTTTACCAGTAGCCTCTCTGTTCACTTCAGGGATTCTCACCCTGCCGCCTGGTTCCAGGCCTCCGCTTCTCTCCATGACCTCTTCGATCCTGGGGCTTCTACTGTAACTGAGGTTGCATCTTTGCAAACTGCCTCTCACAGTATCTGGCCTCAGTCACTCCCCATGTTCCTGCCACTGCTTCTAAACTAGTACCGCCTGGGGGGACTCTTACACATGACCAGGTCTGGCTACCGGCACAAGGCACAGCCGTAGCCCTCTTCTGTGCCACAGCTTCTATGTGCTGACCCTAAGGAAATATTACCAAGAATATTTCACCTCAGTGATGCTAGTCTCTTCTTAATCACTGCTAATTTCTCCAATCCAGCTGAGCAGCATCAATTGTCCCAGGAAAGCAAAGGTTTTTCCTTCAGTGGTGTTGTCTCTGGTTAATCATGGCTGATTCTCCAGCCCCAATGGCCGGAAGTGCAGATTCTTGATTCAAAACAACTCTAATAAAAACTTTAAGGGACTCTCAGACTTCCCCCTGAAACTTTGCAAGCCTGGCCTCAAGCGTCAACCCAGCTCTCAGCGTCTTCCATGTTCCAAGGTCCCTCCTGAGCACCCAGTGGCTTTTCCAGACCAAAGCTTCTGTGCAGGTAGCATCATCCCCCAGACATGGTCAGGTCTGCCACAGCAGGCCCCCACAATGAGGTTCCAATTTCTGTATTAGTTAGGGGTTTTAATTGCTTTGATAAACATTGTGACCAAAAGCAGTTTACGAAGGGAAGGGTTGACTTCAGTTTATATTCCACACCAGAGTCCATCATAGAAGGAATCAGGGCAGGAACCCAGAGACAGGAACTGAAACAGAGGCCGTGAGGAGGGCTTCTTCTTGGCTTGATCCCGATGCTTTGTTCAGCTACTATGGGCTGAGCCTCCTCATCAATTGCCAATGAAGAAAACACTTCACACGTGTGGTTGCAGGCCAGTCCGACAGGGGCATTTTCTCCATTGTGGTTTCCTTTTTTTCAGATACGTGTAGATAAAGCCCTTTGGCTAATTCTACTTTCTTATCTAGCTACATGGTTTATAAAGAAAATCTTGGGGCTTAGGAGGACTACTTAGTAAAGTGCTTACTGCCACACGGCGTCCTGAGTTTGTGCCGTAGAATAGGTATAAAACAGCGTTAGTATCATGAAGTTGGTCTGGAATCACTGTGCTGGGGAGGCAGATGCAGTGGGTCCCGGGGCTCTCTGCCCAGCTGGTTTAATAGGAGCTCTCTAGACCAGTGAGAGACCCTATCTCATGAAAACAATGATGGTTCCTGAGGAATGACATCCTAGCTTGATCTCTAGTCTCCAAATACAGGGTACACATGTGGCAGCATGGGAGGAAACATGTCCACACATACATGTACACACGCATACAGCACACACATGATTACACAAGGGAACACACACAACATGGGCCAGCACATGAAGGAACATAAAGACAGGCACACACACACATACACAATCACACACACGCACATACACATGCACATACACATATCCTTGCCTTCCTTCCAGGCCTATGTTCTTCAATAATATTTTTAATATGGGAGCTGTTATGTTTGGGTCTCAGCTCAGCCTCTATTGATAATGAATGCTTGGGGCAATGCCAGATACCGTAAAGCCGGCATAAAGAAATCCTTTCTCATCTTCCCAAGTTTGCAATACAGGAAAAAGCACCCATTAGCAGAAGCTGCACATAAAAGCGTGGGCCTAATTTAGGCGTACAATGCTTACATCTCAATTGTCTCTCCTTGGTGTCTTGCTATCCATTATTATTTTTTGAAGCTTTCTGAGGTGGCTCCTTTTTCATCACAAAGGATTACCTATTAACTTTACATATAGAACACCCCTCGAGAGCCTCCCGTCCGAGGAGGCTGCTCTTTCTCTTAGCAAGCTTCCTTCCTATCTTTATTGTCATGTTGACCTCTGAGTTGGGGAGGGGTCCGCCATTCTTCTCATTTCTCGTATTTTAATTTTTTATTTGTTACATTTGAACTGAAATTTGCCCAACTGCCAAATAGCTTTGCCAGTTTTTCTGGGTTTTGAAATTCCTTTCAGCTCTACTCATTATGTGGAGAGACAAGTGTGTGCTTTCTTAGCTGCGGCTTTAATCATAGTATCTGTCATAGGAACAGAGCTGCAGATGGGACAGGCCCCTTTCTATGTGTGAGCCCCAGGAGGGCAGGCTCATGGAGGTGCTGTGACCCAGGCACTCAGCAGTACCCCCTCACTGGTGGGCTGCTTCTTGTTATCTCATTGTCCTTTCGGGTCCCTTTTGGTGGTTTGGAGGCATCTGAAATTATCCATCCCTGGCTCCCACTCGTCTCTAAGACACAATGAGACAAGTGCGCAGAATTCTCAGCTCTCCAGTATACCAGGCAACCCTGTCTTCTCCATGACCTTATGGGTCATGCCCTGGTTGCTGTCTGTCAGCTTTCCTCTTGTGGGACCTGGAGGAGGTCCTAGTCCTCCAGCCTGCTGGGTCTGGCAGGTCTGGTCCTTAGATGGTGTTGCTGGAGTGGCATCAGGTGGATTAACTGACCTGCTGGGTGGTGACTTTATGGACAGCAGCTACTGGAGAGTGTGACTTCACCTGGCTTCACGGTTGGGCTGTTCCCCTGCCTTCTTGTCTCTCTCAATTCTGTCGTAACTCCTCCTGACCTGCTGGATGTCATGCTTCCATTTTGGTGGGGAATCGGTTTCTCTCTTAGCCTTGCCTGCTGAACACATTCCTTAGGAGTAGTGTAACAAATTTCACCGATACAACAACAATAACAACAAAAATGTCATCCTAGTTAAGACTGGAGTCCAGTTTGAGGAATACACAGGGTTGGCCTTACTACAGGGCTAGGAGATGGCTGAGCTTTTTCTGTGTCTTTGAAAGACCATGCACTAATTCTCTCTCTCTGTCTCTTTGTATATGTGTGTGTGTCTGCCTGTTTGTGTGTTTTTTCTCTTAGAGACATGAGCTCTCTCCAGTAGAGCCTGACGTAAGTTCAATTAGATAGCTATTGCTCTCCTCCAACACGTGTCGGGACTGGTCCCTTGGGGTAGCTTGCTGTGTCCACCTCGTTTTAAAGGTCTCTTCTGTAAGAAGAACCACGTTCTGAGGTCCAGGGTTAAGATGTCAGCTCCTGGATTTGGGTCACACAGTGCCATCCACATCACCTGTTACCGATGGCTTTTGATTTTTTTCCCCTTAGCAATTCTGTCTTCCTGCTGCATTCCCATTGTGGGGGTCTTGATCCCTTTAGCCAATGGCTTTTGAGAGTTATGAGTCCTAGGGCATGGTCTTGTCTGCATACCATGACTGCTTAAAAGCTGGTAGGCGGGCTCTCTTGTGTTCTCTCTCTCTCTCTCTCTCTCTCTCTCTCTCTCTCTCTCTCTCTCTCTCTCTCCCCAGTAGGAGATCAAGCCGCTGAGAGGCAAGGTTGGAGCTCTTCACCCCTGGGCAGAACGTCTGATTTGTTCTCTCTCTCTGTGAGTTTGTCTTTTCATTGTACCCTCTTAATAAATTGGTTATTTGACTTTCGTGGGTTCTTGCTTCACACTTCTCTGTGGACGTCCCTGACATCTTGTCTCTTTGTGCGTCAAGTTTCTTGGGTCTTAGTTTCATACCAGTTCCTTGCTCAGCCTCGGCCTTGGTGCTTCAGTGAACTTTCTACCATGAACCCACATTCTCCGTAACCTGGCAGCAGTTCTGTCTCTCCCCACAGCCCCAAGTGACTTCCCTTCATTTATTTATCTTGGCTAGCATTACCAGCTCATTCCTTTTATTTCCCCTTTGCCTGTGGTATTAACACTGGACCATCTGTGCCAGTCCTTTTTACTACTAAATTCACCAAATGCTTCCTGGCACCTACTACGTGCTAGGCTGTGTGTGAAGGAAGCCTTACAGGTACAAATGGGGACAACCTAGATACCTCTCCAGGGTACCGAGATTCACCAGGGAGCTACACCCTGAGACCTGTAGCTATGCCTAAGGAAGTGTTGGCCAAGCAGAGAGTGGTTGACAGTGTTCTCAGATCATCTGGACTGTAGAAAACACACTCAGGCTTTAGCCACAGTGGGGTGGTACCCATTTTGTACAAGGACAAGATTTTGCTATAAAAAACAAGGGAACCATTAATGCAGTCATTGTCCTAGTGGTGGCTAATGTTCAGGATGTGATATCAGGGTGCACCCTTGAAGGATAAGAACTGGCCTGGGTGGGGAGCACAGGGGACAAGAAGAGGGAACAGGTAGAAAGAGATGCTATAGCAGTGTTGAGCAAGCTCAGAGTGTGGGAGGGCAGGCCACGTGGAGGTTGGGCAGGATGATTGGAAAGGCCACGCATGCTGTGAGGCTGGGTGATGTCCCGGGATGAGGAGGGGTTAAGGTGGATCATTGAGTACTGTGTTAGTCAGGGTTCTCTAGAGAAAATGAGATGATAGAATATATTCCTGGATTTATTAGATCAGCTTACATGATATGTCTAGGAATGACGGCCAACACTAGAGAGACTGAAAACCTGGAAACCACTCAGCCCATGGAAGTCTTCAGAAAGCTCCACCCTGTGCCTAGCTTGAGTCTTGGCTTAGGGTGTCCAGGCAGCCACCTGTGAGCAGTCAGCTGCACAGCTGCAGGGAGCACTCGTGCATGACGTCGGCTTCTGCTTGTTGTTTCTTCCCCACACTGCCACCCCAACCGTGTTCCTAACCTCTGTCTTGCTTCAGAGCTGGTCTCTTCCCTTCTGTCTGTCACCCTGTGGAGGAAGAAAGGAAGGTCGCAGGATGGAGTGCCTGGAGCAGCCGTTCTCAACCATCCCAATGCTGCGACCCTTTAATGCCTCATAGTGTGGTGTCTTCAACCACATTGCTACTTCAGGACTGATTTTGCTACTGTTATAAATTGTAGCACAAATACCTGATATGCAGAATATTTGATATGTGACCCCAGTGAAAGGGTCATCACTGAGACCCACAGGTTGGAAACACTGATCTAGAGGTTCTGATCGGATAACTTTGCTCATGCCGAGGACCGTCCAGTCCTCCAGTTCTTGGATTTAGAACAATGGCTCTTAAGTTACAAATATTCCTCTTGCCTCTATTCCTTTTTTTTCTTCCCTCGGCTTCCCAACCTTTACTTTCTCCTTTTATATTGTTGGGGAAATGGCTTCTAAAGCTTCCTCCAAACAGAAGGCCCCTGACTGGCCCCTGTGACTTCTGTTTCCTCAGGGACCTTCCCACACACCACTCCACTTCCGCACACAGGGGTCTTGAACCATGTCCAGTGCTCCAGTATTAGCTGCATAGGAACTATGTGAGGGTGATGCTGACCTGCTGTGGGAAGGGGACATACCCACCCTCTCTTAAAGATAGGTCCACCCAAGATGGCACAGCAGGTCTGTCCTTCCTCTCTTCTAGTCTGTGGCTCTTCAAAACCTCCCTTAACCGCCCCCCCCCAAACACACACACACAATCTAAGTGTTAGTCCTTAGACACCAACCACCATCTTGCCTTTCTTCGTTTGTTTTTAAAACAAGGCCATTCACTGGCCTAGAGTGCACCAGGAAGGGTAGGTTGGACGCATGGCCATTAGGTCTCCGGTGCTGGGGTTGTATACACAGGATCATGCTTGACTTTTGAAATATGGGTTCTGAGACTCAAACTTGGGTTCTCACGATTCCACACAGCAACACCACCCACCCACCAAAGACCTTGCCATAGTCCACCTTTGACGTTTCTCTGTTGTGTGTATGAATGCTTTTAGGGTACAAATCACTGATGTTCTTGTCAAACTGGAAACTGGGGGTGGGGCATAGGACAGGACACAGGTGTCTGATTGCAATTCTTTAGGAGGAAATTCATGTCAGAGGTGCTGGGTAAGAATAGAAAGGCAACATTTGGCAGGGTGGCAGTAAACTCAGGTGACTGGGATCTATTCAGGCAGGGTGGCAGTAAACTCAGGTGACTAAGTTAGTAGACTCTGCAGCTGCCCTGCTCTGGAGCCTTGCTTCCTGTAGGCAATGCTGAGCCCCAAGTAGAGAGAGCAGTTCTCTGTGTATCACGCCACTAGCGTGTGAGCCTGACCCATCCCGCAGGACAGAGCAGCCTGGTCCTGTTGAGGTGCTGCATCTGGAACCACACATTTCAGCACATCTGGAGAGGAAAAGAGAGGAGAGAGAGAGAGAGAGAGAGAGAGAGAGAGAGAGAGAGAGAGAGAGAGAGAGAGAGAGGCCCAACCCAGAAGCAGAGCATTGGTAAATGTCAACTGTTTATTGACTTTCCTCCTTGGAAGAAAACTCAGAAGCCGAGCAACTGGAGTTCAAGTCTGGAGCCATGGCTGATGGGAAGGGGTAGCGGAGAGGTGTCCCGGTCTGTGAATGTCTGCTGCTCGGGTGGGCGAGCATTTCCTGATTGTCTTCTGCCTGCACAAGCTCTCGCTGCACAGCCCCGCTGTAATGAACTGGCTGCTATTGTTGCACTAAACACCAACAGTACGGGTTATTTTAATGGACATATTGCTTTAAACTGAGCGTTCGCCATCTGTTCAGTCCCTAATTTTGAATGCAAAAAGAACATATTTCACAATTACATCTGTAAGTAATGATATAAGTAATTTAAATGCATGTATATGTTCACACAATGCAGTAGACAGCTGGGACTTTTCCCTCTACTCTTATGTTTCGGGCACAAATCAAGGGAAAATATTCGCTGGCTCCTTATACAGTGCATTTTCCCATTTATGTGAAGTCGTTTTTGCAGGAAATAAGGTTTTCTGCCCTAATCATACCTAGGAGTTCAAGGCAAGCGCAGGAAACTAGATCACAGAGTCATTTTTACAATGCGTGCCTTGTCCCTGTCCAAATCCCCTCTGGCTTGAATGACAGCTTGGCAGATGCCAGGCATTAGAGCCATCAGTTCCAATAGATGTTCATGAGGGGCCAGGGCAGACTGTGTGGCCAGCATTTCTTTCTACTTCTCCTCTGGGGACAAAGCTACAAGAAATGCCCTCACAGAAGGCTGTTCCGGGGGCGGCCATCAGCCTACAGAATGGGGCGAGCCGCAGTCGAGTGGCAGCCAAGACATGCTGATGGGAGAGCCACCCGCCGAGCGTGCACTGCTGGGGAGTGTTGATGCCAGAGGAGAAGCCATCGCAGGGATTACAGTACCACACCCAGATCCTGAGCAGTAGGGACCCTGTGACTCGGCGTGTCACTCTGAACCTAAGCTTCACAGGTGGGCTCTGGGGCCACACCCCGTGCGCAGAGCACTGTGGAGTAAGTAAGGCTCACAGGATTTCAGGGTGACATCCAGAGGGAATCTGCCAGATGGCAACACTGATGTCTACTTTTCTCTTTTGAAAACTCGGTCCTTGAATGCCAATGCGTAAAAGATAACACAAATCTGGATTGCTGTAGTGAGTTTCCCCCACCCCACCTCCCGCCCGTCACCAACACACATAAAAAGCAATTGCTTTTGGGATGTTGCCTGGACCTTTAAGGAGAGTTGTTTAAAAGCCTTTGTGGTGTCCAAGTGCCAGGCAAGGAACGGAGGAGCGTGCGCGGCTTCAGCGTGACACCACTGATGAGTTCCCCCCATACACCTGTTTTTACTATGCCTTTTCCCTTTGGCATCTGTGCCTGAGCTTCCACGGCAGATATACGTGGACTGAGAGTGCCTTTTGCAAGGACTCCCTATAGAGACTTTTGAACTTACAGCAGTTTGGTTTATTTGACTGCTAGTAGGCAACACATTTAGTCTTTTTTTTTCCTCCTACATAGGTGTGAGCTTGAACTGATGGAAGGTTTATTTTTGGAGCATTATTAACAGCTTCAAATATTGGAGGTGTTTGTGAAGGGATAAAACTGCACTGAAGAGTGTTCAGGTACATTTTCTTGTTTGCTCTTGTAGCACTCAGGACCAGGGCAGGGCCTTGGGAACACTAGGTGAGTGCCAGCACTAAGACATGCCCCAGACTTTATATGGTACAATTTTCTCAACTTTTGCTCCACCTGACTAATAAGAGAGATTAAACACATGGGCCTCATAGATCAGATATGTTGTGGACACTAATTTAGAAAACATCCAAACCACCCAATAACCCACTAACCACCCACCCACCCAACCAACTAACCAATCATCTTACTAACCAATCCATCAGTCAGTCAGTCAACTAACCCACCAACTAACGAGCCTATCAACCAACCAACCAACCAACCAACCAACCAACCAAACAACAAGGCAGTCAGCCAGTCAACCAGCCAACCAACCCACCAACCAAACTATCAACCAACTAGCCAACCCACCAGCTAACTCATCAGCAAACCCACCAAACAACCAGCTAGCCAAATATCTGCCCAACTCATAAACCAGCCATCCAACCTGCCAGTCAACCAATCTACTAATCAACCACCCACCCACCCACCCAACCTACCTGGCAACCCACTAACCAAGCAACCCACCAACCAATCAGTTAGTTATCCAATCAACCATCCCACCAAGCAACTAAAAAGTCCACCAACAAGTCAGTCAGCCAACTAACCAGCCTAGCAACCAACCCACCAACCACCCTCCAGCCAACTAACCAACCCATCAAACAAGCAGCCTGCCATCTTCATCATTAAGAAGCTTCTTTGTTTTCAGTACCAAATGAATATATGTAGAGGAACTTTCAACTTCTCACTCACTTTTAATTTAGTCTTTATTCTCAGTTTGATTAAAGTTGCCAATGAATTGCATCTTGAAACAAATCAAGTTCACTCTAGTTATACAATGCCGTTAATGAGTTTTAAAGCATTATAAAAAGTGAAATGCAAAGTCAGATGTGATGGCTCACACCTATAATTCCAGCATTTGAAAGGCCCAGACAGAAGCCTTGCTGAGTCTGAGCTATCCTGGGCTACATTATGAATTCCAGGCCAGATTACGCTATCGCGTGAGTCCCTGTTTCAAAAATCAGAACAAAACGAGACAAAGCAGAAAATGAAAATGCAGCTGTCCCTCCTTTGTCATCACCTGAGCCATCATCCAGGCCAGTCAGTGGGCGAGGGGCCTTCAACTTCCTCAGAAAGGCTAACGGAAACGTTGTGAAAGCTGAGATGGTGGCTCAGACCTACACTCCAGCGCTCGGGAGGCTGAGGCAGAGAGATCTACAGCTGGAAACCAGTCTGGGTTATGTAGAGATACTTGTCTATGAAAAGGAGAAACTAAAACAATACAAGCAAAACTAAGAGCTAAAGTAAAGCTGCCTCATTTCCACCGCTCGCAGGGAGGGTAAATGAGTACACACTTGGCTCTAACTCCTGGAGATGGCGGCTCTGCAGGAGGCACTGAATCTTCTCTTCTGATTTCCGGGCTGGCTAACTTCCTGTGGCTCCTTCTCCCCAGCGGAAGACAGGGACAGAATTGGAGCAGCAACCCCATGGTGTGAGTGTCTGCTCACAGACTCAGCTTTCTGTGACGCTGTCCAGTATGTTGGGCCTAAGGTTAGGCTGATTCTTAAGGGCAATTGAATACTTTATTGTTCATTCAAGACCTTTAAAGGATTTTGTACCAAATCTGGAAGTTGATTCCTTCTCTCAGACATCAAGAGGAATAAAGCAGAGAGACTAGTCTATCTCATCTGCCACAGTGGTTTTGGGCTGCACCCATGTTTCAACTCACCCGAAGGATGGGGATTCCACTTGCCTGTCTGCTAAAATGAGTTGATGAAATTAGAGGTCCATGTGAGGAAACCAGGTCTTGCATGGTATGAATGGGGAGCCTGAGAAGCTTGGACACCATTGCTGTCACCACCATTCCCAGTAGAGAGGCATGCAGCAGTGCTGCAGACAACGGAAGGAATAAGCAAAGCAGCAGAGGTGAGCACAGAGGAGGAGACGGCACCTAGCTCCTCCCTGTGTTCCAGACAAAAGAAAGGGGTTGAGACCCCCTGAAACATGCCAGGCAACACTGTGAACACCCAGTACAAGCCCAGGACACCTGCCGTCCAGGAGCTTCCAGGGCAGAGAACGTCGTTTGAGACAAAGCAGAGATGAAACACAGAGCCGGGCTTTGGTTATGTCATGAGGTACAGTTATGTTTTGTGCCAAGCGATAACCGGAGACTTCAGCCTTTCTGTCTTGGCTCCAAGGTGACTAGTTTGCCTTTTGTGAGGAAGTCAACACTGATGCCATCCTTCCAGAGCAAATTCTTGCCTCGGAGTTTAATGACTGCTTTGTGAGTGGTGTCATTCCTGCATGTTTGTGTTCCGAGCATACTCTGCCTCCCCGCTTCCCCCTGATTGAGTTAGCATCTTTTTGTGCTTACTCCTAACACTGAAGGGAAAGTGAGACACTTTGCTCGAGTGTTAGAAGAGCAAAATTCTAGGAGTTTTTACCACTCCCCTAACCCCCCGGACTGGCTGCTGCCTGAAGCCTTCAGGATAGTAGGCCCGACACGTGTTCATGATTACCCACTCATTAAGGGAATTGGCCTTTTTGATATGAGTGTGTGCATGCGTGCATGTGTGTGTATGTACTCTAGATGTATATAATTAATATATATATTAATTCTTTGAGGCTTTCATGCAATGCTTTTTAATGATATTTACCACTAACTTATCTCAGATTCACCCCTACTAGCCAATCACAAAAGAAAGAGAGCAGGTGAATTTTGACTCCCAGTGGAAGGCAAAGCAATTAGCGCCCCTTTCTTACTGAGTTGCCCAGTGCACCTCTCGTACTGGTAAATTTACAAGCTTATAGGGAAGTGTGGGAAGGAGAACCTGTAGCATCAAGAGGAGGTTAGGTGGAGGTCAAAGGCCTTGAATGCCCTGTACAGACTAAAGACACAAAGCGGACCTAGGGTGCTATGGTAAATACAGTCAGGAGAGGCACACTGCTCACACATACACAGAAAACATCTCCAAAAACAACACTGACAAGAAGGGAGCTCATACAGAGGATGGAACACCAGATGCTCTCTGTGGCTAGAATAGGATTCGCACCAAGGGATGTGATATCCCAGTTCACTAATTAAGAATATCTAACTTAAATACTGGATTCCAGATGGAGATCTGGAGCCTCCTGCCACGGGCAGCTCCTCATCTCCCACAGATACACCATTCGTTTTCATATGGTAAGCAGGAGGAGTCCACTGGGCAGGATGCTCACTGCACAGAGGGACAAGCTGCACCCCTTCTGAGTCTATGGTAGCTGAAACACATGAGCTTAGGGCTGGTGGTCAGACATTAGAGCTGAAAACAGAATTCTAGTTTATCTTTATACACAGACATCCTTGTAGGTCTCAGTAATGGCCATTTCACGTGCATCTTTTATTTATTTACCATCATGTTAATTAATTAATAATTTTGGTGTGGTGTATGGAGTGTGTGTAGGCACACACATGTGTATGTGTGTATGCATATATATGTGCTTGTGTGCATGCATATGTGTGTTTGTGTACATGCATATGTGTGTATGTGTGTGTGCATGCATATGTTGTGTGTTTGTGTGTGTGTGAGGTCAATTTTCAATGTCTTCACCTTATTTTTGGAGATAGGATCTCTCATTAAACTTGGAGCTCACCCATTTGTCTAGATTGGCTGGTGAATGATCCCCTGGGAGTCTCTAGTCTCCCTCCCCCATATTGGGTTATGGCATGTGCTGCCATGCCTGACTTTTCAGAGGTTTGGGGGATCCATCCTGAGGTACTTGTGCTTGCATAGCAAGCATTTTTGCCCACTGGGCCATCTCTCTAACCCCAGGAGCATCTTCAAATGGGGGAGATCTGTGGTGTTTTCATAGTGAATGAATCTGGTGATCCCTGAATATCTCTCAATTCTATAGGTTCACAATGCTCTCTAGTTATTGCCCCTTTTCCTAGAGTCCCTGCCTCCTATTGATTCGAATCTTGGTGAGTCAGGAAAAGCAACATCATGATAGCTTAAGCCTTTCCCTTTGTCTGAAGTGAGTGGAATAGCTCTGTCTAGAACAGCAGCAGGCACAAGCATACACGAGTCCATGCTGGAGAGTGTGGGACAAGTCACTTTCAGGTGGTTTTGTCTTTATTTTAGACTTTGTTAAAATAATAGATTTCTATAATGAATTTGCCATTTGAAAGTTCTGGAGGCTTCCACGTGCAAAAGAACATGTTTTCTGCCTTCTGGAAACTAATGGTTGAAATCAGGGCAAGTGTGCGTGAGTGTGCAGCCTTACCCTGTGATCTGGATGTTCTTGGTGCGGTTTGGAGACCCACACACAGGTTCTATCACCACCCTCAACTAAAATGATTCCAGGACATGGAAAAGAAGGAGACTCTGCCACCAAGCCTGGACAAACAAGGAACAAAGGGTTGGTAATGACCGAATGAAGTTTTCAAGCCTCGTAAGCTGAGGACAAGAGAGGCAGATCCCAGGCTTTTCCAGCTCTTTTCCAGGCCCTGTGCAGAGACGCACTCCTGATTGTTGGAAAGGCTGGGAGTGGAGCATGGCAAGGGTCCCAGATCCTGCCTTCTGAATCCTTAGGGCTGCACACATTTCAGATTTTTGAGCTGTTCTCTGTTTAGTAGCTGGATGTTTTAGTATTAGTATTTATTTTAAAAATACCCTCTACTATTTCAGCTTTAATATTCAAATGCCACCAGGATCTACAATCTCAATAAAATACATCACACACACATATATTTTCCCAAGTCTACATTACTCTTAATTTGCGTTCCATACTTCCCATATCTCAACATATGTCCTATTATACAAGCGTGCATATGCATGCATGTGCAAACCATTATATATTACCATTTTAAAATTACAGACTTGCTCTATCCTTTTCCATAGTGGTCAGAGTTCTGGATGGTTCTTTGTACACATACTGCAGAGGGTTCTCTGTGGAGTCAGCAGTCTGTGCAGGTGAAGGGTTTTACTCTTGGCCAGCAAGGAAGGCAAAGTGGTGCACCAAAGTCTGCGACCAAAGTAACCAGAACCCAGAAATCATGAGTAACTGCCACGATTCAGAAATTTTGCAGAGTTTCTGACTCTAAGCCCGTGCTCAGCACTGGCCCTGGTTCTAGACAGATCGTGCCTGCTGTGCAGGTGACAGACCGGAATTCCAACTGAGATGAGTGCGTGGACTGCAGTTATTGGTGATTGGTGATGAAAACATTGTCCTGTCATAATTTGGGCTGATTAAAGGAAAGATATAATTAAGGATTTTCTTTGTTTTAGAATTCACTTCCTATGATATTATTGGTGAGAAGCAGCAATTTCAAAACAATGAGCAGTGATACACACCACATACCACATACTACACACACACACCACATACCACATGCTACACACACACACCACATACCACATGCTATACACACATACCACATACCACATGCTACACACACACACCACATACCACACGCTACACACATCACATACCACATACCATATAGCACATACAACACACATACCACATACCACATGCTATATACACACCCCACATATTTCACACACATATATCACATATCACACACACCACATACCACACACTACACACACACATACACACCACATACCACACACACACCACATACCACACACACATCACACACTAAACACACAAACACACCGCATACCACACACACAGATACCATACAAACATTACACACCGCCACACACCACATATCATATAAACACCCATACACACAAACCACAACCCCCCATGTGTACACCCACACATACTTACACCACATATCACACAACACACATACCATGTATCACACACACAGATACTATACAAATGCCACACATAACCATGTCACACGCACATAGATATCATACAAATACCTCACACACATGTCACACATACACACAGATACCATATAAACAAAACATCTATACACATCCATCACATACCATACACACAAATACCACACACATACACCACATACTACACACAGATAGCACACAAACACCTCCCCCCACACAAACCATACACACATGCACACACATACCCCCACACTATTCAAACACCACACACATGTTACCAAAACACATATCCAATGATCTTGCTTCAATCTTTTAAAACATGCTAACTCAGCAGGAATGGGGCACTGTTTCCTTGTCTTAAGAATGCATATTATTCTCCAGAGAAATCCTGATATGAGACCAGTTCCCATCAGCACTTGGGAAGGATACATGATCCAGAGTCCACAGAACTCTACCGTGAGATGTCTGAAGACCATTGCGGTTTTGATGAATTATGTCCCCATGAGGAACAGGCTGACTAAACCAAACACACTCAACTTCCTGCAATTTCTGACGAAGCAGCTGTTCCACACACCCTGGGAGAATCTTAGACACTTTCAGTTTGGGGCACTGCCTTTCTCTCCCCATCACCTGTGACGTTCAACTCCATTTTCCTCTCCCTCCTGGCATGGAGGATCCCAAAGGTGTGGAACAGCTCGGGATCAGCTGGATTTCGCTGTTCTCCCTCTGGGTGTAGTTTTTAGGTTTTAAGAAGGCTGTGAGTTTTGCCAGAGTGGAAATGCACAGGGAACTTGTAGAGACCTTGCCACGAGCCCATGGGTGCAGATTTGGTTTCCATCTGGGAGATGTTTTATCTCTGAGAACTCAGAGGGACTGAGGTAAGGCTTGGCAGAAGGGGAATGGACAGAGGTTCGGGTTTGCTTCTGGCATGCTGAAAATGAGTCAGAGAACACGCCAAATTTCTCCTGCAAAAATTACCCAAGATGATCAGGCTGGGGAATGAACTACCGACAGGACTTTGCCAGAGGATTGTGGGGCCGTACTTTTCCCAAGCAGATCTCAGCAGCTGGCCCCTGGAAGACCATGGAATCCCCACCCGCAGTGGCCCAAGTGCTAAGGATGGGAGCCAGGAAGGTTAGCATGAGCCGGGAGGTTAGCATGAGCCTTCTGGTACCCAAGGTGAGGACCAAATGGCACCTGCGGCATCAGGGTCACTGGAAAGGACAGAAGGAACGGATCGGCGGAGCCGGGGTTAAATGGACAATGGTCTCACCTGCACCACAGGTAAAAGCTAGAGGGGCAGCCACACAGATCAGAACCCAGGGACACCGCTGCAGCTCTCCATAGTGGGAAATGAAGAGAGACAAACAAGAGAGACGAGGTAGGGAAGCAGCAGAGAGGGTTGGAGTGAGGGGCAGCGCACAGGCTTTCCTGGGCCGAGGAGAGAGTCTGTGGAGCGATTCCAGCGTTCTACTGCTCCCCAACTTACAATTCACACACAGAGCGATGTCAGAAGGGCAGACGCAGCGGGGCTGGAACTCTCAGTCACCCCTTTGATTTTGTTTCTAAAAGTGACGTCTATTGAGCTAACATGCCAGATTCTCTTGTGTGTAAAGTTTCATGACTTTAGAGGCACACCTGTATTTCCCAAAACTCCATTCCTCCTTCGAGAGCCCTGGCGCCTCTGTGAGCACAGTCCCACCATTTGGGAACATCAAATAAATGATGTGTAATGCATGGTACTTTGTGAGTGCCTTCTTTTCTCTCAGCATATTAACTTGAGATGCAGGTTTTGGTGTCCCTTTTTGGGACTTGTTCCTTTTCTTGTTGCTGTGTAGCCTTTATTGCAACACAACTCCTTACCATCTTCCAGCTGGTGGACTGCTGAGTGGTACCAAGTTTTTGACAACATGAACCTTTGGATTTTTGGTGGGTGCATAGTGTCGTTTTTCTTATGTAAATTATTCAGGGATGTTCTGCCATGAGGAAATGAATAATTGACTTTTAAAATATTTTTTATGTCTCTCTCCAGAATTCAGAGGGGGTGCAGGTACTCACGTGGAGGTTAGAGGAAAATATTTGGAATTCAGGCTCACTTCCCCCTCGTCGCTGCAGGGTCTTGTTTCTGCTGCTGCACCCCAAACTCGGGGCTAGACTCTCTCGTCTCTGTTTCTGATTTCACTGTAGGAGTCTGGGATTGAACAATTGCCCCTTCCCATCCCAGCTCTCTTACAGGGGTTCTGGGTGCCACAGCTGGGTTGTCCAGCAAATGCTTTGATCTGCTGCTGAGCCATCTCTAGCTAAATGATTGACTTTTAAGAGTGTTCGAAACTGATTTAGGAAGATGTTGTGTGTAGATGAGAACACTGGGTCCAGCCAGCTTCAGGCTTTCTAACAGTGTGGTCATTTCTGCTTGTGGTTTTAATTTGTGTTTTCTCCATGACCGTTGTCAGAGGTCCTTGTGTGGACCTTTTGGATAACTGTGTGTCTTTACCAAAGTGTTTGTAGAATCCATTTTTATTATTTTAAATCGGATCATTTGTTTCCTTATAATTGATTTCAGGAGGATGGTGAATCATTAGAATGTTCTAGATGTAAGCCCTTTATGAGTTTTACAGTCTGCAAGGACTCTACGCTGGCCTGTATCTTGTCTCTTAGCTCTCCAAAGGATGCGTTGTGAAGGCCAGAAGTTCTTAATTTTCATGGATCTGACTGATGATTTTTTTCCTCTTATGGACCCTGTTTTTGGCACTGAGATTAAAGACATAGGGGAAATACTTCCTTAGCTCCCCAAGGTTCAAAGGGTTTCTTTATATTTTCTTCTGGAGACTTTTGTAGCTTTGGGTTTTATATTTAAGTTCATGATTCACTGGAGTTTAATTTTTCTCTATAGTCGAAGTATTTCTTAAGTACACTGGAAATTAGTTTTTTCATTTTCTTGTACTGTTTATTAGAAAAAATTAACTTTTATAGGATTTCCTTATTACATTTTCAAAGTTCACTTGGCAGTACTTGTCTATATTCATTTCCTGGCTCTCTCTCTTCCATTGATCTATCTGAAATGGCATGCTTCAAAAAGATGCAGTAGGGCCGGGTAGTGGTGGTGCACACGTTTAATTCCAGCATTTAGGAAGCAGAGGCCCAGGCAGCGGGATCTCTGTGAGCTCAATTCCAGCGTGGTCTACAGACTGAGTTCTAGGACAGCCAGGACTGTTTCACAGAGAAACCCTGTCTTGAAAAACAAAACAACAAATAAAAAAGCAAACAAATATATGTAGTAGTGTAGTAATAGGGGCGGCGGCAGGGCTGCGTCCCCAAACACCCCAGCCGCCTGCCCTGCCCGGCTAGCTTATGCTCCGAAATAATTACACGGACACTGTATTCTTTTAAACACTGCTTTGGCCCTTAGCTCTAGCCCTTACTGGCTAATTCTCACATATTAATTTAGCCCATTTCTAATCATCTGTGTAGCGCCCCTAGGTGCGCTTACCAGGAAGATTCTAGCCTAAGTCCATCCTGGGTCGGAGCTGGGGCATGGTGTGCGTCTTCCCTGGTGCAGGTAGCATGGCGTCTCTCCTGCGTCTGCTCCGGAGAGCAGAGCTGCGGAGTCTGACCTCACTTCCTCTTCCTCCCAGCGTTCTGTTCTGTTTACTCCACCCACCTAAGGGTGAGCCTATCAAATGGGCCTAGCAGTTTCTTTATTGCTTAACCAAGGAAATCAACAGATTGATATATGACACTCCCCCATCACTTCCCCTTTTTCTGTTTAAACAAAAAAAGGAAGGCTTTAACCTTAACATAGCAAAATTACATATAACAAAACAGTTATCAAGTAAAAGTTACATCAGAAACATTTATACATATAACAAAATTGACCTTAAATCTCTATCAATGCAAATTATTCATACCTATATCATTTCCCCCTTTAAATGTAAAAGAACATTTATAAACTATATTTGGGAACATGGGCGCAGTTTTTTCTCTCCAAACTGCTTCCTGCTGAATGGGGGCGTCGTTAATTAGGTCTTTCATGGTACAACCTGTGTGCCAGGTTTATCTCAGTTGGCAGTTGAGCAAGGCAATTTTCTGAAGATGTTCACAGCAACCCTTCAGGAGGACGTGGTCCATCATACCAAATCGGAATAGAAGAAATCCATAGAGTCTCATCCTCTGTGAAAACAAAAGAAGACTCTCTCCAAAGCATCATATCCTTAGACCCAAATTCTGAAGTCATAATACCCTTATATCCATTCTGGTTTAGCTTGGCAGCCCATGTAATGAAATGTCTCTCTGTACTTAGCTCCTTCACAGTCAAAAATTTTAAAGAAAACACAATAATACAAAGAATCCAGACTCTCTGTGAATTTTCCATCTTTACGCGGCTTATTTTTATTTATATCTATAACTATCTGTACTCTGTCTCTTTAAAGCCTTTACTTTTACTTTTTTCTTTTTAAACCATTAACTTTATTCTCTATATTCCTTTTCTTCTCTCTCTCAAGCCTACGTACATTTATCCAACAGTGTGACTCGTTTAGTGGTCTGAATCTGTCCTATTGTGAATCTGCAATTTTTTACTATCCAGGAGCACTTTTGATTTGCGCCTTTAAATCACTAGGCGCTTAAGAATCTAAGCTGTGACATTCCTAGGTTAACTTTTTGCTTTTTGAGCGCATATCTTTGACCTGGAATAACCCTGTAGACCAGGCTCTTTGAACTCTCAGAGATCCGCCTGTCTCTGCCTCCCAGGCATTGGGATTAAAGGCGTGTGCTACTACACCTTGAACTCACAGAGATCTGTTTATCTCTGCCTTCTAAGCACTGGGATTAAAGGCGTGTGCTACCACACCTTGAAGTCACAGAAGTTTGCTTTAAGAATTTTAACTTTTAGTCTGCATATATTTTTAACACACTTTAAACCATTCAGAAATTTTCTGTCTTTGAATCTCTCTTTACTGTATATCTCTCTTTTTCTGACGACAAGAGCCTTTAATTTGCCAAGCAATATCAGTAGGACTAAAGGCGTGGCTTTGCCAGCTAGATCCAGTCCATTCCTTAGCTTTCCAGCCTCATGGCTGAGGTACAGGCTGCAAGGTCCCTGCCAGCCAGCGAGCTACAACAGACAACACTCAAATCCTCTCTCGGTAGCCGGCCCTCCTGCCTCAAACAGTCAGAGTTTGCCCTGGCAGGACAGCCCAGAAAGCCGGCATTTTTAAACGGCACAGCTTTTATCCTGCTACGGCTGAAAACCGAAAAGCATGTGTTCAGCTTTTCATCAACACTGTTTAAGTGTTTTGTGGCAGGACCTCTTAATGAGCCGCAGAGTTTTGCAGCTAAAGCTGAGTCAGGAAGCCTCTTGAGGCTACCAGGTAGGAGCGGCACTCAGCACTTTAATTCTGAGACTGAGCGTGCAGCACAGAAATTCTTTTCATCCAAGTAACATCCAAATCTGACATGCAGAACACTACGCAGTCTGAAAACACGTCTCTGTATGGCAGCAGGAATCCGCCATGCTCTTCCGCCTGCCTAAGCCTGATTCTGCCTTCTGCCCAGGAGCAGGCGGGGAGCTCTGAGTCATCGCACGGTCTCAGAACACTCTCCTTCCGATCCCAAGCGGGAACACAAACATAGTCCAGAGTTTGCACTGGCGGCACAGCCCCAAGGAGCTGTGCTTTAAAATGACACAGCTTTTTTTCTGCTGCTGTTGCCGAATCAGGAAATCTCTCTACAGCACGCCACCAACAAACAGCAAAAATCTGTGTTAAACTCTCTCTCCATTATTTTTAAGCCTTCTCAGGTTTTTTAAGTGGGTTTAGTTAGCCACACGTCTGGGCGTCATTTGTAATAATAGGGGCGGCGGCAGGGCTGCGTCCCCAAACACCCCAGCCGCCTGCCCTGCCCGGCTAGCTTATGCTCCGAAATAATTACACGGACACTGTATTCTTTTAAACACTGCTTTGGCCCTTAGCTCTAGCCCTTACTGGCTAATTCTCACATATTAATTTAGCCCATTTCTAATCATCTGTGTAGCGCCCCTAGGTGCGCTTACCAGGAAGATTCTAGCCTAAGTCCATCCTGGGTCGGAGCTGGGGCATGGTGTGCGTCTTCCCTGGTGCAGGTAGCATGGCGTCTCTCCTGCGTCTGCTCCGGAGAGCAGAGCTGCGGAGTCTGACCTCACTTCCTCTTCCTCCCAGCGTTCTGTTCTGTTTACTCCACCCACCTAAGGGTGAGCCTATCAAATGGGCCTAGCAGTTTCTTTATTGCTTAACCAAGGAAATCAACAGATTGATATATGACACTCCCCCATCATAGTAGGATAGCCAATTTCTGCAGAACACTGTGGATACTTTGAATGGAATTGTAGGCCTCTTGTTGGCACCTTCAGTTTTTGTATCAATGCCTTATAGATCTTGAGTACCATTCTTTTGTATCTCTTGGAAGAGAGATTCGTAAGTATTATATATTTTGATGTTATTGCAAACGTTTGTACCTTTCACACTTAAATTTCCAGTCTGTGTTGCTGCTATACAGGAAAGCAGCTCACTTTGAATATTCTGTGTCCTGGAGTCAGAATAGACTGAGTTACTTCTTCAATCAGTTCTAAATACTTTTTTCCTGACCCTGATAACTTTGTGTGTATTATCATAGTATCTTCAAAATTAGATTGATCTGAATTATTCTTTTCCTGCGTAACTCGCTAAAATGTTTTTGAAGAATTTGTGCTGTCAAATTAATTTTTAAGAGTGTTCAAAGCTGGATCCTTGTGTTTCTGTTTGACTTGGTAACACTGCATGCTCCAGGCTTTCTAACGATGAGTAGGACTCACACTTGTGATTTTAACTTGCCTGTTTTCCCTGCAGCGTTGCCAGTATCTGCATGGTGTATTTGAATCTGTTATTGGACTTATAAAACTTTCTATACTCCGTATGAATTGATTTGTTATGATGATGACGTACACGTGTGAACCTGTATGAGTTTCTGTGAACCATGGGGATGCAAATGCCCATGGAGTTAGAGGTCATAGGATCCTCCGTAACTGGAGTGACAGGCAGTTGTGAGCTGCTCTCTCGGTGCTGGGAACTGAATCTGGGTCATTTGCAAGAGCAGCAACTGCTCTTAACTGTGAGCCATCTCTCCAGCACGTTATCCATATTTTAACGGAGCATTGTGGAGATGGAGATGTGTGTATTCCTGGAGCTCCCTAGACAGAAACTCTAACCTAACCTGTGTTCCCGGGGTCCCAGAGATAGACTTTATTCATAACTAAATGTGGATGGCTCCTGAGAAAAGAAATGACCCCCATGTCAGCCCCTAGCCTTCACAATCATATTCACACATGTATACACATATCCACATACACATGTATACTGTGTCCACATTTAATCTCTTATACATGCATATGTATCTGTGTGCATATATATAAAGAACTTTATAAAACTATAAATTTATTTTCCTTCTCTGCCTTGTGGAAATATAGTCAAATACATTATTCCTAAATTATTATGCTTGCCTTAAGGATGCAAATACCTTGTAAAGGGGTTTAAATAAAAGGAGGTATATTCTTTTATACTTATTTGTATAATTATCATTTCCTATGATGAATGGACTCCAAGCTTTCTGAAAAATTGCCACAGTGCACAGGGATCCCTTCCACCACAAAGGACTATATGGCCTCAAATACATAAAGTGTTATTTAGGACATACCCATTGTTCCAAATGGGGCCATTTCATCTCTGTGCAGGATTTACATAATGCTTTCTGCAGAATAGCTGAACTGATAACAAATTATTTCATCTTACATGACTGAGGAAGTGTTTGCTTCATCATTGATGATTTTTTGGAGGTTAGTTTTATTGGTATAGATTCTATATTGACCAAAAATCTTGAAGCAAGAGACATACACATACAAGCAAGAAATCATTCTTTCATACTTACATTTTCCTCTTCCCTTTTTGTATTCCTCTCCAAAGTTTTCCATCTTGTGCTGTTTTTGAGAAGAAGCCTGTTGAAAATTATCTTTGTTTCTCACTAGCTGGGTGGAACCACAGACTCCCGATTCTCTTTGTATTTTAGCACATTCTATTTCCTCTTTGTGTTTCACTTTGTGTTGTTGACGTGCCTTCAAGATGACTAGCTTTTCTTTTATAATATCTAATCTTCCATTTCATGCCATTCATTTAATTTTTATTTATAAACTTCCTCACTTTTTTCTTTTATTGAAAGTTGATTTTTTTTCTCACACTATATATCCTGATAGTGGTTTCCTCTCCTTCTACTCCTCCCATTTTCTCCCAACTCCCCCTCCCATCTGGATGCACTCCCTCTCTGTCTCTTATTAGAAAATAAAACAGGCTTCTAATCGATTATAATATAACATAGCACAATATAATAATACAATTAATATAATATATAAAACAAAACTAATACATCTGATTAGGAAAACCAACAAACAGAAGAAAAAGGGGGCCAAGAAAAAGCACAAGAATCAGAGACCCACACACTCGAACACTCAGGAATCCCATAAGAACACTGAACTCGTAGCCATAATTTATACCTGGTGAAGGACCTGGTACAGACCCTGCCGGCCCTGTGCATGCTAACTCCGTCTCTGCATTCATGTGGGCTTTGATCACATTGAATTAGAAGACCTTTGTCATCAAACCCCAAACCCAAACAACAACAACAACAACAAAAGGCACAGCACAGAACAAACAACAATAACAACAAATGACAAAACCATGGAATTCATTTGTGTTGGCCAATTGTTCCTGGTCCTGAGGCCTGCACTGGTGTGGTTGATACACCCAGTGCCTCTCAATCCAAGAAAACTGATGTCCCCCTCTCAAAAGTTGTCAATTGCAAACAGCTTCTGGGTTAGGGATCTCCTCAACAGGATGTCTTTATCACATCTCACCTCAAGGCTTATGGACCTATGAGGCAGATGCAGGAAGATTGTAAGAGCCTGAGGTGGTGGAAGACCCCAAGACAACAGTGTTTTCCAGGGCTGATGGACATGTGAGCTCACAGAGACTGTGACAACATCATGAGACCTACACAAGTTCATGCCAGACAAAATTCCAGTTGGAAGAAAAGACTCTAATGTAAGATGTTTCAACAACAGTCCAACAGGAATGGAAGACTGAGAGAGAAAGACAGAGAGAGAGAGAGAGAGAGAGAGAGAGAGAGAGAGAGAGAGACAGACAGACACACACACACACCCAAAACAGAGACAGAGAGAATGTTGATTCCAACAGCTTATAAAATTACCTGCAGATGAATGAGCAGATGGACTGTTAATCAAAATGCAATACAACAAGTAGATATTTTAGAAAAAAAAAATACTAGAAAGGATTTTTTTGTACCATAGGAATGGATAGAGTTCATACTAAAAAAAAAACCCATTTATGAAGGAAGAAATTGTCTCAGTAGATTTCATCAAAACTGAAAGGGAATACTGCTCAAAAGCTTTTGCAGAACCTCTCATTGAACACATGATTGATTTGGGGGAAGTATCTGCAGGTCATGGGGACCACTAGTATCTCTTACATGTAAACTTTCCACAGGTGAACAGTGAGAAGTAAATAGTCCAACTGAAAACTACCCTGGAGACATGAGAAGAGTCATTCACACCACACTGAAACACGCTCAAGAAGAGGTGTTGGGATGTGTGACCATCTGTGAAGTCCAAGTGAATGAAAGCCCATCTGTCAGAATGGTGTACGTTCAGCCAGGGCAGTGTCAAGTTCTGCTGTGATCTGAGTCACTCTTGTTGCTGGAATATCCACAGGGCAGCCGATATACAGTTAAAACAACAACAGCAACACCCTAAACATTCAATTTCAATTCGACTCTGCAACTTGACATTTGGACAGTTCTTGCAGAGAATAAAACTGCAAGAAAATACTGAACACAGATGTTAATGGCTGACTTTGTCCCTCACCTCCTGCCCCTCAGCTTGTTCCAAGACAGAGGAGTCTATAGTTCCTGCAGTTGGTACATGTCTAAATAAACTAGCCCACCCATAAACAAACTGCCCTTCGATAAAAGGAATGAGCCCTGGACAGACAGAAAAGCATGCAGACTCCCAGTCCTTTATGCTATGTGAAGGACACCAAAGCAAAACTTGCATTCCGGATTTCCAGATCAGAGTGTTTTGAAACAAGGAAGCATGGAATATTGTGGGGGAGGGAGGCGAAGTACCTATGAAATCGCAAAACAAGAGATCCTTGTGGTAATGGGAAGTTTGATGTCTTGGGCATGCTGGTGAAAACTTACAATAGAATTGTGGTGCTCTCCAAAATCACATTCACATCCGCAGGAGACAGCTCACCCAGCCTACGGCGGCTGGTGATGGCGAGAAGTGAAATGAACATAATCCCATGAGATTCCACCAGATCCAAGAAGAGACCAGTGGTCTGAAGGCACTCAAGTGACAATTGCCCATGCGGTAGACAGGGGGATGACCAGGAAGGAACAGGGGCACATGCTCTGGGCCGTGGCTATGTTTTCCATCAGGACAGAGCCTAGACTTGTCAACACTTACCAATGGTACCCTGAAATACACTCTGAACATTCTCACAACATGCAAGTTATACCTCTGTAAAAATGGATGTGATTATAATTTGAAAATTTTATTAAATGTTCTGAGTATCTTCCAGCTGGGTGAGGTCTGGTGGTATAATTTCTCTGATTCATAATGGATTTTAAAATTAAATTTCTCTGCTTTCACTCAATTGTTAATATTTGTATAACAGTCTTGCTGCAATAAACTATTAGACTATCAATAGTAGTGGGACCGAACACCTGCCTGCCTTCCAATGTTGGCTCATTTGCCTTTTGGCTGTTGATTCTTCAGGAACTTTCTTAGCCTCTCTGAGCCTCACCTTCAGTCTTGACCTCAGGGGATATTAATGCTGACTTTGCAAACAGATTATGAAGCCAGACGGGTACCTCCGAGCATAAGGCACTGCGTACATAGCAGGAGTGCGGGGGTCACAGCTCTTGTTCTATCAAATGACAGGTAGTTTGTGGCGTATTCCTGATGCACACAATCCGTCAAGTAGAAATCAAATGGAAACAATACGCAATTTAAACCACCTAGTCTACAAGTTTATTATCTTCCCATTTTAAAATACCTTCTAAAGGGAACCTCTTTGGATCAAAGGCCTATCACCACAACCAATGAGATTCCCACTCAGTTCCTTGGGGGGAGGGGCTGCAAGTCATGAAATGAATGAATGAAGCAGTGAAAGGAACCAAGGAGCTCTGTGAAACGTCTGCATCTCGCAGGGTGAAAAATGGGTTGTTCGAACACCCTGCGGAGCTACCACTGGGCAAACACAGCGCATTTGCTGAGTCTGATAGGAGTCAGTGGGACACCCCTGCTACGATTACAAGGCTTAGTAGAACCTGTTGGGATCGTTTCTGACAGAAGCTTTTATGTGGGAAATAGAGAGCCGGATCGTGCAGCTTGCGACTCTGCCCAGCAGTTGCCCTGCCTGGGCCTTCACACTCCAAGCCTCAGAACTAACCTCCAGGCTGCTTCAGCCCAGGGTCGGTCACAGGTGGTGGGTAACCTAGCAGCAAGGTACCAGCCCCATCGCACATCCATCTCTCTGCGACTGCCTGGCTCCTTACCAGGCACTCGGCAAATAGACTAACCATTGCTATTTAATTCTGGATTGGGCTGAAATACATACGGATATCCGAAGCACTCAGAGAGGGCTGAGGCTTTCGGGACGCCTCGGACTTGGTGGAGACATCGTCACAGACTCACCCAGGAGCAGCTGCTCTGCATCGAAATTTGCTTGCGGACTCCAGGCTGCGCTGCTCTATGCGGACCTCTCATAGGTTCTCTGGGCTAGAGACCAACAAGGAAAAGACTTCAAGGGAAGATTTTTCCCCCTCTGTGCAAAATTAGGACAATAAAGGAATACACAATGGCCTGGCCTTGTAGCGTTAATTATCTAGTGACTGAAGCGCGGATGGCAGGCGTGCCGGAGTCCGTCTTAGCGTTGCTTTCAAGACTTCAATCAGTGTGTGACTCACAGTTAGTGAAAGAAAAATCATTCAGGCTACACGAGAGGAGCATAAATATTATGTGTCACTTGGTATCATAATTAACTGCATGCTTCAAATATTTCTTTCATGTCAGCCTTCACACTAGGTAATATAATTTACCGTTAATAGGATTAAAATGTCTATTTTTTTAAATAAAAAGGTAAATACTTCAGTGATTTAAACTGTTTTCTATTTGTTTTGTACCGATACATATTTTACCACAGGCAATCTCCTTATGCCCTGCAGAAGAAAATAATGAGGAAAATTGGAGATAATTTATGTGGTCCAGAAGCAAAAGCTTTTTACGATTATTATTTTTGCTTTAGCTCGGTAATGAAGCAGTAAGGAGCCGGCGCCCCCGCTTGCTAGCTGTTGCCCATTTTCAAAGACTGTAGGTAACACAGGGGGAAAAATCCCTGTCATTTTACGCAGACAGGAAGTTTATGTTGAAGAATTAATTTGGGCAGTTCAGAGCACCATCTCCAGGAGTGTGCCCGTGTTTGGGTTACTTTTCAAAACTGATAATTGAAAGAAAGGAAGGCCGGCTGATAGTTTTTTTTAAAGACCATTCCATTTTATAATCTTCTGTAGTGTGTTCAACGCCCTGTCACACAGGCTGACACAAACCAGCGCAGGTTAGGAAACTCATTACAACTCTGAACTTGGGCAATGTTGGAACAGGCCAGAAATTAAAACCCATAACCTGTGGCATAATATCTCCTGAGGAGCCAAGTTAATTTGATCTGCAGAGAATGAACCAGCATTGGAGCAGGCAGACGTTGAAGTGTAAGACAGCAAGCACAGACACCTACACAGTAGCTCCCGTGTGAAGGTTAGGGGACGGTGTGCATGGCTGCGGTGTTAAAGTCCAATCGAGAAGAATGCCTGGGATGAACTCGAGCACTTGCACCGGTAAAAGGGAGTCCTAGGAAGACGTGGTGACTGGCTCATGCGTGGTCGACGCCGAGTGGGATCCTGGTTGCGGACACCCTGGTCTGCAGTGCAGCTCCTGTCCCAGGCTGTGGTGTCCAAACATCTCTTTGGAAGTGATCGCCTCTTTCCAGTCCCCACCGCCAAGTGGAATTTGGCATTGGCTGTTGGATGTTCTCACTTGGCTGCCGATCTATCTATCGACATTTCATTAGGGAGCCGTGTGCTTTCGCCAGGGATGAATGAGTTCATTAGCACTGAGACTAATAAACTTTAAAAAGTTAATAATGTGAATATGTTTGATTTGGAATTATTCACACAGGCCTTAGGAGTCACACACACACACACACACACACACACACACACACACACACACCCCACACCACACAAACTGCCGGCTTCATGTGCTGAGTTTTCTTTGGTAATTTCTCCGCTGTGACAGACTTTGATTTTCTGAAAACTCAGAGAAACCCTTCTCAGGAAACACACAGCACCATCTCTGAGGCCCCTCCTCTAGCTAGGGAATTTCAAATGCAACAGACATCAACACTATGAAAAATAACCAGGCCATGAGCTCTTGATCCACCGTGAGTTTTCCTCCCCATGATTTCTTGTTGTCTTCTTACCCATGTCTACCCTTCGCTCTGTCTGCTGACTTACATAGTGAGGGCATGGAGATGGGGCATGAGCAACACAGGTATGTAGGGATTCCCATTGGTAGGCATCTTGGAATAGTAACTTGCGTATTCATTTGCACGCACTTTCTGGGAAGGAGTGAGAGTTGCCCGAACCAGAGCACACTCATGCCATTGCGGTCAACCCTGAATGGTGCTGAAGGAACTCATTAGCCTGGACTCCCAGGCTCAGCTGTCAATACCTGGGTATAGGCAGCAGCCCCAGGAGGAACGTGGGCCAGCCCAGTGCCATTTGGTACCTGGAGAGAAGGTGTGGGGCTGGGGAACTGTTGTTTCACACGATGCTCTTGTAGACCTGAAAAGTCATGTGACCTGAAGTTTATTATAAATCATTTTTAATACCCGAGCATGACCAGCTATGACCACTTTCTATCTGTAACACTCTTCCTGTTCCCCCCCCCAGCACTTCTTATTTACCAGTGAAGCACACACATCCACATGGAGAGTATTTATCACAAACCCTGCTTTACTTGAGGGAGCATAGGAGACAGAAGGGATGTCCAATAAGGAATAAAAAAAACCTTCGGTACATTTAGGCATTATTTGACTAAGGAATTGGCAACCTGAAAAGCTATGGTTAACTAATAAGAGGGGTTTCTGAGGTCAGAAACAGGTGGAAGCCTAGGAGTTTTGGCCTCTCAGGGTTACCTGAAACTGTATCTATCACTTCTTAAAGAAATGATTCATTTACATCACATTCATTAACTCTTCAGACTATTGGCGTTCGGTATGATGTTTCAATTCCTGTAAGGAATGGGCAATGATTTCTTTTTATTATTTTGTGTTCATTTGACATTTGCATGGATATATATACACATATATGCATATATATTGCATATATGTGTATATGCAATATACAAATATAATATGCGTCATATGCTGTATGCTGATTGCCGTCAACCTCACCTCTCTTAATCCCTCCCCACTGGCAAGCCCCTTTCCCACAGTCATGCCTTTTGTTTCTGTTTTGTGGCCCCCGGAGTTAAGCAGGGCTGTCTCTGTGTGGGTTTGCTAGTCTTCACTGGAGCATGGTGACCTCATCTGCGGAGACACAGCTGAACACAATGTCTGCAACTCCCTCAGAATCTGTTACGAGCCCACGGTACCTGTCTCTTTCTTCCTCCTTTCCTAGATGCTAGTGTTTATATTTTGCATTCAGGAAGATTTTAAATATTTTATTCATATGTTTGTATGTGGGCTAGCCATGCATTTCGGCGTCTGACTTATTGTACCTGCTGCCTCTAACCCGAGTGGCGGTTCTGCCTGAACATCAGGGGTCTCTGGAGTGGAGTGGAACTCCCACACTCCCAGTTGTTGACCGTGGGACAGAGACTTAAATCTCTTACCTCCTTCAAGCCTCAGTTTTCCCATCTGTAAGAATAAGCACCAAACGTATACAACAGGCTGTCCAGGTAAAAGGACCATTGTACAGTTTATAAATTGCTGGGGTGTGGTCCATGGGAAGCAACACTGGAGCTAATATTCATCATCATCATCATCACAACTGTTAGGGGCCTCTTTATTTGCCTGCATCCCAGCCCTCCCCCGTGGTTCTCATAAGAAAACCACCACATAGCTTAATGTATATAAAATACTATTTTTCTTTTGTTATTTTTCAGCTGAATACTTCCCTCATCTGTCCATTGTAATTGGACAAAGTCTAAATTCATAACCTGGATCAATTTGTCAAAAGTATATTGAAAATGCACAGCCTGTAGGTTCTGAGTTCTGTAGGGCTAGGTGCCATCTACTCATCCATCGATCCATCGATCCATCCATCCACCTATCTATCCATCCATCATCCATCCATCCATCCATCCATCCATCCATCCATCCATCCATCCACACATCCACTGGTACCATCCATTCATTGATCTACTAATTCTTTTGTTTGTCCCTGTCTTGTAAGGATTGGCGGATACATGTTGTGTCTCTTCTCTTTCTCTCCACCCTCACAGCACATACCCTACTGGCTATCCCGTCCATCCCTCTGTAGAGAAACACTGCCACAGTGTTAAATGATTGCAAGCAAACCACTGATGATTTCCCATTAGCACTCCCTATGAGTCCATCCTGTGATCTCTGCTCTGATCCCGCCTCCTTTCACCATTGGCTCTTCAGCTTATCTGTCAACAAAGGTTGCTTGCTAGAAGAGAGAAGCAGCGGTGGTTGGGATGAATCTATTGCTTTCTCCCTTCTCTTCCATGCGATATTTCTCAGTAACAGCATCACATGTATCTAAGTGTGGTTGTGCAGTCCTCCCTGTCCCCGTCCATGCATCTGTCCTTACTATCCTCCTAGACTGTGATAGAAATGGGGGACTCACTAGTGCCAGGGCCTTAGGGGCCACGCCTCCTCTCCTTTTCCATTTCTTCCAACATCCTGTAAGGGTCCAACTGTTTCCTTGTAAGCCCTCTTGGGGTCATATGGATCTCTGTCCTCTGAAGGAGCTGATGCAGTTCTCATGAGACCCTGGCTGCTCTAAAACACAGGTCTAGCCATGCCCTGCCTTTGGTGTCTTCCAACACAGGAATACATTCCTGTCATCGGAGTAGCCTCCTGTCATGCCTTCACCAGAGGTTAGCTGAGGCTGGCCCTATTTGCTTGGCCTTCCAAAACCAGAAGCTGCACAAGCCTATCTTCCTTACAAATTGCACAGCCTTGGGTAATTTTTTTTTTTGCAGCAGTGGAAATGGCTGACTGTACCTTCGTTTCTGGCTAAACACTGACTACATCTTCTCCACCTCCATTACTCCTATGTCTTTCCCTATCTTGGGGAACCTCTTCCTGAGCTTTCTCCAGCTTGCTCACCACACTGAGCAAGACTCAGTTGGGCTAGGCTTTTCTCTGTAGATGATTTTCTCACTGATATCCCATGAGTGCCTCTCTGAAGTCACGGTACCACTTGTAGCCCATACTTAGACTACACCAAGAATAGCCACATGCTATGTGAAAGCTTGTCTCTGCTGCCTTTCACCAATTCATGTTGCTGACTTTGGAACAGTAAGTTGAGCTCCAGGGGCTGGCAAAGAAGTGGAGACACTGACTGGAGCCTAAGGAACTTACATGGAAGAGGCCTAAATGATGAGGACAAAGCAATCAGAGGCGAGAGTGTCGTCCAGGAGGATGTGCTACAGCTGAGAAGGCCAGGGGAGGGTGTGGGAACCAGGGAGTGTCAGGGAAGACTGAGTGCACCACCAAGGCTGGCTTTGAGTCACAGCGATGCCCAGTGGGATGACAGTGCCTTATCAGAGGAGGCTGGGTAAGTCTTAAAAGAACACCTTAGCGGTCTTAATGTGAGTACCTCTGTGAGAAGTGTGTGTGTGTGTGTGTGTGTGTGTGTGTCTGTGGGAAGTGTGGGAAAGGAGAAAAGTGGTGCTTTTATTAAGGTGACTCTTTGAAATGCTTGAGGAAGCAAAATTATGAGGTAAGAAGGGCAGAGAAGCTCACAGATGTTTCTGTCTCAAACCTTGATGATGACAATGACCTGGAAGTTGCTGCTGGTGTTTACTGTTGTGATGGAGTTAGGGACAATTATGAGGAAGAAGAAAAAGGTCAGGTCTATGGGATGTTGCTTGACATCCGTGGGCCAACATGGGGAAGCTGGAAGCAACTCTGAGGTCTGCAGTATAAAGCCAGGAGATGAGCCTGAGCCCTGGAGCAGAGTATTGGGAAGGGAAGATGAGTTCAGATTTGGGGCATGGTGAATTGTGGTGCCTGAGAGACCGCTGAGTGTAAGTAGCTAACAGACAGATGGATCAATGCGTCTGACGTTCAGCAGAGAGGGCTGACTCGTAATCTAACCGGCTAGATTAAATGATGTAGAAAATGTCACCGCATTAACAGCTGTCCCAACAAGGCTCCTGAGAAAGGCACTGGGTTTATTTAGAAAGAATTTGGTAATAGGTCCCTGTGGGCTCTATACTGAGGGCTGAAGGAGCCTGGCTGTGGCAAGGCTGGTCTGCTCACAGTAAGAAAGCCAACTCTGCCAATGTACTGTGAGGTCACAGAAAATGACACCTGCCACTCTTTTTGCACCCAAGTGCCAACTCTACTGAGTGTTGAGGAAGTGTTCATGAAGGGAAGTGCCTCAGATCCAGAGTGAATGGAGGAGAAGAACTGGAGGATCAAAGGAACAAGGACCAACTAGAAACACGAAGGAGAAAGCAAAGAAGGAAATTCCAGGATGGTCTGTGGGCTCCCAGGCTCCGTAAATGAGTGATTCAGAAATCTCCAATGAACCAGGCAGTTCTAGCTCACTTCATTACTGAATTACAACTACCCAGCATGTCCTGCTGTTGGTGCTGAGGACAAAGCAATGGATATACAGGACAGATCTTTTGTCCCCAAGGAGCATTCTGGTGAGAGGCACAATTATTGCTGGATGACAAGTTATGGAAAGCTTCCAGTCTGAGCCAAAGCCCATTCATTAGCCAGGCTGTGTGGTCAGGAGCCAGGACCTGCTCCTGAATTCTCTGTCCATAGCTGCAGGGCCTGGACTTGGGGATCCAGCACAGAGCCATCTTCCTGTAGCAATTGTATCGTCTTCCGAGCTCTCTTGGATCCTTGAAGTTGCTATTCTGAGGGTCCACGTTTTCGCAGGGTCCCATGAAAGCTCACTTCTCCATAGCCAGTGGGAGAATCTGCCTCTTGCTTACTGTTGCAGAGTCTTGTTCAATGGAATGTAATTCCAGAAAGTAACACATACACACACACACACACACACACACACACACACACACACACACACCTATTTATGATGCAAGCAAGGAACAATCTTTCCACCTTATGAGCATGAAAAGATCCCTTCCATATGCCAAGACATAGAAATCAAGAGACTGGGATCTTGGAGACAACTTAGAACTCCATCTTCTGAAAGGGGATGAGCAAACCACACTATGACACAGCCCATAAAGAATGTTGTGTGTGGTGTAAGAGGCTGTGAGGTAAACAATGAGGGGAGCACACACGTGTCTCTCCTGAAGCCCGGTGAGGTTCCATGACAAATTCTCATTTGGACTCAGATGACATGATTGTCTTATCTTTGGTCTACCCAGTGTGAGGATTTCCCTGTTTAATAGCCCCGAGTATATGGTGACATATCCTGGTGTTCCAAGGACATGGAGATTATGACATGCTACAGAGAAAACATGTAAGCTAAAGACTTCTACTAGCCAGAGTCCTGAACACATGCTCAAGACTACTTCAGGAATAGATATTAAAAGCTCACATTCTGATATAAGGAGACACATATGCATGTCGAGTCTCTGTGTGGATTGGCCTATCAACTGCCATGGCCAGAGGGACTGATCCCTGCAATTGCTGAAGAACAGTACCCAGCGATACCAATTCAGTATTCTTGTGACTTTGCAGAACTGTGCTCAGGCTTTTTAGAATTTCATAGGCAATGAGAGTCAAGTGTATTTATGTAGCCCCTGAATGTTGTGCCCTGTATGGCTAAGGACAGGTATGACTATAGCCCAAAATGAAACTAGAAACTCACAAAGAACATTATGACATTCTTGTGAGACATTGCCTAGACTAAGTGAACTGATACACGAAAAACTACCCTAAATGTGGGTATCATCATTCCGTAGAGGGGGGGGGCTGTGATGGATTCGAGCACATGCATTCAATTCATCTTCCTTCTCTCTCTGCTCCCTGGTTGCAGCTGCAATGTGACCAGCCACTTCCTCAAGCTCCTACCATCACACTTTCCTCAACATTTCTGACTACAGTCTTTCAAACTATAAATCAAAATAAACTTTCCACCCTTAAAAAACTTAGACATTTTTTTGGCAATTTTTAAAGATAAATTGATCGTGCCGTTCTCAAGTGTGAAACTTGAACATGACAGCATTGTGTCCTAATTTCAAAAGCTTGGGCACACCAACTGGTTCTACTCAGTGTGCAAGAGACAGTTTTACTAAAGGATGGAGCGCATGGTCACTGGGGTACACGAGCAATTGTCGCTGGAACCAGAGAAAGGACATGGAGGGAGCAGAGCAGATGGTAGAAGGGGCAGAGCTGATCACCAGCTTTGGGCACTGATGTCTTGTAAGCATGTGATATTTTCTGGGACTCAGCTTGTCCATGGGCCATGATGGGAGAGGTAGTACCTGTGCACCACTGAAGTGGTCATTCCGAAATGAGAGGTGGACTTAGCTCGATGTCAGTAAGAGCCGCAGCCAGGTGGACAGGGTTCTCGAAAGGAGGACCACCATCAGTGGAGAAAGTCAGGCTTTCCTTGGAAATAGAGAAAGTTGGGTTTCCTTGGAAGGCAGGTCCACGCTGGTGGCGTAGGAAAAACTGGGTCCTCTGAGAAGGAGCTTTGTCAAGGATGGAAAACATACAGTTGGCTCCTGGTTTGCCTTCCAGGGAACTCCCTGGAAACACAGGGAGGGAATTGGTAGTTGTAAAGAAATCACGGCCCATGACGTCACTTTTCATTTAATTTCACCGTATTTACAGAAGACTCTGCAGCTCCACGCTCTTTCTTTTGATTTTGCCTGCCTACCAGGAAAGAACTGGGGAAGGGGGAACCACCTACTTTCTGTGAATTGATTACCGATGAGGAGACTGAAGGGTACCGTTTCCTCCCACATTGACCGCCATCTTCCCTCACACAAAACAATCTGTTCTGAAATTGACTATGTGCTTAGCACCTCATTAGTATTCTTTCCCTCTGAAGGATTATTGCAATGTGACCAGAAACGGCAAAAACTTCTCTTCTGTGTCCTTCCTTCTGGAAATTATGGGGAGCAACAGAAACCTTATAGAAATGTGTATGCAATATTAACACAGTATCCACGGAGTCTTTTCCTGTTTTCTGGGATCCACTGCAGATATAATCCCAGGAAACTCCCGAAAGGCAGCTCCGGTCCTCTGCATAAGCAGCCAAATCTTCAGGATCCACAAGGGCTAATATATATCCCTTGTTTTCCTCTTTTTTTTAAAACACAGATCATTTGCTCCCTTTACCAATTGACTCGAGCAATATAGAACATGAGCCATGGCCTCAGGCCTCATCACACCAGATCTGATTAACAATCATCCAAACGGTTTGTTCAACCATCACAGAAATCCTCCCCAGAAGCTTGGACTGGGGCCTGCAGCACCAGCCACAGCCAGTCTATCTGCAGAGATTGTGCTGTGGGGTGTGTGGTCTCACAGAGTAGCATCATTGCTGCACAAAACCCAGTGACGTCTAGTGTCTCATTTGTATACAAGAGATCAATTAGTACTCATGAAAAGAACCCCCCCACAAAGAGTCATTTCGAGGAGCCAGCTGGTGATGAAATGGGCGGCGATGCTTCCAGCAGAGGGAGAACCAAGCCTTACAAGGGATGGTCCATGTGTGCCTTCTGCTTTCTTGGGTGATGCACACACACACTGTACATATGCATGCAATGTATGTTTTTGTGTGGCATGCATGCATGCATGCGTGTGTATGTTGGCAACCAAGAACTGGTGGATTTGGTGGGGCTGGCTGTGTGTGTGTGTCGTCTTGGCGCCCGCCGAATCACTGAGTTTGCTGTTTTCTCCCTTCTATTTCTCAATTCATTCGGGAGTTCTTGTACAGTAAACACAGTTATAAGGTTTCAAACTTCAGTGTTTGACATGTTAATTCATAATTTGCCATAATCAGCACTTTCCTGAGAAGAACGTTTGTGGGCTTTGCGCGTATGGTTAGAGATCATTTGCATACTCCGCTTTGCTGTTTAATAGACCCGTGTCCTGAAGGAATACCACGGGGCCTCGCTTAGACAGGAAGCTCGAATCTCGATGCAAATGCACAAAAGCAGTACGAGGAGCTGGCTGAAAGCCAAGAGCACCGACTTGCTGGTGGGAGAGGTTGGTTTCCTTTCGGAACAGCTTGGGAGAGAACGCCTGTTTGAAGTGTCTCTCCTGGTTATAAAGTGGGACTACGGAGTGCCCTGCCTCCTGAAGTGCAGCAAGCACAGCAAAAGCACAGCAGAGAGTCTCCAAGTGGTAAAGAGGGAACTGGGGCAGCGCTGAAACCCATAGGGGCTCTTCCGCTCCACCCTTTTTTCCAGCATCATCACGCCTGAATCATAGCTTCGCATCCATGTCGGTATCAGCAAACTCTGAGGCGCCTATCCTGGTCTTAGTATGTGGTGTGGGTGTCCTGGATGACCTGTATCATAAAAACAAGTTCTAGTAAAAGAAAAAACCAGCAAAATATTCCATGTACGTCTCTCCCTCTATACCTTTTCCTGACCCTGTGTAGATAGGTTGGGAGAGGGCAATAAGTGGCTATGGCGACCAAAAGCTACAAACTATCTGGGCTTTAACATTTCAGTTTCCTGTCTACAACCCCAGCGAATGCGCTAGGTGTTGTACTAGGTATCGTATGTGGTATAAAGTACCTGACTTCCTCAGGGCATCAGGTGGTTTCAGAAGCAAATGGCAGCAGGGCCTGGCTGTGTGACCACTACTGCAGCCTTCAGCCCCAGAGGTTGATGTCCATCTTCTGTTCTCCCTGTCTGTGCAGATGAACCATCTCGGCTCCTCCCAGCAGCTTATCGAAGACAGGACAGCTAATGACTCCTGAGCCTCACATCTCAGTCCACACAAGCAGAGAGAGGCCGGCTGGCTTCTCTCAGAATAGCTCTGACATGGGGGGACCAGCGGAAGAATATTTGGAGTTACATAGTCCCTTGGCCATGATTTGGTCATATGTTCTGGGCTCTCATAAGTGGAGTTTGTCTGCTCACTTTGGACTGTGGCTACAGGCACTGCAGCTGTGTGGAGCACGGTGAAGCACTTCCTGGTGCACCGTGAGGTACTTCCTGATGCACGGTGAGGTACTTCCTGATGGTTGGGTTCTGGTAAGACTGCATCCTGTGACTTACACTATGAACAGTGGAGGAAATCATGGATGCAGTATCCAGATGTTTGCGCGAACCTCAGTGCCTATCTCGTTACTAGAACTGTGCATGAGAGAAGAGGGGCCAACGGCAAGATCAGCAACCACAGACAGAGCCCAACCTCCGGCTCAGGTGGAACTCACAGACACGTGTGGTTAGCCTTCCACGCTGTCTTTATGACACCTCTCTTCTTTATGCTTCTGACCTATTTTACTTACAGAGAAATTACTGAGACCTCAACGTGGAGGTTAGCTGAAATCAAATATTTTCCTGAGATGACCCAGTCCCGTGGTTAATAAATTTGCTGTCCTTGTTCATATGTGAAGGTTTGTGGTTGAAATGCCTATTGGTTAGCCACAGGTCAGGCCAGAGCTCCTTGTCTCCCTAATCGCCCTCCCAGCATTCCCACTGTTCCCCGCCTCTCTTGCCTGGGAATGGACAGGCCTGTGGGGGAGTGGATCCGTTGTCTAAGGGAGTCCAAGGACATCTAACTAGGAATAATGGGGAGGAATTCAGCAAGGGACAATTTATGCTGAATTATAAGAGAAATCTCCTAACGGCGAGATCTATTAGACTAGAGAATAGGCTCCCAAGGGAAGTGAGTGCCATTGCCAGAGTCATTTAGAGGCTGGCTCAGGTCCATAAGTAAAAATAAATTTGGTTGTCTCATTTTGTTCTCCATTTCTGTGGACTCTGCATCAGCACTGGGAAGTTAGGGAGAAAGACGTGTAGTAATTGACCTAAGGGAGATCCCAGTCCTAGAAATGGCGGGCCTGGTGTCTTCAGAAGCAAGTACTGTGCTGTTACATTGTTTACAATGTTTACAAGGCACTAGAGCCAACTGGTTTTTCTTTGTTTCTGCAGGTGTTTCCCAAGCATCAGTTGAGCGCAGACTGTACTTTTCCCAGTGGCATCTGGAGGTCAGCTCTCAAGAACGGACCACCCTGAGGCACATTGTGCTTTTGAAGTAGAGCTTGGCTCCTGATCCCAGCTCCACCCAAGCTAGAGCCTTTTCCAGAGACCCACTGAGAATCTCCAGTTGGTCTTCCAAAGCTTCACATGCTTTTCATCACTGTCTCTTTGAATTTGGCACAGCCTGGACATGTAGAAATCTGATTCAGACGATAATGCAGCTAATTATCCTCCAAGTTGTCATTTTTAATGAAGTGACAGATACTATCTTTTCAGGGTTGTCACATGGTCTGTTGACATGACACCAGAGCTCCTAGGGCACGTGTGTGTGTGCGTGTACATGTGTGTGTGTGTGCGCGCGCGCGTGTGTGGTGAGGATGAATGTGCACATGCATTCTTGTGTGTTTACAGACCCTTGGTCATCTTTTGGTTCTTTCCCGTCTCTCTCCCACTTGTATTTAGACACAGGATCTCACACTGGACCTGGAGCTCAAGCACTGAGCCCACATCTGCAGGGATCATCTGTCCTCAGCTCTCCTCAGCCCCAGCACTGAGGTACCCAGCTTTTACAGGAACGCTGGGAGTGCAAACTCAGGCTTTCTTAGCAAATACTTTACTCAATGAGCTGCCCCAGCCGAGCAACTAGATAATTGGAGGTAGTCTCAGCTACAGGTTATCTAATTAAACTGAATGAGCACTCAAAAGGTTAAAAATTCATGTGCACAGTGGAGACGAATCAGATTTATTCACAAGTGGGGGCCATGACACGGGTATTTTCAGCTTCTCACACTTAAGAAAACCATTGCCTCACGAGGTAAAACACACGTAACGTAAACATATTCTTGACTATTTGATGTAGGAAGGTCATCTGTCTATGTGTTACTTTCATTGGTTAATAAAGAAACTGCTCTGGCCTTTTGATAGGCTAGCCCTTAGGTGGGTGGAGGAGACCGAACAGAATTCTGGGAGAAAGAAAGCAGAGTCAGGCAGATGCCATGCTTCTCCTACCCAAGATGGATGGTGGTTAGACTCATGTGGGTAAGCCACAGTCAGGTGGCAATACAGATATTAGAAATGGGTTATATCAATATGTGATAGTTAGCCAATAAGGGACAGGAGACAATGGGCCAGGCAGTGTTTAAATGAATACAACTTGTGTGTTGTTTTTCGGCTGTTAAGCTAGCCATGCAGGAGCTGGGCAGGACGAAAAGCAGGCCTGCTCACCTCATCACTACAACTATTGGTAAGTACTTCTCTGTAATTTCCACCCATTTCTTCCCTAGCACTCCCGCAAATGTTAATCACAGGGAGGGTGGTATTCTAAGCAGTCTCTTCTTCATTTCCTTCCAGTTCTGCGTTTAGAATTCTACACTGGACACACGTTTTTGTGGTTAGGATATGGTGTTGAGCACATAGGGCAGAGCCAGTAAGGCACTGGGTTAAGCAAGACAGAAATCCATCTCCTTCCTGAGGTGTCAGTGTAAGATGTGACAGCTCCATCACCGAGTGGTCCAGAGGAGGAACCACATCTCTTCAGAGAGTGGCTCCGCCCCCTTTGCCGTCACGACTTCCCACTCACCTGTAAGAATAGGGGAAGGGTGCTTTCCTTTACCTTTGCTCCTTTCCCATCAGCAGGTAATTTTGCCCATGGACATAACTGGTGGAAAGGTGGGCCGGGAGAGTGATTTTCATCTTTTCATAACCACAAGCCTGGCCAGAAATGGGGTCATTTCCCGATGTTTCCTGCAGCTGTCTGTTGGACACTGGGTGTCTAGCAGTCTGGGCTCTCTGAGAGCAATAAGACTCTGAGCCACTAATTTCACTGTCTCTAACATTGTTTAAAGTGGAATTACTATAGAAAAGTGGGCTTTTCTATGTTCACCAATCACCAGACCTCTTCTTTCTATGTTTCAAGTATTATTCATAGATAATACGATTTCTTGGCCACTTGGATTCAGCCTCCCTTCCCTTATTTTATTGCTTCTGTTTCAGGAGGGAGGGCTGGGATTTAAACAAGGAAGTAGAAATATAATGGGAAGTACAAATCTGGCTTTCTAATAGTGGGCCTGCAGCTGCCGGAACTGTAAATACATCTGTTTGTGTGCCGCTTGGAACAACAGAGTATCCGTTATGATGATTTGACATAAATCCAAGCATCTCCTTCTGGGAAAGGCAGATCATTTACACAAACTCAGGTATCTTATGCTGCAGACCTGCCAGGCTCCAGGCAACTGAAACGCCATTAAAGCATAGTTTCCTCTCTTTTATTTCTTTAAGCAAGCACACAGAAGTCAACAATATCTTAATTGTTGCCGGGATAAGGGGCAGGTATCCTGGTGACATGGGTAGCTGACGGACTCGAGGGAACACACCCAGCATTGTTTCCTGTAATCACATAGTAACTGCCTGGCCACTCCGTGAGCACCATGAGAGCTGTGGAACAGGACACACAGGACAGCCCTGTGAGTGGCTGGAGTCACCGCTGCCGTGTCCGCGTACGTGGCTGCCAGGAGCGAGAGCCAGAGAGATGGCTCATGGCTTATGGCTCTGGAGAAGGAGGAGGACCGCTTTTATTCCGTTTTAGAGATACAGCTTGTCAGTGCTTGTGGAGAAGACTGGCTTCCAGAAGTCTGAACTTAAGGAGCATCATTCTTTTGGGGACTTTGCCAGATGCTGGAGTAGGGGGACCCTCAGGGAATCATGTGATTCAGACCCCCTCACCCCCAGCTCCATGCGAGTGAAAGGTTGTTATAAAAAAGTAACAGGAGTACTACCTGGGGGTCAACAGTAATTAATTAATTAAGTCACGAGTGCCAACACCTGGGGTCATGAGTAGGCGTCCATAGAGTAATTAGTGCAGACTCTTTGCCGGATGTGGATTATTTGCAATAGTGACGTCTCTGTCTCCTTTCCTCTGCCTTGGATAGTACACCACACATCATACAGACCAACACTGAGCCTTGAAATGTCCTGGCTAATAGATACATTTATAAACATGTGAATGGTTTAGCAGTTTGATATTTTCACAGCTAAGTAGAATTGCTTGCATTTGTTAATTCATTCATTCAACAAATGCCCCTTTCCAATACATGCCATATCGGCCATGTGTTAATTGAATGACAGTGACTTTGGTTCTCACTGCCAGTGATTTCTCCAAATGTGTCATTTGAAAGTTTTTATGATTTTACTCAATTTAAGATTTTATGATTTGATTTGATTAGCCCTTGAACAAGAATTAATTCTCCCTTATTAAAGGGAGGGGTTTTAAACATTATTTATGTTACTACAATACCCACATTCCAAGAGAATCAAAACAAGGGAGAACAAAGCAGAGTAAAAAGTTTAAGGGGAATAGAGGAGAGGGACCGGATTGGCTGTGGAATCAGAACTTGCTGATACATTGATGGTGGTCATGTGTGAAAGCCCACACACTCTGTATATGGCTAGAGAAATGCCATGGTCCAAGGCTGGACTCAGAAGATGCTGACCTCCAGACATTGTCTGATGTGGGACAAAGACAGGGTTCTACTGGGATGGGAAAAGTTCCACAAACTAAGGCACTCTGCCTTATGCTGCCTTATGGTTCTCAGTTGCTTCATGGGAGAGTAATGTTCTACTGGATGGCTTCAGAGTTTGTTGGACGTAGATAGAATGATGTCTTGTGTACAAAGGTGCACAGCTCTAGGTCTACCAATGGGGCTCATGTTTCATGTGTGTGTGTGAGCATGTGTCTGGAAACCACATGTCAGTGTTTGTGTGTGTGTGTGTGTGTGTGTGTGTGTGTGTGTGTGTGTGCGTGCATGTGTCTGGAAACCACATGTCAGTGGTGTGTGTGTGTGTGTGTGTGTGTGCATGTGTCTGGAAACCATATGTCAGTGTTGGGTGACTTCCTTCATCACCATGCACCTTACTTTTTAAGACAGGGTTTCATTTTCTGTTTTCATTTATAATGTGCATCTTTGGTACCCCCTTCATTAGATCATGCCCTTTCCCTGTGCAACCTCATGTCCATTTGGGCTGCTCATTGTATCAACTGCCTCCACGGCCCCTGTCAGTTTACAGAAGCCTTCCCGACACCTACACCGATGCTCGCTGTCTGAAGACCTACTGCTGAGCAAAGATCCCTGAGCCCTACCAAGAAAATCAAAGATCGATGAATGAATGAATGAGTGAGTGAGTGAGTGAATTGGCAGTGCTGTAGAGAAGCTTGGGTGTAGTGGTTTGGAAGCAGTAGAAGGAAGACAACTTCGATTTTCAGTTTGGGGGAGACCCTGAGTGTTCCACAGCTCTGCTTTATGGACGGCGTCATGTGCAGATTCAGAGGATCAAGTACCTTGGGAAGAAGAAGCATTGTGGTTGGTCAGGGTCATGGCGTTGTTGACAAGATGCCTGGACTTGTGACAATAATGTATACTGCTTGTAAAATGAGAGGCAATGCCCCCAAATAGGATGCTGTTTGAGGGATGGTTATGGAGTGTATAGATGCATCAAACGAGAGCTATCAGGGTACAGAGAGAAAGATAGGGTACAGCAGAAGAACACAGAGTTCAGAGGCCCAGGCCCAAGACTAGAGGTACCAAGCAGTGAGTGGGTAACAAGGGCTGAAGCCATGGATACGAGGACTGGATGCTCAGGCTGGAGGCAGAGGGAGAAACACAGGTGGTGAAGAGAGTTTGGCCTCTTAGTCCTCGGGGAGATGTGCAGAGGGTGGTGGTGGGGAATTCCCTGGACAGAGCTGGGGGACAGTAGAGGAGAAATTCTCTCACGTAAGTGTGAGGAAGGTCAGTCTAAAATAAGATGAGAAGTGATTGCTCTTCGAGCAGATGAGGGAGGGTGACTTGATCGGGGGAGGGGGAGGGAAATGGGAGGCGGTTGCGGGGAGGAGGCAGAAATCCTTAATAAATAAATAAATTAAATAAAAAAAAAAAGAAAGTAGAAAAAAAAAAGAAGTAATGAGGGTCTCCATGAACTCCATCACGGGGCTCAAAGAAGCTAAGTTCAGACTGTTTGCATTGACACAGCTCTTTTCTATAAAGCAAGAGGCAAAGGCATTTGAGGAAAGTTCTGGGCCCTGGGAGGGTCAGCAGGGAGGGCTCACAGCTCAGTCTTCCTAGTACCACTTGGCTGTCTTCAGCAGGCTGGGTCCAGATGCCTGACGAAGGACCTGAGGAAACAGCTCACATAGGAGTGAAGAAGCAGGAGGCTGCCCCCGACTCGGGAGCAGGCATTCCAGAGCCCTCCTTCAGTGGTGATAGTGGGATGAAGACAAAGAGGCCTTAGTAGACAATGCTACTTGGGATTTATGCCTAAATAACGGGGTGCTCTTTGTTAACACTTTTTATGAGGTAGATGCAGCTGGATTCCACAACCGTTTTTCTCTTCAGAGAAGGCATGGCTCCCCTTCGTGATTCTTTCCGGCTCCGGTTGGAATCCATCTGCCTGCCTGTGCTACCACTGTGTGTGGATAATGTGCATTTTATAGGTCATTCAACAATGTATTTGGGTTCTTTCGGTCTCTGAGGCAGTATACCTAAACATAATGTGTTAACTATGCAACTCAATTTTATTCCTAAGGAAAACACGCTCAATATACATTTCCTTGCAATTGAATGCTCTCGGAGCCGATTTGTGACCAGGCGTGCTTCTTTATGTTGACATATTGTTCATGGGGTTTCATTAGTCACATGCTATGTCACATCACATATGGAACATGAGGGAAAGTGATATTAATGACAATCTGCTGACATTCAGTACCGTGCAACACATCAGGTTAAAAATAAAACAGGAGCAAGAGGATTTTTCTTGTTTCCAGCGAGATCCTCTCTCTCTCTCTCTCTCTCTCTCTCGAACTGCTCTGTTTGGATCAGTCGTTGATTATTACTGGCAAGGCTTTGTGGGTAGCTAGTGAGGCAGATACCCACCCACCCACCCCTGCAGTTGTAGGTGGAAGAGAAGGAAGAGGAGGAGTTTTTGCTGAAGTGTTCGCCGCATGTTAAATCCCCGACTGTCCAAACCATTCAATTATAACATTTCGTCCTGTGCGCGTCAGCTCAGTCTGGCATTCAGCTTTCATGGGGGTGGATCCAGCTGGGGTGCAGGGCATCCTGAATATGGGCGGCTAGGACTGACTGAGATATCGGAAAGCCAAGTGCGGATGCCAGTGAAGACCCTGGCACGCAAAACACAGGCTGTCTCTTCTGCGTGGCTGTGTTATTTAGCACCCGGTGTGGAAAGCTCACACAGCAGCCATGGTGTGGGGGAGACACATGAAGAGGTGGTAAGGGGTGGTATGGGCTCCTTACTACCTTCCACAACCACTCGACAGAGAGGAAGTTTCCTGGGTTCCACAGGTCCCACCCTTTACCTTCCCTCTGAGGGAGCTCCACCACCTAGAAACCAGGAAGTGAGGGAAAGAATATTTGGGATATAAATTAACCCTATAATTTTCAGATTTGTTACTTACAAATCTGGAGAGATCGATTCCTTTAATTTGTAGGTATACTGTGATTTTTCTGGCTTCTAAATCACCCACTTCATGCTGAGGTTTACTCCAGGGTGGTGCAGGCCGCATTTGAACAACAAGCTCTCTGGATAATTGAATATCAGCTGAAGAGAATTAGCGGCCCTTCTGCCTTCCTGCTTTCACTATGTTGCTGCTCAAAACAGCTTCCTGTCCTCTCTGCTCCTCAGAGGGCTTGCAGCCTTCCACCTCATTCCTTCTACCTTCTCCAGAGATCCTGACATTCAAACATCTTGTCGCCTTTCCCTGGGCTGCATGTCCTGGGGAGCATGAGCTACAGGGTCATTGCAGACACTCAACTACTGCCTGTTTCTCTTTCCCTGGTGACTACTTCCCTGAATAAACAGGAGCCAAACTAAGGTAGTCATGGGCCAGATACCAACATGATTATCTGAGTTTTTCATCATGAGCTGTTTGTTGCCACACCCACCAAATCATAGATGGACTGTCTGTTATAGTGACAAGTATTGATTATCCTAGAAGGAGTGACTGGCAACAATCTTGGGGATGCCATGACAGTAGAACATGAACATGGGGTGGGTGGATTTAAGAGACACTTGGCATAGACAGAAATTTTAGTGGTTGTTTTGTCCTCAGATTCCCTGGAGCCCCTATTTGTGTATCTTCCTCTGTTTGGTTGATTCCCTCTTGGAAGACCGACCCTTGGCCCCTGGAGTCATTTGTATTATCCGTGCACATTGCTCTGATTACCTAGTGACTTCTGTTCCCTTTACACAGGAGGAGAAAGTTGAAGATCCAGAAAGTTAGCTCTCTGCCTCTGGTCAGGACAGCCTTAGATAAAGCCTCTGTTCAGAATCTTCCCGAGGATTCAGGCTGCAGGTATGTGCTATGTGAGTTTGCCTGGAATCCTGGCTCTTCTTGACCTTTCCTTCCTTGTGTATGCATCCTGATCCCTGTCTCTCAGTTTCTCCGAATGGTTGTTCTTGAGGAACCATCACTTCAGGCCAGTGATTCTCAATCTGTGGGCTGTGATCTCTGTGGGAGCTGGATGACCCTTTCATGAGGTCACCTAAGACCATCAGAAAACACAGATGTTTATATTATGGTTCATAACAGTAGCACAGTTGTAATTATGAAGAAGCAACAAAAAAGAATTTTATGATTGGAGGTCACCACCACATGAGAAACTGCATTAAAGGGTTGCAACATTAGGAAGGTTGAGAACCACGACTTTGCACAAAAATTCAACTTCAAGTTTTGCTTCTGTAAAACTCACCTGTGACATTCTTTTTCTTACCCAGAATATGGGGATCTTGAGGCTGAGATGACTTCTCATAAAGCTGAGTTTCCTGTCATTGTGTGCAGCATGAGACATGGATGTGGTAGACAGCCATTAGCGCCTCGGCAAAATTCTTGAGTCATTTTAACAAACTTCAAATGATTATATATTTATATATAACTTACAGGAAATGAAATATTTGCTTACTAAAATTGAGATGTGATTTGCCTTTTTTGGGGAAAAATTATGGGAAGTGATTCTTTTTTGAGATCTTCATTTTATTTTGACATCTTCCAGCATGATTCAGAGACAACTCATTATAAAGGGTCCATCACAGCCCCATCAAGGTGAGAGATGACACAAAAGGAATGCTCATGGCAAGAAAGATTTATTTTTAAAGTAAAGGTTGATTTTTCAAAGCTCTCACAGCATACAAATGAAATTCCCCTTCCACTTGGCTATCATAATATTCACATAAAATTACAATAAGATGAATCATTCACATCAGTCAGAAATCCACAATTTTTAGATCTCATACAATACCTCTGATAAGATAATGCATAGGGAAAGAATATAATTGAGGTAGCAGGCAGGACTCTGCCTTTGATCAAAATGACAAGACCCTCCCACTGCAAATACTGGGCCCATGGTTTCCTATTCTCATCTCAAACATATTTCAGAGACACTTTCTTGACTTACTTTTGTTGTATGGAATATCCATGTGACAGAAAAGTGTGACCTTGTGAGGCATATTGGTTTTACAAAGCAATACGAGTATAGCAAACAAGGCAAAGAATGAAATAAAGTTGAGAGAAAACAGGTACTTAAGCATAAGCCATGCCCAGTCTGAGCCCCATAGCGAAGCACCAGATTCTGAGGTCTACTCATTGAGAGTGTTCTGTAGTGATGGCCTGAAGCTTTAGGGTTCACTCAACTTATGTGCCATAGGTTTCCGCCTTCTTCTCTTGGGTATCCCAAGGAAGGTCGTTATCACTTAGTCATTCCTGGCCATGAGGAGTGAGCAGAAGGCAATGTGTCACTCTGGGCTGGAGCACCAAGGGCCTGTGTGGAAACTTGCTCACAGCTTGCATATGTCAAGCACAAATACAGTTCTCACCTCAACGGAAATACGAATAGGCTCATTCTGGAGGCGAACACAGGGCTACAGTCTTTGATCACAGATTCAGGTTGCTGATGTCCATTATGGTAACAACTGCATGAAGTTTTCACAATAATAGAACCACATCATTAATCAAAGCATTCGAAAGCTATATTGGTAGCAACACCAGGTAGGTGGGTTATAGCAAAGCAGGTGAGTCTCTGCTCTGCACCTCGGGCACTATTTGGTGGCATTCTCATTTTTTGGCTTGGCAGATGCCTGTTTCACCTAATAATCACAAGGATGATGTTAGGCTTATGATGGAGATGAGCACAAATGGCTGTTCAGTGGCTAAAGTTAGCCCAAGGTCTTCTGGCTCCCGACTGACGACATTCTGTGCTCCATAGTCATAGTTCTATTAATCAGACTGTCTTGTAGAATTTTGGCTCAGGTGTGGCTTTTTTCTCTGAGAAATTCGCTTATTACTTCTATTCTTCCCCTGTGCTTAGAAACCTCCAAAGCTGTGGTCATTCTGTCAGCCCAGCACCCCAGGTGGGGATGTGATGCCTATAGTCTACTTGATGACTATGACAAGCAATGAGAGCAAGCATAATAAAGCTTTATGGAAGTGAACAATATTTTAGTTCAACAGAAGGAATGTCCATTAGTGGTCTATTGCAGAACATATTGGCTAATAATCATGATGATATATATACATATGTATATATATCAAAATTCCTAAAAATATTTTAAGTATTCCTACCAGAAAAATAAAAGTCATGGAGAAGATGGATATTCAATTAGTTTAATTAAATACATCTGCAATACATAACTGTATAAAATATCACATTGTAGATATGATTGCCAATGACAATTTTTGAGCATTATTTACTGTGTTGGGCTCCTAAGAGAATGGACCCCCTTGCCTAAAATAAAAGGTCATATTTGTTTACCATCTTCTAGCCATCCATATTTTTTATAATTGAATTTTTTCATAGAATATATTTGATCATAATTTCCCCTCCCTCAGCACCTTCTAGAGCCTCTCCTCCCCCACCTATCCAACTTCATGTTCTTTCTCTCTCTCAAACCAAAACCAAAGTAAAACCCCAAACAAAAATGAAAATCAAAACACAAACAAAAAAGCAATAAGATAAAAAAAATACCAAAACAAAACATGGGGTTCATTTTGTGCTGGTTCCCTGCCATGTGGCTTGCTTTGGAGAGTAGTTGATATACCCTGAAACATTTCATTAGAAAAACCCAATTTTTTCTTTCTCAGCAGGTATCATTTGCAAACAGCTTCTCTGTCTTAGTTAGGGTATTTATTGCTGAAACAAAACACCATAATCAAAAAGCAAGTTGGGGAGTAAAGGATTTATTTGGCTTACATTTCCATGTTGTTATTGAAGGAAGTCAGGACAGGAATTCAGAAAGGGCAGGGTCCTGGAGGCAGTAGCTGATGCCAAGACCATGGAGAGGAGCTACTTACTGGCTTGTTTCCCATGACTTTCTCAGCTCACCTTCTTTCAGAACCGAGGACCACCAGCCCAGGGATGTCATTGCCTACCATGAGAAAATGCCTTAGAGCTCTCACGGATCTCATTTCCTCAGCTGAGGCTCCTTCCTCTGATGACTCTAGCTTGTGTCAACTTGACACACAAACAAAACACTACTGAGCCACAACCTTCCTTTCTTATTCATCCCCAAGATCTCATATTATGATTATAAATAATTTTAAAAGTCCCATAGTCTTTACAAATTCAAACACATTAAATTTTCAGTCTCTTTAAAATATCCAATCTCTTTTAAAAGTTCAAATCTTTCATCTCTAGGATCCTTTAAAAATCAAAATTTAATTCAGTACCTTTTTCAGGGGGGAAGAACCAGGGCACTGCCACAATCTGAATCAAGCAAAACCAAACACCAACAGTATAAATAACTCCATGTTCAATTGTCTGGGATTCGCTCGCGATTTCCTGGGCTCCTCTGAAGGACTTGGGGCACTACTCCTCTGTCTTTGCAGCACACACAGCTGTCTTCTTGGCTCTGGCTGGCTCTGCTGCACTGTGGCTGCTGTTCTTGGGGACCATTCCCATGGTACTGGCATCTCCTGCTGCAACTGTGCCTCTCAGAGGCATCTTCACCAATGGCCTCTTCATATCCTCAAAACCAGGACCACCTGGGTGGCTCTTAGACATTACCAAGCCCAGCTGCCAGCACCATGTACAACCTTGGCCACCTCTGAAACAAGCTTCTCTGTGGTCTCAAGAAACACTTCTCAGGAAATTTCACCTCACCGATGCTGGTCTCTTCTTGTTTACTGCTAATTTCTTAGCTCCAGCTGACTAGCATCATGTATTTCAGCAAAGCAAAATTTTGCTTTAGTAGTCCTGCGTTCTTGTTAATCGCAGCTGATTCTTCAGACCCAGTTACCAGAACCACAGAATCTTAACTCAAAATAACACATAGTCCTTATAGTGTCTTTAAAGTTCCCCCTGAGACTTCACAAGCCAGGCTCCCATCCTCTGCACTGCTCTCAACGTTCTTATCTTCTCAGTTCCCACAGGACATCCCACAGAGCTCTTAACACTCAATGGTTCTTCTAGCCCATAGCTCTAAGGTAGAACTCTTAGCTACTTCTCTAGCGCCACGTCTGCCTGTGTGATAGCGTGCTTCCTGTCATGATGATAACAAATCTTTGAGCCAGTGCCAGTTAAATTCTTTCTTTTATAAGAGTTGCCACAGACATGGTGTCTCTTCACAGCCACAGAACAGTGACTAAGACAGAGAGAGGCTTTGCAGCTAACAGACCCAAGCATGGTATGGCAAGTAACTGGCCCTACACTACTTTCTGTGGGGGAAGGGGGACTTGAGATGCCACGGGACAGCAGGAGGAAGGCTGACTTACTGGTCATGGCTCTCACCAGGTCTGATGGCAGACGGAAGAGAGCTTAGAGACATGCAAAATGGGTTTGTGATACATTTGTAGCATTTTTGGACGAGGTTTCTCTGTTTCCCTCTCCTGTCAATCTAAACCTCCTTTAAACCTGTTTTTATTTTTGCTTTTGTAAAACGGCTTCTGGAAGGCTGGACCGATGGGAGTTGACAGTCACACTCTTTTCCTGACTTTCTCTTATTATCATGTAAGTGGAGACGCCCAATCCCAACAAAAATAGAGCTCAGCTGTTGGGGGACTTGTCCACCGCCCACAAGAATCCCCCAGTGATGACCGACTGCGACAGCAGCCCAGCAGCAGCCTCCAGTCTCAAACAGAGGAGCAGACGTCTCAGGGCTATAACCCTGTGAAACTCTTTATTGTGGGAAAACTTGAGGTTTCAGTTACCCATAATGCATTGTGGAGGACTCCTACTTGGAAAGTCAGCCCTAACCCAGCAGAAAGCAAAAAATAACTTCTACCGTTCTCTCCAAGAAACTAGCATCTTTTGTTAAAAAACTGTACATCACCGGTCAGTTTAATCTCCCAAGACTGAAGGCGTGTGTGCCTGCCATTTTGAGTTATGATAATAATCGTATTTCTCATGCACTGTGGTTTGGCCCACATGGGTCTAGGGGAAGCCACCGAGTTACTGGCTCTGGAGATGCAAAATCACGCGCAATCCTCCCCAGATCGTTTCCTCTGACTACCAAACTTCTACGTTTCTTCCTACGACTGTTTCTCCATTGTTCCAGAGGATTCTGAGGTAGGTTCTTCCTGGAGTTCGTTCTTCCCTACCAAGCCAGGCCTCTTGCCTAACTGTGTATCCCAGGGAGTGTGAGAGCTGAGTGTGCCAGAGGGCTAGGGTGTTTTTCTGTGCAAAGTCTGAACCCTGAGAATACGGAAGAGTGCAGAGGATGGGGCAGGATGGTAGATGGGAGAGGACACAAGCTAAGGGGCACTCCAGAGTGGCTTGCTCAGGGAGCTTGGGCCCGGTTCTGGAAACAGCTCTTGGACCTCAGACCAGGGATGGATGCAGACCTTGTGACTGGGCAGCTCTAAATATAGGGCTTCCATCCAGCAATGGGATCCACTAGGTCCTTCACAGTTTCCTGTACTCAGGAGGATGAAACTCCCTGTACAGTGCTTGGTTCCAGGTAACATGCATGAGGAAAAGAAAGGTACGTCTTTACCTTAGGAATCCTGCTTTACTTTCTGACATAAAATTAAAAATTAGTTTTTTTTTCTAATGGCGTCTAACTGGATATATTAACTACACTTCAGGATAGGTTCTGTGACCAGCTGCAGATGGCCAATACAAAGCAAAATCAATAGAACTTTTGTAGATATTTTGTGTCGTATTTATTTATTTGGCTTTTTCATTCTTTTCTTTTGTCTTATTTGGTTGTTTTTATGGTTTCCAATTTGGTGTTTCTTGTGGGTTTTTAAAGAGCGGTTGTTTGTTTTGTGTTTTAATTAAAGAGAGAAACAAAGGGCTTTGGTGGGGTGGACCTGGGAGGACCTGGGAGAGGGGGAAACGTGATCAGAATATATTGCTTGAAACAAATTTCAATTAAAAATTAGCTGTTAAACTTTAAAAAATTTAAATGTTAGTGAATGATCAAAATTGCCCATAATTCTTTTCCAAGAGGCAGAGAGTCTTAATGTAAAGGTGTATTTCTTCTTATTCTATTTCTTCTAAGCCCAAGTATATGAAAATATATATTTCTTCAGAAGTGAGGTCATTGTTGGCACGTAATTGTGAATTCTTTTTTCACATAATATCAGAGGAGGAACTGTTTTCATTCATTAACTAGTAAGTACTACTAATGGATAAACGTTGTCCCATTACCTGGCTTTAATCACCCTGCTCTCTACCACGCTGTCTGGCTATTTCAGGTATGCACAGTGTCTCAGCAAGACCCTAGAGTCTCTGTGACTGGGGGAGTCAGCCAGACAGCACTTCTGTGAGGGACTGAGCCCCTCCTGCACTGGCGGCCAGAGCAGTGTCTCTGTGCTGTTTGCCACAGGTCTGGGCTCTGTGTTGTTGAGGAGGACTGTGGGAACTGTGACGGAGTTCAGGACTTCCTCCTGTGACTTTGTAAGACATAGGCGATAAGTTAAGCCCCAAACAGTGAGAAGGGACGTCTTTGTCCTCTTGGGGCCCTGCTAACCTGTACATTCTCAACGAGAAAGGAAACCCTTCACAGTGGCTGGGACCATCTGCCCAGTAACCATGCCTAGATGAATCAGAAGACTTGACCGAATGAAGAGGACTCTGAGAGGAACCTCATCAGCCTCCATGGAGCGACGTTGAAAGACCACTGGTCACACAAGTCAGGAATCACAGAGAGGTGAATGCTGGGGCTGAGTTCACCTTCTCCTTTTGATTCAACCCAAGATCTCAGCCCAGGGCTGATGCCCACACTCAAGACAGGCCTTCCTTTCTCAGTTTACCCTTCTCAGAAACATCCTCTGAGGTGAACCCAGGGGTATTTCCATGGCGATTATGAATCCAATGAAATCAATAGTGAGGACTAATTATCACAATGGGATCTGATGCTCTCTGAAGGGAGATATAATTTTATCCCTTAAGATTATTTTGTGCACGTTGTTGTCCCTTATAGGATACAGTTGCTTTGGTTTATTTTGGAGCAAAAGTTCTTTAAAGAAATACCTCCATATTGTGTTTAGCCATTTTTATTGTATAGCGACAAGAACAGTCTCTCCATTAGAGGCTCCAGAGTCAATGAGACAGTCAGTATTTCTGTCACAAATAGCATCTTTGTACATTCTCTGTCCATCTCTGTGCCCAGGATAAAGGGTGTCTGTGTAGCTTACTCTCAGCCGCACTCAGCAGAACATTCAAGAACCTGGGCTTTTATTGTAAACCTTTAAGACAGTGATGAGAAAAACTAGTTCCATCAAAGCATGTAATTATTTCTCCCTCATTCAGCATCATGAGTCTCAGGCATGGTTCTCATGTTTCTGCCAATTTCAGCTTCCGGGGCTTTTGGCTTCCACTCTTGCTGAGCATCGCCCCTTCCCTGCGCACCGGTCAGTGTGACACCCAAGCTCATAGTCCTAAGCATCTCCTCTCATTCACACAGAGGACTACTCCCTTCACAGACGACTGCCGTACACTTTGGGATGAGGGCTTGGGAGAGACTGGAAATTGGATTCTAAACTCTGAATCCAAAGTACATCCATAGGATCCCGGGGCATGATCAGAGACCACTGGTCTCACAGCCTGTGGGCATCCAGTGGCTTCACGTGTTTTTTCCCCTTTGTGCTTTGGACAGAGGTCCTGTGCAGAGCACAGCAAGGCAACCTGTTCCTTGCCATGGAGGGAGAAAACGCATCAGCATTTCTCATTCTCAACAAACCCAAGTTTTCTCTGCATCTTGTGCTTTGTGTGCTGGATTCCGCTAAAGGTGCATTTAGATAGTTGGCGCCTCTTCTTCACAGGTCTGCTTGAGTCCAGAGCTGCACCCTCATCCCTCTGCCTCCCATTTCCTCCCTCCTCCTGCAGGAGAGCACTTGCAAATACTCCTGTTGTGTTAACTGGAAGAGCAGGAGGACGGCTGAGCCTGAGACAATCTAACAGCTTGCTTATGCTTCTATTTGGCTTGGGTGGGAAATTAGAGGAGCTCTAATCTGCTCCTGGCATCAAGCAGGGAAGCACTCCCTGGAGTGAGGAGTTAGGCACATCTCAGCAGGGCCTGATGAGGGTGGCTGCCACCCTGTCAGGGTAGGCAGTAGCCTGGCAGCAAAGAAGGTGCATGCTCTCATAAAAAGGGCTGCTATGTTGTGTGTGTGTGTGTGTCTGTGTGTGTGTGTGTGTGTGTGTGTGTGTGTGTGTGTGTGTGTGTGTATTCAGGCTCAGCCATCCCAGAGCTAAGTAGCTTCAGAATGGAAAAGTACCAACAGGGATTTTTATTTTATTTTTTTCAAAATCTGGGTGCCCACATCAGAGTGGGTAATTGAATTGAGGTCTTTAAATATGGACACATAAGCAGTTCGGTCAGATGAACACTTTGGATTTTGGTAATTAGTAGCTGGAGGTTTGATGAAGTGTGGGAGGGAGGAGGGAAGGAAGTCTATTTTAGGAGTCTGGAGTGAGAAGGCCTTTGCGTGTTTTTATCAGTTCATGTAGAATTTGACATATGGTAAACAGGAAAAGATAGTATTTAAAAACCCCACAAATACACAGGGTTGGGGGAAAAATCCTAGCAAAGCAGAGAATGGAATGGCTGCCAGCCCCGCTCTCCTCCTTCAGCACGAGGGTAGCACAAAGGGGCTGCGCGTCATTGCGGGAACTAGACCCAGCAGCACAGAAGCTCCTGGATACCACGTTCATTAATTCAGCCCAGTTGTGCCCAGTCCTGCAGACCCCGCTGGACTCGCCTACTGCTCTCTATATTTAGAAGCCCTAGCCCCAGGAGCACCGCAGGCTCCAGGAGAAGCCAAGATTTTGGTTGACTCAATTTGGTACTTCCCATTTTTTTATGGCTTTCTGTCAAAGCCCTCAAATGAATGCAATGTTCTGTTGACTGTTTTGTTTCTTAATGCAGTGAAGCTGTCTTGAAATTAGTCAGATAGAGCTTTTTAGAAACTCACATTGACATCCTAATCGTATCATAATAAAACCGTAATGGAGTCACATGGCTCTGCGCGGACGTGTCTACTGTCAAGGCAGGTATTAAAAGAGACTTTATGTAATGTTTTAACATAATTTTTTTACTGAAACTTTTTTAAATGTCAAGGCAAGCATAGCCATCATAGATAAATGATATTTGCCTCCGTCACTAAAAATTTTAAGAAGCAAACAAACTAAAATTTAGCTATTTGGGTAGCCTATCTCCAGTTGGACACTGGTAACCTGCTTCAGAGTTAGATGTTTGGGGCCTTTTCAGAGTCTTACTGAGAAATTATCAGGTATCTGATGGGAGGATACTGTAAGAAGCTGAAAGTATTAAGAAAATATTAATCCCAGGACAAAGTATTTTTGGTAAATGGGTAATAATGGCAGTGTAAAATAGTTCGCTCTGACTGGAGCTAATTTAACATTACCGGAAACTCTGCCTATAGATCTTCCAGGCAGAGGTTTCCATCTCTGCTCGAGACAGGAAATTATACACAATGAAATATGGAAAAGAGGATTTTATTTTTAGTGTTAGCCAAATTATGTTACAGGGCACACTGGAGCTCAAACAAGTCTTCGTGTGTTTACGTATGCATATACACAAGTATGAAAAAGGCCCGGCCAAGTCAGCTCTAAACATAGACTCATGCTCCAACAATTCTTCGTTTAACAGGATTCCAGCCTTCATTTTACACCAGTGCTATTTGATTTTTCATAATCGGGGAAAGAGTCACCCAGGTTTTCTGTCCTCTTATGAAGTCTTCGGAGTGCGTCTAATACTCAAAGCTGCAAGTGTACACTGTCTAGGGGCAGATGGGTGGGAATTGCCGCGGGACAGCCTGCACCAGCGGATCCTGACCTAGGGGCCCAGTATTACTAGCGGTCAGGGTGTTTGCTGGGTGTCTGCAGGTCCTTAGCTTCTTGTTTGAGAATGAAATGGAAGCCCAGGCTGATCACAACACACTGAGAAGTCACTGTTGAGTACAAGGTCCAAAGCAAAGCCACAGAAGAGGTCAGAATAGACTTGTAGAGACTAGCCGGCCAGAAGAGCAAAGATGCTGCCTGCTTAGGGCTTCCTCTGCAGCGCTCAGAAGAGGAGCTTGTTCACTAATGGGCGTAGTGAAGGTAGTTCTCTGTTCCCGTTGACAGATTAGACCATACAAACAATTTTCTAGGGTGCACATCCTTCCCATAGTGTATCTGATTTTAATCATATGCGTGCTCAATTATGAGTAGGCATCAAAGGGTAAGTGGGAGATTTTCTACCAAAGTTTACTTTAAGACAGTTTCTCCATTTTGTGCATATACCCAAAACCAGTCTGGGCCAGACTGATCCCCTACCTTCGCCCAGATTCATTCTGGAACAGAGACTCCACAAAAAGAGGGTTCTTGATGGTGTGAAGGGGAACAGAAGCTTGTCTCATTGCCCAGAGTAGGGTTTAGGAATAGCCAAAGCCAAGCATTGGCTCAGTTTTTGTTAAACTGGTGACCATGCTTTCCTGCTTTGCTGGGATCAGGCTTTCTGGACACTCTGTTGGGGTTGGACACTCTGTTGGGGTTGGACACTCTGTTGCGGTTCTCATACACTGCCCAACCCTTGATCTATGCCATTCTCAGCGAGTCATATCTCTGGCCCACACTGTGTGGTTAGGGCATGTCATGCTCACTATTGCTCTCAAATGGTCTGTATGACTAACTAGGTTAGTCAAATATTTTATATTCACTGCTCATCAACTCTTGGCAAGAACGGCAGTGTGCTCTTAACTGCTCTATGGCTTCCCTCTAAATAAAGGGTCCTTACTATTTTGCAATCAGTGTGGACTTTTGTGTCATTCTAAAATGAGAAGCCAAGCACATGGAGATACCCAGTCCAGACCCCGACTTCCGTGAACACTGGTTTCTCAGGTCTGGGTACTTCTGTGTGCAGGCTGTCCCAAGACACTGCCATCCACCTGACTGGGAAAGCGCAAAGTCCACTGCAGTCCCAAACATCAGACACTGCTGAAAGATGAAGGATTTGGGTCCTGAGTAAGGACAAGGGATCCCTAGCCATCCTCCAAGCTACAGAATGGGACAAGGTTGCAAAGAACGAAGATGCTCCTGGCTCCATGGAGAAGCTTAGATGTACAGCCACCAGCACCTCTTAAGGAATGCTACAAAGCTGGCAGTGCCAGGGGCTGCCTGGGGGCTAGACGGAGGCTGGATGGGAATGGGTTTTTCTCTGGTGTTGTGCACCGGCCGTCTCTGGCTTGTCTGTGCTCAGCTGCTGCTACTCTAGCCCATGGTTCTGGTCTGAGACGGCCATTGGCTGGAGAAGGAAAGGTGGAAGGGCCAATCTCAGAGTGGTTTGCTGGGTAAATACAGAAATGCATACATTTAAATGAGAACGAGAATTTAAAACACACAGCACATTTTGCCCCCAACAGTGATAAATTGATCAGCACTGAAGTCATAAATTAGATTTTCAAGTTATATCGATATGATACGCTGCTTAAACAATTGTCAATCCTACACCTTCCAATAAATTTGCCATCTAAGTAAAATAGTTTATTTTGACTTTGAATTAGTTTGCCCTTAGTATTTTCAAAATCACAATCTGTTGCTTTTAGAGATAAATTAATTGGTTTGAGACACGGGTGATATTATCTTCCTCATGAAGAAACATTTAATCCCCTCCTCCCCATCAGCAGCACCTAAGGATTCCCAGCAACATGCAAGATAAAGGACCACACACAGGCATAGGGCATGCAAACTTCCAACGAGCAATGTTTATTGAGAATTTGCAGTCTAAGGCACAAAGAAAGGCATGGGGAATTTTAAGGCATTTGTACTTATTTCTTCTCTACTTTAAAAACTAGTATTTATCTGCCACTTTGCGTTTCTAAACTGAATTTTGACCTATGGACCAATAACGCCGTGCGGTGTGTGAAAGTCACGTGTCATGATGCCTTGAGTGTAGTGCCTACAGCTGCCCTTCCAGATAGAGTCTGCCTTGCTGATTGGTTCCTGTCACAACTTTGAGTTTCTTCTATGTTTTGCTTTGATTATGGAGTCTTTTGAACTGAATCAAAATACAAAGCCCAGTGTAAAGAATCCTGAAGTTTCACCCAACTTTACCAGTTACTGACTTGTGGCCGTGACGTTTCCTCCACACTGTCTTCCCAGTCCCAGAGGAGTCAATGCTTGTGAGGAATTTGGACATTCACTGCCTGTTGTCCTCCACACCTTACTCTGTGCCGAGATACACACGATGCTCAGGGCCCTCAGGGCAGGAGAAGAGAACTGACTTGTGCTTGCTGTTCTGTGACCACTGCATGCATGCACACATACGTGACCACACCCAAAAGTAAGCAAGTAAGTTAACAAACAAATAACTCATCTTTCTGTCTGAGAATTTTCAAAGAAGAAATGCATGCTACTTTTCATTCCTCAGACTTTGAGCAGTCTGGTTATGGTGTGGAAGACCATAGTGCAGCTGGGAAAAGCATTAGCGTATAGAGTTTGGTGTTGTCATGGTTTCAGGCATCCATTGCAGCCTTGGAATTTATCCCCTACAGAAAGAGGGGGATACTCTGTGCCCAAGAGTGAAATTATTGAGTCACATGATATTACCATGGTGTACTGAGAGGCAGCTGAACGGCTTGCCAGAGTCATGACAGCAGGCTCTATTCCTGTGAGCAGCATACAAAGGTTCTGGTTAGCCACATTCTCCCTCCTCTATCCATCCCGTGGCTGTGAAGAGGGATTTACCTCATTGCGGCTCGGATTTACATGTCTTGCTGGTTAATGATAACAGGGTTTTGTTTGTTTGTTTTTGTCATTGTTGGTCCTGGGAATACCTTTGGAGCCTGCTTTGCTCCTTTGGTCATCTGAAACTTGGGCTGGTTTTTCATATGCTGCATGAATAAGCGACTTGCATACACTGAGTAGCTGGTTTTCAGATTAAGCTTTACAGATACTTTTCTCATTATACTGAGGACCCGTTCACTTTCTTGGTGCAAAGATGAAATTTTTGATGCAGTACACTTTGTTCATTTTCCCCAAGTGTTTAGGCTTCTGCTGTGAAACCTGAGATGATTGCCATGTACGAGGCCATCAGGGCTGTTCCAGTTTTCCTTTGTTGTCATGATAAAAACTCCAAACAAGAGCAACTTCAGTAGGACAGAATCTATATCCTTTTACCTTCTGCTGACAAGTAGGGATCTAGATACAGCAAAATAATTACTTGCTTTGTCTGACTGTAGAGATGGAAACACATTTGAATATTGGCGCTCAAAGTGCCATCATCAATAGAGTCACGAAGAATGGCCTTGGGATATGTTTTGACGATGTAAAAAGTTCTGGGCTGACATACCACTCTGAGTACTTTGAGGATGCTGTCCCTTGTTTCCCAGCCTGCACTGTTCCCAGTGGGAAGCTGACTGTCACCTACAGTTTTGATTCCACTGATGGCCAGCACCTCATGTCTTCCTTCTATACCCGTGGCTCTCAACCTTCCCGATGCTGTTCCCATGCTGTGGTGACACCCCCAACCATAAAGTTATTTCTGTTTAAAATCCCTTTTTCTAGCATGTTTCCTAGTGTGTCTCCTAGTATGTTTACTAGAGTATTTTCTAGTGTGCTTCACTTTCGATACTTTATGTTGATAACCCTTTAGCTTTTCTTTCTTGCAACCAATAGCTTCATACAGTTTAATCTTTAAAGAAAGACGGTTTGTTTGCTTTCCTCTCTCGTTCACTTAGGCCTTGTTACAGTATTTTCCATGTGTCACCTTTGGACGTTCATTTCTTTCCTTTAGCACTGTGAACATGAGCTACATTGATAAGGATCTCTCAGTGTCTTTGGGAAACTGATTCCAGAAGCCCCCAGAGTTTATGTCTTTTACATGTAGTGCATTATATACATATGTATTCTATACTCATCCTTCCACAGAACTTTAAATTATCTGTAGATTACATTAATACATAATACCTACTATAATGAAAGTTTTACATTTTGTACTTTATTTTTAAATGTTGTATATATGTGTGTCATATGTTTGTGTGTGTACAGGTGAATGTGAGTGTGCATGTGTGTGTGTATGTGTGCTTATCTTAGTTTTAGTTCCTAGAGTCTGTCACTGAATCCGGAGCTCATTGGGAAACCTATACACTCTGGTCAGTGAGCTATAGGGATCCCTAGCCTCATCCATCCCAGTGTTAGGGGAACAGACACACAGTGCACCCCACTTTTTTCAGCTTCTTATATGGGTTGGTCCTGGGGAGTCTAAACTTGGTCTTCATGCTTTCTTTACTAACTGAGCCATGCCCAGCTGGGATTTCGAGCTTTCCTGTTTGGGGGGCGGGGGGACAAATAACAGCAAAGAAATAAGTCTGCCCATGCTCAGTTCAGGCAAAGAAACAATCTGCACATACTCAGTTCAGGCAAAGAAACAATCTGCGCATGCTCAGTTCAGACAAGAACCCCTCCAAGGCATGTCCCTCTGAGTTTGATTCGGTGGATGTGAGATTTATAGAGATGGAGAGCAGACTATAGCTACTTTAAAGATCTTGTCTGCTGATTCTAATGTATGAATCTGGGTCAGTTTTGATTGATTGATTTTCCTAATTGCTGTTAATATTTTCCTTATTCCCTGTGTATTGGCAAATTTTAATTGGATGCTTTTTACTGTAGTTTGATTTTTTTCATTTTTTGACTTCTGAGTGTTTCTGAATTTTTGCTCGGAGGTGCGGCCAACACCTGCTCGAAAATATTTTTATTGTTTGAGTCTTGCTTCAAAGTTTTGACCAAGAGAGTTGGCTTCATGTTTATTCCAGTACTAAATTTGTGTTAGCACTGAAAACTCCCCCAAATGCCCATGAAGTCTGAGATTTCAGGCATGAAGAAAAGAGTGGTATTCTCACATCTGTGCAAGACCTTACCATCAGGCCCTCTTCTTTCTGATTCTATTCTCTTCAGCTGTAGCTGGTGCCTTACACATACATTAACACGTGATTGCAAACTCCTGTCACCTCCACATCTCTAGCGCTACTGCCCTGGAGCTGTCTCTACCCTGTTTTCTATAAGCCCCAGACAGCATAGTTTTAATGACAGGCAAAGTGTGGCCAAATGCTCCCCTCTTAATCAAGTGTGTCCTCCCCATAAGTGGTCACTTCAATGGAAAAGAGACCTGGAAGAGGCAATTAAGGAAAGAACAAACTAAACTAGCTAAATAAAAACCTCCCAACCCAAATAATAGTGCGTGAATACCTCTGTAATTTCTCCACCATATCTGGGCCTTATGAACTGAAAATAAATATGAATAGATGAGGTTCCACTATACAAGAGGGTGAGATAATTAAGTCCAACTTAGAAACAAACACAAGATTTCATTTTTATGTTTATGTTTCAAAGCCTGTTTGTTTTGCCCCTAAATCCCTCTTGGTATTTCCTATGCTATTTTTTCTCTTGCATTTGCTACTATTTTCTGATAAGATATATACCCGTCTGTCTTTTACACTTTATCTTCTCACTTGTTGAGAATGTACAAGGGGGACATCTTTAAGGTGTGGCTGGGACTGCATGTAAGTGGAGTAAAGGCCAAGCCATTTTTATTCATGAAGAAGGTTTGCATGTCCTCAGTGAAACACCAGGCAGCAGCAAGATACCTTCATTGCTACAGCTGATAAACTGCGGATTGGGTTGCTGTCCACTGGAAACTATGGGCATTTTGTTTACGGAATAGGAAAAACCTAGAGGTGTAGAACTGCCTTTGCAAACCTTGAGAAAAGGAATCTGGTCCTGTCTGCAAAGTCATCTGCTCGAGCACCTGGGAAGCTCTGCGCGGCCTGCACCACCTGTGGCTGCTTTGCTCTGCAGTCTGGTGTCCTCCTCCTCTGACAATGTCCTCCTCCTCTGATGCCATCCCTGTGGTCCACTGCCTGTGTCTAGGGCAGGGTTCACCCTCCCGTGCTGTTTGCGAGTCTTAGTCAGACCTTCGTGTTCTGAACAAAGCTTAGACACCCAGCTCTAAACTGACGCTGAGCTGTGTGATGCCAATTCCTCCCTGCCTGTGTTTTAATGTTCTCGGAAATTTGTTTGACAAATTATTCTGTGATATTTTCTGCCACCGAGCTAAATTTCATTAAGTTTTGTTAAACAGGAGACTTCTGTTACTTTTGCGGTGATATCTCTCTGAAATATTGCTAAGTGCTATTTTTAAACATGTACACAGAAACACACAGCCCTTTTCTGCTATTTGGGAAAGAACACAAGAAGAGAATGCTCGTTGTGCTTAAACACATTTTACAGGATTTTTTTACATGACATTTTGTATTGCTCAAGAATGACTATTATCACCGTGTGTGGTAACTTCTTGCGCCCCTTCACTAACTTAAAAACACATAGCACTTCAGTTTTCTCCCCAGCACTGAAAATTTCCACAAGGTATTTACATAATGTTTTTTACTCATATTATTTTGATTATATACACAGATTTTAGTGTAATTTAAATATACATATTTTTAGCATTAGGTAGTATTATTATTCTTTTTTCTAAAAGGTTCTTTTAACTTATTTTATTTTTAGTTATTTGAGAATTTTGTGTATTGCATTCTGATAACCCCTCCCCCAACTCCTCCTAGGTCAACCCCCCCTTTCCTACCCACCCAACTCTCTGTCTTTCTCTCTCTCTCTCCCCCTCTCTCTTTCTCGTTTTCATGCCCACCAGATCAAGCTTGTGCTATGCATATATTCTTGGATGTGTGGGCTTCCTCTGAAGCATGGTTGGCTTACCTGGGGTCAGGTCTTTAAAGAAAACCAACTCTCAAAGTTCTCCATCACCAATAAATAGCTCCTCTGCCAGAGGTGGAACCTGCTGGGATTGGAGCCGGCTTGATCTCTTGCAGGTTTTGTGTCTGACGTCACAACTTCTGTGAGCTTACACGTGCAGATACCCTATCGTTCTGTAAAAGTTCTGTTTCCTGTAGTCATCTACTAAGTCTGGATCCTGTGCCCTCTTCACCTTGGCCTTTGTGCTGATTCCTGAGCCTCGGAAAGAGAGGGTTGTCCCAGGCAGGGCTGAGCTTTCTAGGTCTCTTATTCCACTTGTCAGGTGATTGGCACCTAGGATGTCTCTGTTTCCTGGTTATTGTGACCAGCGCAGCAATGAACATGGATGAGCAGGCTGCCATTGTTTTGAGGAACCTCCACATAGTTCCATAGTGGCTGGGCCAGTTTGTGCTCTCGCCAGCAGCAACGAAGTTGCTTCCTTCCCCCACATCTGTGTCTCACTTGTTGTCATTTGCCTCTTCAGTTTTACCATTCTATTTGGGTACGATGAGCATTTCCCCAATGGCTAGGGATGATGAACATTTTAAAAAAATGTTTCTCAATCATTATTCTTGTTAAATAAGAGTCTTTGGGAAATGTCTAGGCTCTCATGTGTGTGCAAGTGTGTATATACATGTGTGAAGACACGTGTACATATGAGAGGCCAGAGAGAGATGCCAGGTGACCTGCTCAGTCACTCTCAGGTCTGGCACTCATCCATGAGCATGTGACGAAGAGTGTTTCAAAGTATGGCATAATTTTCTATATAGACTGTGACAGCATCTTCTTAGATCTCCGCTAGTTATGACTGAGAATGTCTGTAGCTGTAAGATTTCCGTGCTCTCTTCCTGTAGAGATTCAGTGACTAGCGACTGTGTTTTCACTCCTTCCTGAATGCCTTTATGAAGAACGAGATGAGTAACATTGGTAAATAAATATACGAAAGACTGAAGCAAGTCAGAGCCAGCACCCGATGCTGACAACTCTACAGGACATCTAGCGTGGACAAATCACTGCTGGTTTGTCTTTATAAATATCTTAGGACATTTTATGTTCACTGGCTTAAGAGGGAGTAGTAGCCTTAAAACAAAATGGCAGAGGGGAACCAACAGAGTTGCATAGCAAATAACTTGCTAAAGGTTATGAATCAGTGTGAAGTCCCCAGGAGAACCCCTGCGAGGATGGTCTGAGATTTAGATGTGAGTCACACCATGCCCTTCTCTGGTCTCTTAACAGAACATGACCTTGAGCCACGCAGACAGTTCTGTTTTGAGCATCGATGGATTTTAGAGTGAGAATTTTATTTAGCAAGAAAGACGTAATTCCATGGGTAGGATAATGCTCCCAACCCAGGCAGGGCATTTTCATTCCTCTGTGGATGCAGAATCAGGTGTGCCTGTATTCTGCTGATCATGAAGCTGGCCTCACGTCCACCTCAGTGATGCGCTGAGGTACAGAGGATGTGCTCATGTGCGCCTTCCCATTCTCCTCTCTCTCCCTCCCAACCATGACACGAATGAATGTTCACAAGAAGTGTGAGGGAAAGCTCTGGGTGCTGGTGGATTGTGATTTGAAATCCCATAGGAGAACAAGAGGAGTAGCGAGTGCTTGCGAGATGAAATGGGAGCTACTTTCCCCATATGTGCAACAGCATGCATGTGCATGGGTGTTCGTGCGCATGTATACATGTGGGCAAGCACATGCACAGGTGTGAATGTGCGTAAGTGCATTGGCACATGTGTGTGTGTGTGTGTGTGTGTGTAGGTATGTGTGTGATCTTTCACTTTAAGATGTATATAAACTCTGGCTGAAGTTGAGTGAGGGTCTCAGTCACTGGGAGAAAACACATAAGGAGACAAAGAACAGAATCTACTATCTCCTATAGAGTAGTTAAGACACATAGGTTGATCATGCAGTAAATTTGGGTGAGAATTTTGTAGTGCATTAACTCTGTTACTCCTTCTGAGAGCTAAACACAGCTACCATTGCCATGACTGCCCCTCACAGACAGCTGCACCTTGTTCTGGGCTGAGAACACAGCTGATGAAGGACCTGGTTTGAAGGGTGTGCTTGAAACGGTCTACTATGCTGTTGGAATTGTCTTAACGCTACAGAAAAAGATAGATTAGATGTCTACATGCTTCTGAATTTAGGTCTTTGTCTTCCTTCTGTTTCCCTGAAAGCTGAAATTACAAGGCAAACAGACAAGGGATTCTTGCCCATTAGTGAAACGGAGGTTGAAACTAAAGACAGCTACAGCAGATGGAAGCAGAGCATTTTTGAGAGAAGTGGAAGTTCTGAGAAGTAAGGGACAGCAGAGTAAGCATTTAGAACATGGTCTGACTGTTGAGGGCAGAACACCAAGAACCTGGATGGGTCTCAGTGAGGTGATCTTGTCAATCATATTTCTTTCTTTCCTTCATTATTTCTTCTTCTTCTTCTTCTTCTTCTTCTTCTTCTTCTTCTTCTTCTTCTTCTTCTTCTTCTTCTTCTTCTTCTTCTTCTTCTTCTTCTTCTTCTCCTCCTCCTCCTCCTCCTCCTCCTCCTCCTCCTCTTCTTCTTCTTCTTTTCTTCTCCTCCTCCTCCTCCTCTTCCTTCTTCTTCTCCTGGCTGTCCTAGAACACTTTCTGTAGACCAGGCTGGGCTTGAATTTGAACTCACAGAGATCTACCTGCCTCTGCTTCGTGAGTGCTGGATTGAAGGCCTTTAACACCACCTCCTGGCTGTCAGTCACCTTTCTTTAGAGTCATCTGGTGTGGAAATGAGCCTGCATAAAATCCACACATTCTCCGTTCGCATGTGAGGGGTAGTTTTTCCAAGAAAGAAGATGCTTGCAAGGATGCATGGGAGTGGGAGAGGAGAAGAGAAGCCACTGCACGGGAGTCTGATGAGATACCAACCACCTACTGCCACCCAGAATGCTGGAGCAGGTGTTGCTCTTTCTTGTTCAAATTGCCCTCTGCAGCACTACTGTAGACTGTCAGGGGACAGGGCTGGGGAAGAGCTGAGGGAAGAGCCAAGTGCTACACACACCAAGGGGGTCTCTGGAAGCAGCGGTGTGTCCTGGGAGTTACTGTGCAGCTGAGGTTCACACACAGGTCAAAGGCAGTTGTATAGAGCGTGACTCTCACAGCTCACACCCTGTGGGGAAGTAATTGGGCCCAGAGGTGCCCAAAGAAAGCAAAGTTTTGCTGGTTTACAAGGATTGGGGTTTACAGGGCGTGAAATGTACTCATGAAGGCAAGCGTGCTGGAAGGTGGCCATGTTACGAGGGAGCAGGGTGCTTGCCAGAATGACTTAGGCATTGCTTCTGACATGATGACAGTTCTAGGGGACTGAGGAAGAGACACATCTCTTCAGGTTGGAAGCGTGTAATTTACACAATCTTTAAAAGGCTGTCATCTGTTGTGTGTTCTCCAAGTAAAATTCCCTTCCTCAGGGGTTTTCTTAGAAGGTTTCTAGCCTACTGCATCTTCCTGCTCATCTCTACCATGCCGCTCACAGGGCTGAGGTGGGTGGATGAAGTGCTGGTAAAACAGCAGCCTCCCAATCCACAGGAACGGGTGGGAGGAACTTGTTTTTACCTCTGCCCTCCCTCAGCTTTTCACAGTCTCTCTCAAGACCCCAAAGTGCTTGAACAACTTAGTGATGTTCACATGCATTTTAGGGTTGACTTCCCAGGGTCAGTCAGCAAACAACTGGTACCACCATCCTGGCCAGAGAGTTTAGGAATCCTTTAACTCTACCCATTGTGAGGTGCTAGAACCTTCCTTGAATGAAAATTAAATTGTGATTATTTTAATTCTAAAAAGAGTCACATATATTTAAATAAATATCTACTAGGCAGAACTTCTTTGGGCCTGGCAAGTGTTAAACTCTGGAAAGAGAGAAATTAATTCAGAACATAAGGGATCAGTTTCAGCAAAGATTGGATGCCTGGATGCTGGGAAAGCCTAGATGCTTTGGAAATATACTGTGTTGATGTCTGGGGGCATCTGCTTTCTAGACACTTGGGACACTAGTGTCTGACGTTGGGGAAGTCTGCCTTTAATAACTCAAGAATTCTGCTCTGAAAAAAGAAGGCCTGCTTCTAGATGCTTCTAAAGCTTGCCTTTAGATGACCTGCAAGTCTACCTCTAGATGTTCCGTGTGTCAAATTCTGGGTCTGTGGGAGTCCGTGGATAGAGACACAAAGGCATTCTCATCTCTACACAGGCAGTTGTGTTTGTCGGGGTGGAGGGAACACCTAACCTAAGCTCCAGCTTCATGTATTCTTACATTGTATTGAACCACAGCAATGCATGTGACCACAGCAATGCATGTGTCTTTACATTGTATTGGACCGCAGAAATGCATGCGTCTTTACATTGTATTGGACCGCAGAAATGCATGCGTCTTTACATTGTATTGGACCGCAGAAATGCATGCGTCTTTACATTGTATTGGACCGCAGAAATGCATGCATCTTTATATTGTATTGGACCGCAGAAATGCATGCGTCTTTACATTGTATTGGACCGCAGAAATGCATGCATCTTTATATTGTATTGGACCGCAGAAATGCATGCGTCTTTACATTGTATTGGACCGCAGAAATGCATGCGTCTTTACATTGTATTGGACCGCAGAAATGCCATGCGTCTTTACATTGTATTGGACCGCAGAAATGCCATGCGTCTTTACATTGTATTGGACCGCAGAAATGCATGCGTCTTTACATTGTATTGGACCGCAGAAATGCATGCGTCTTTCCCTGTTGTGTGTGTTGCCATTTTGCACAGCTTAACCCTCTCTTATCTCTTATTTGTCTTCTCCACTGAACTCCACGCAAGCTTGCTACTTGTTTATTTTGCATTGGTATGATTTTATTTTTTGAAAATTGTTTTCTCACAAAAACAGTGTGGATGTTTTCTATCTTGTAGACCAGAAAACACACAGAACAAAGAACAGGGCAGAAGCAGATATTCCACACAACTTACTCCAGAGGAAGTTTCTGGCAACATATCAGGGTTCAA